>NC_056677.1:14315000-14637083 GCF_018350195.1 Panthera tigris | reverse complement strand
TTTACTTTTTCAAATGTTACTGGTCCCAGAAGCCAGTCCTACATATCATAGGACACTGGTCCTTGGCCAGAGCTTATTGGACTAGAGAAAAGCCTCATGCTAAAGCTGGGAACTATCATATTCTCCTTTCTGGGAGATGGGAATTCAAACTCTGAGACCAAGACAGTAATTAGCTATTAGAGAACTGAAGAAGATCCTATAAACTCAGGGGCTTAGGCTACTATTTTGAGGCAACTGTAATGTACTACCAGAAAGTGAATGAGTGAGAAATTTGAAACTGACTTAAAGAGAAGCAATTCTGAGAGACAAAGGGAGGGAGAAACAATTGCTTGATTATTTCCTGCAATTGAGTCCAAGAGATATGCCAGGTTTTTACAGTAAAATCTCATTTTACTTATGTTAAGGAAGTTTCTATTCCTTAAGATACTGCTTAATTATAATATGAAGCATATCACATTAATATGTTAATATATGTATTAGGTAGTCAATTTGGTTGCTCTAACAGAGAGACCCAAAATAATAGTGGCTTAAATAAAAGAGAAAGTTTATTTCTCTCTCATGTAAAAGTCTAGATGAGTGTCTACTGCTTTCTGGCTCACAGACCAAGATATCTGCTTCATCTCTCACCATGTTGCCTGCATCCCAGACACAGGAAAGAGGAAAAAGTCGGGTACAAGGAGGGTAAAACTCCTTTCTTCTTAGGGAACACCACAAAATATGTACCCAGCACGTCCCTTCATATCCTATTGGCCAAGACTTAATCCACACTTTGCTGCAGAAGAGACTGGGAAATGTAGTCTTTATCTGGGTCACAAGTGCCTGCTAAAAAACACCAATTACTATTATAGTAAAAGTGAAGAGATATTGGAAGCCAACTTAAAATATATTAGTCTAACACTATGTCTAAGCAGTACATCTACCTCTCCAAAATACTTCAGTCATTATCAGTAAATGTTCTTAAAGGAAATTAGAAGATTGTCCAACGCTTGAGAAGAAAAAAAGGAAAATTAAATGGGAAAGAGACAAATGAACCACCCACACACACATACATTATGGATTGCAGGAAGGAGATAAATGAAAACTATTTTCAGCACTTTCTATCTTTTATCATGTCCTTACCCCTTTACCCTTTCAGATCATCCATTAAAAAAAAAAAAAAAAAAAATCCAGGGTCACCTGAGTGGCTCAGTCAGTAAGCGTCCGACTTCAGCTCAGGTCATGATCTCACGGTTCGTGAGTTCGAGCCCCACATCAGGCTCTGTGCTGACAGCTCAGAGCCTGGAGCCTACTTCAGATTCTGTGTCTCCCTCTCTGCTCCTCCCCCACTCACACTCTGTCTCTCTCTCAAAAATAAATGAACATTAAAAAAAAAAAAATTTAAAAAAAAATCCAGGGGCATCTGGGTGGCTCAGCTGGTTAAGTGTCAGACTCCTGTTTTCAGCTCAGGTCACAATCTCACCGTTCATGGGATCAAGTCTCACATCAGGCTCTGTACTGACGGTGCAGGGCCTGCTTGGGATTCTTCTCTCTCTCCCTCTCTCCCTGCCCCTCCCCCACTCGTACTTGCGCTCTCTCTCTCAAAATAAATAAATAAGCTTAAAAAAAAAAATCCGGAACTAGCAAGGTAAGTATGTGACATGTGTACTGCAGAAGACAGAGGCAGACCTGGAGTGCAAAGGATGCAGCAGGGGTCTGAAAATAGCATAGCATACCACTAACTTTGCTGGCTGAATGTATCAACCTAGCTGACAAAATTTTGAGACTCTGTATTTCAAAGAACCTGGAAGTTCTCAAATTAAAATCTCTTGCAAAAGATCTCCTTTTAATTACCATTAGTAAAGCATGAACATTTTAGAAAGTCGACAATCTTAGGACACATTTGGTTAGTTTTAACCCCACATCCACCAAAGACTATGTAGAATATTCATATTTAAATTCTGTACCTGTTTTCTTTCCCAAAACTTGAAGATTTTCTGACCTGGAATTCATTTACTGGGATAGTAAAATTTTTTAATTTTTTTTTAATGTTTTATTTATTTTTGAGAGAGACAGAGACAGAGACAGAGTATGAGCAGGGGAGGGGCAGAGAGAGAGGGAGACACAGAATCCAAAGAAGGCTCCAGGCTCCAAGCTGTCAGCACAGAGCCAGACGCAGGGCCCAAACTTGTGAACTGAGAGATCATGACCTAAGCTGAAGTTGGACGCTCAACCGACTAAGCCACCCAGGCGCCCCAAGGGATAGTAAAATTTTAATTACAACAAGACAAATCAGTGAATAAAGGGAAATTACATCATAAAATACAGTAGGAAAAGGCCATGCTGGGTTTTTTTTTTTTCAGTTTATTTATTTTGAGATAGAGCAGTGCACATTCGTGGGGAAGGGCAGAGAGAATCCCAGGCAGGCTCCACAAGAGCCATGAGATCATGACCTGAGTCGAAATCTGAGGCTTAACCAACTGAGCCACCCAGGTGCCCAAAGGCTATGCTAAAAAAAAAAAAAAAAAAAAAAGTTTAAAAAAAAAAAAAAAGCTATTCAAAGTACAGCAGTTTAAATGCTCAAATGATGACAGCATATTTCCTCAGTAAATACCATAAGAAAATGGAAATCTTGAGGCTCAAAATCTAACATCCCGACCCTCTACTGATGAAATGAGGCCAAAAGAGATGTCCAAAATGGGAAACTCAGTGTATGAGATCATTCTGTTGTGAACCTGGATCCAGCTGGAAACTTGTTTCCCAGAATTCCCTTCCCTGTATGTACACCAAGTTAGAGATGGCCAAACTCTTGGAAGGTAATCTTTATGGTTAGACATGGTAAACACAAATGTAGATGCGCCTGGCAGGTTTCAGCTTGTCCTCACCTTCCTCTTGTCCCTCTACGTCTAGCTCTTCTTCCTCACCTGACCAACAGTGGCCCAAGACCCATCAATTATAGACAGGCTATAGGCTTTGGACCTACTGAGGCAGTAGCTACAAGAGGAAATAGCCTTCCACAGACCTCTCCACAATCACGCTCTTTGCATTCCCACTTAGATGGCTGTACACATATGGCTTATTAAAATTTTCCCAGTAAGCTCTGACTTATACACCTGTACCAGTGCTTCAGGAGGATCTGTTATCCCTCCCTTTCCTGATTTCCACATCCCCAGTAACTCCTACACCTGTATAGTCTGCTTACTAATTATAGTAATCCCTTATCCCAGAACACTCACAGTGGTTCTATTTCTCAGAATGAATCCTGACTAATATACTCAAAATTCAGCAATTTATGATCCAGCAGTATTGACAAAAAGGAATTAATTACTGAAAGCCATTTCCCTGTTACTACTAAGCTCAATTTTTCCTGAGATAACCAGGTTCACTCCACCAAATTACTTCTATATGTGAGAAATGTTTGTTGTTTTCTATCAAGTAATTTCTAAAGGACTGCTCTGTGACTTTTATCTTTATTTCCCTACATATAGCACATTAAAAAAACATTTTAAAAACTTATCAAATAATCCAAATTATAGTATTTATTTTGACTTGTTTTCATAAGAATATTAATATTTATTTTTTAAGTGTCGTTTAACCAATTTGTCATTTGAGAACTTGCTAAGAGACAAATGGACTAAAAAGTAGCAATTTTTAAGAGGACTTCTCTGAAAAGGGCCCATGAAATCTAATAATAAAATAATAAAAATGCCAAAATTATGGGGTGCCTGGATGGCCCAGTCGGCTAAGCTTCCAACTCTTGATTTCGGCTCAGTTCATGATCTCACGGTTCATGGGTTCCAGCTCCACATTATGCTCCAGGCTGACAGTGTGGAGCCTGCTTAGGTTTCTCCCTCTCTTTCTCTCTCTCTCTCTGCCCTCCCCGTCTCAAAATAAACTTTAAAAAAATGCAAAACTGATGAAGTAATCATCAGAAACATCTCTCCCACTTCCCCCACCAAAAAGAATATATATACTAAGCACTCAAGTCTTGAACTGCACACTCACAGGTCTCATTCAATGATTCTTTTCTTTTTTTTAGTTTTTTTTTTTTTTAAGTTTCTTTATTTATTTTTGAGAGAGGCAGAGACAGCACAAGTGGGGGAGGGGCAGAGGGAGAAGGAGACAGAAAACCCCAAGGAGGCCCCACACGTGAGCACAGAGCCTGATGCAGGACCAGAACTCCACAAAACCATGAGATCATGACCTGAGTGAGCCAAAACCAAGAGTTGGATGCTTAACTGACTGAGCCACCCAGGTGCCTCAATGATTCTTTTTTTTAAGTCACTTTTTCTAAAGATTTCCCAAGCTCAGGGCACCTGGGTGGCTCACTCTGATGAGCCTCCGACTTCAGCTCAGGTCATGATCTCAAGGTTAGTGAGTTTGAGCCCTACATCGGACTTGTTGCTATCTACCTGTCAAAGCACATAGCCAAAAATATAAAAAAAAAAAAAAAAAAAATTAAGATATGTCCAGAATGCATAAAAATATATGTACATACTAGTCTGTTGTATCATTTACTAAATATCCACAAATCTAGTATAAAAAGTTAAAACTTACCAAAACTTATTCATTCTCGTCTTACAAACGAGACGTGCTGCCATTCAGTTGAGAGACATGTAAAGGTGTAAACAAATGTGAAGATGCAGTATTAAGTAACTGCATAAAAGTAACTGTAGTACATACTGTACCACTATAATTTCCTAGCTACCTTCTTTTGCTTTTGCTTTTGAGGTGAGCTCAACTGCAGTATCTTCTTAAAATGCTATGTGATACTAAATATCTCTGTGTGAGCAGTTCATCCCTTCAGTAAAACGCTTATCACAATAAAAAGTGATCTCTCACACTTCTCACGTGGTGTTTAGTGCAAGACTGTGAATAACACCACGGGACCCATACAAAGTGCCACTAAAGTGCTTCCAAGAAGCAGAGAAAAGTCATGACATTAAAAGACAGAGTTGAATTGCTTGATATGTACCACCCAGGCTGAGGAATGCAGCTGTGGTTGCCCAACATTTTAAGAAAAATGAATCCGGCATTGAGGACCATTCTAAAAAAGGAAAAGAAATTTCATGAAGCCATCACTGCAGCTAAGCCAACATGCACAAAAACCTTGCACTTTTTGTAAAATAGCTTTTTATCTCCTATGGAAAATGCAGCTTTTATGTGGGTGCAGGATTGCTAGAGATTCTAATATGATTCACGAAAAAGCAAAATCATTATATGACAACTGAAAGCAAAAGAAGGTAAAGGATCTAATGTTGAAGATTCTTTGCCAGCAAAGGATGGCTTGGTATGTATACATGTATGTATGTATGTATTAATTTATAAGAGCTTTGGCTTTAAAAATGCCAAGATAACAGAAGCAGCTTCTGTCCATCAAGACACAGCAGACGAATTCCCAGATGCCATTAAGAAAATCACTGAGGATTACATATAAGGGGCATGGGCAGTTAGGATCCCACCCCCTTTTTAAAAGTTGAATATAAACAGGGGCCCCTGGGTGGCTCAGTTGGTTAAGCGTCTGACTTTGGCCCAGGTCATCATCTCATGGTTCATGAGTTCAAGCCCCACACTAATATGTGGAGCCTACTTGGGATTCTCTGTCTCCCCCTCTCACTCTGTCCCTTCCCCACATGCACTCACACATACACACACTCTCATAATAAACAAACTTTAAAAAGTTGAATACAAATAAACTCATGAGCACTTTAGCAACTTGACAACTTATTCACATGGAGAAAATAGTTCTTTCAAGTTATGCGAAAAAGAAAAAAAAACAGTAATTCTGGGTATATCCTTACAGGTGGGTTTATTGTTCACAGTAATGTTGTCAAAAAGACTGAAGAAACAGACTAGTCCAATGGTACAGAACATAATAAAAAGCCTCCTGAGCAGAAGTCCTATGTCAGTTCCTTTTCCTGTATATGTTAGCAATGTGTAGCTGAACTCTTGGCATTGAAACTAGAGAAGCCAATAATAGAGGAGCATGCACTTTTCAGTACTGGGTGTAGGATGTAGATCATAAGGTAGATGAAGGACGCAGAGTGCTATATTAGAGTGGCAGAAGTGTTAAGTCATTGAGGGAAAAGGTTAGCGAAAGAAATCTAGATTCATGACAACGACCTCAATTTTCTTCTATAAAATGGAGATAAACAGTAAAGGGTGGGTGGGTGGGGCCAGTATTGCTTACTCACCTATTTTGGTGATAAAAATGAGTCTATCATTAATTTCATTTTAGGAGAAGGTTGATAGACACTGGCCCTTGGATTCAGTGTTCATGGTCACTGTTAAACTGGCATAAGACAATCTAGATTATTTGTTTACTTCTGAACCTGTTTCCTGCTAGACTTAGAACATAAGCTTCACAAAGACAGTCATATTTGTTGAATTACAACGAAGAGGGTTGTGGTGGAGATTAAGAAATGCACGTAAAACCCTCACAGTTGACCATAGGCATTGCTTAACTAAATGTAAGATTCAGTTCACCTATAGCCAATATGAGTATCTGGCAGATTTGAACTTTTGCATGGACTCCTGTCAGGTGTAAGTTTTTGAAAACTTTTGAACAAATTATAAGAGAAAAAGAAGAATCATCGAGGAGAAAGGATATCTGACTGAACAGGCTTTTAATGAAGACAAAAGTGCCCTCTTCTGGAAAACAAATACCACAAAGGACATTTGTTAGTAAGGAAGAGAAGCACGCACCAGGATTTAAGGCAGGAAGGGATACGCTGACTCTGTTTTGTAGAAGTGCAGTTGGGTATATGACCAGGACTACTCTTACCTATAAAGCTGCTATCTCCCATCCTCCCACCCCTGCCAAGACTTGAAGGGAAAAGATAAACACCAGCTGCCAGTCTTCTGGCTGTACAACAAGAAGGCCTGGACAATGAGAACACTTTTTCTGGACCGGGTCCATGGGTGCTGAAGTCAGGAAGTACCTTGCCGGTAAGGGACCACCTTGCCTTTTAAAGTTCTTCTGACACTGGACAATGTGCTACCCAAAACAACATGAGTTCAACATCAAAGGCACTGAAGTAGTCTAGTTGCTCCCAAATACATCTATATTTCAGCCTCTAGATCAGAGGGTCATAAGGATTTTCAAGGTTCGTTACACACAGTATTATACCGAAAAAATTGTCAACAGTATGGGGGCAAGCCCTGATAGACATTACATCATGAAAGTCTAGAAGGATTACCCTACTGAAGATGCCACCATTATAGAAAGAGCCATGAAAAGCATCAAGCCTTAAAAAAAAAAAAAAAATTCCTGCCAGAGAAAACTGTTGAGATGTTGTACATGACTTCACACAGGCTTTATGACAGGGCCAATCAAGGAAGCCATGAAAATGGCCAAAAACAGGTGGGGGGTGGTGAGGGGCAAAGAGTTTCAAGATACAGATCTTGGGGAAATTCAAGATCTGATAAACACCACATCAGGGGAATTAACAGAAGACAACTTAATGGAGACAAGTTGTCTGAACCAATGCCAGATGATGAGGAAGATATAAAAGAAGCAGTACCAGAGAACAAATTGACATTAGACAATCTGGCAGAAGGGTTCTGATTATTCGAGTCTGCTTTTGATTTACATCACAGACCTTTCTATGATATGGGCACTAAAACTAAATCGAACAGTAGATGAAGGATTGGTACCATATGGAAACGTTTTTAGGAAAGTGAAAATGCAACAAAGTCACCAAATTATGATATATCTCCATAAAGTTAAACACAGTGTGGCTGCCTCTCCTTCCATCTCCTCCACCTCTTCCGCCACTGCCACCCCTGAGACAGCAAGACCAACACTCCTCTTCCTGCTCCTCTTCATCCTTCTCAACAGGAAGACCATAACGATGAAGACCTTTATGATAATTCACTTCGACTTAATGAATAATAATCACCATGCCATACAGTTAATAAACTTCTCTATTGTGTGTGTGTGTGTGTGTGTGTGTGTGTGTGTGTGTGTGTCTGTCTGTCTTCACAGGAAAATCTAACAACCGTATGTCAGGAACTGTAGGAGATGTTTTGTGTCATCATCATTGCCTAAGTAGAACATATGTGCGAGACTTGTGCAAGACACAAGGTGAGTGATGTGGGTTGTTTTTTTTTTTAGTTTATTTATTTTGAGAGAGAAAGGAAGAGAGAGCAGGGGAGGGGGATAGAGAGAGGGAAAGAATCCCAAGCTGACAGCATGGAGCCTGACACGGGGCTCAGTCTCACAAACTAGGAGATCATAAACTGAGCCAGCATAAATCAAGAGTCTGATGCTTAACTGACTGAGCCACCAAGGTGCCCTGAGTGATGTTTAATATAAAATTAATAATCTGTTAGTTTTCTTACCAGTTTATACCTGTGCTTTCAAAAAAGTACATTACTGTACAGTATTGCCTCTCCCCCTCTCATAATTGGAGAAACTGCCCATTAGCCTATCAACACAGGTAAGTGGTTTTTTAAAAAATGTAACCATGTCTCCAATACCGTATATCTGTTTCGTCTCATATAAGATAATATTAATATAAGTACTGACACAGATGACTCATCCTGTAAACAGATCATGTAAATTTGCAGTATTAATAAATACAGTACAGTACTATGAGGGTATTTCCTCTTACGATTTTCCTAACATTTTCTTTTTTCTACTTTAAGAATACAGTATAATACATATACAAAATATGTGTTAACTGACTTTATGTTGTCAGGCTTCCTGCCAACAGTAGGCTGTTAGTGAAGTTTTAATTTTTTAATGTTCATATTTTTTGAGGGGAGGGGAAGATAGAGTGCGAGCAAGGGAGGGGCAGAGAGAGAGGGAGACACAGAATCCGAAGCAGGCCCCAGGCTCTGAGCTGTCAGCACAGAACCCATCATGGGGCTTGAACTCATGAACTACGAGATCATGACCTGAGCCGAAGTCGGATACTTAACCGACTGAGCCACCCAGGTGCCCTAGTAGTGAAGTTTTGAGGGAGTTACAAGTTATTAAGAGGATTTTTTACTCTGAGGGGATTAGTGTCCCAAACTCTCATGTTGTTCAAGGGTCAACTGTATATATGAAAACCCAGTCCTATATGTAGCTAGAATATGTACAGGGGGAAAGATTAGGAGATATTCATGCTAATAAAAGAACCCTTATTTTACAAAAGGCTTTGCTTCATAATTTATTTGAAGGGAAGATTCCAAAGCGTGTTTAAAATTATTCCATCTAGAAAAACTCTGAGAAACAAACTATAAGATAGTGTTATTCTATAAAAACACATATAATTATAAAAGCCAGCACTTGTACTTACCAAAGTCTCACTATTGAATCCCTACCCACAAAATAGTATATGGTTTATATTTTGGCTGGAAAGGATTTAAGCCCCTGCTAAATTTCCAACTCAAGAAAGGCACATACAACTAACAAAATGACTCAGTAAACCACCACTGGGAAAAACAATAGTAAGTAGCATTTGACTCTATGTGGCTTCCTAAAGAATCCTGAAACATATACTATATTAAATTTTACAGTGCCAGTACATTTTGAAATGAATAGAGGATATTCTGAATTAATTAACTTAAGGTCACAATTTTTGTTTTTAACTTAAACCAGTCTCACACCCTATCCATTTGCTGTTTATAATTACAGCTATAAATTTTTTCAAACTGGAAAATTGCAAACTGAATTTAAATATAGCATGCTCCAAAATTAGAATAAGATTCTCCTCTATACTTGATCTTTAAAAATTTTTAATCTAGAGGAATAGTGAAATTATTTACCCTGCTAAATTGATTAAAGATACTAATTTTTTTTAATGAGCACATTTGGAGTCCTAACTTACAAGCCTCAAAAAGTTTTCTAGTGTCTTAATGACAGTTCACACACATATGACATTAATTGAATACCTACCATGTGTAATGTGTAAAAGCACTGCAGAAGAAATGGGGGGGGGGGGGGGGCAGGTTCATTCCACAATGCTAATTACAGTTTCAGCCTCTGTTTGTCCACTCCCATGACTGACAAAACAATCAATAGAACCCTTGTTCATTATAAGTGCCTTTTTTGCTGGTCCATCCCTACAGCTCCATTATGTTACTGTTAATATTCCAGAACCAGGATGACACAGACTCCCCCATGGAGATGTCCCTGCAAAAGTCGACTGAAGTGGTAATCACTTTCCCAAGCTTGATCAACATCTGTTGACTCCCTTGATGATGGAAGCCCACAGAATCCCGCAGCTCACACAAGCATGTGTAACAGTGCCAGAGCACAAACTACAACAAAACTCCGATACCTCAGTTGCAATCAGTCCACCAAGTAGTTAACTTGGAATTTTCCTCTATGAAACACTATGTGACACTTCCCCACACTGACCCCCATATGCCACTTCTCTCCCCACACAGTTTCAAGAGTTCTTCCCACAGTTATCTCTGTTGGCACCACACAGCACTACCTGAGCAAGCCAATGCCCTCTGCAGAAGTGGAGAACTCCCTGGGCTATTTCTGGTACACGACTTCTAAGATGATGCTTAAGAAAAATTAGTACATCAGAAGTACCCTGTGACTCTACTACTTCGAGGAATTCTTTAAATTATTCATAAGCTTTCATATATACACAAGTCCTTGGGATACATCAAGAGTTATCACCATCACAATTAAATTCTAAACATTTAAAGATTTCATAAAATTTGTTTATACAGGCCTTAGGAACATTTATGATGTCTCAAAAGATACTATTACCTTTCACTGGGCCTCATGACTTTTGGGTTTAAATTCAAAGATAATCCAGTCATGAGAATGGGAAATAGTTTTAATTTTTCATTTAGGAAGAATTTTTGCTTCCAATAATGCTGACTGTATAATTCAGGCAAACCGTTCCACTACAAACAGAAAGCTGGGCGAAAAAATGAGAATGAAGGGAAAAAACTATCACTAGTCACAGACTACACATATAGAAAATCCAAAATAATCTATGAGAAAAAAAATCCAAATAAACTATGAGAAAAAAATGAGTATCAAAGCTGAGGGATATAAAAGTTAATATTCAAAAATCAATTTATTTATATATACCAGCAATAAAGTTAGAAAATGAATTTTTAATACCATTTACAATACCATCAAAAAATACCAAATTTCTGGGTTCCTGGCTGGCTCAGTCGGTAGAGCATGTGGCTCGTGATCTCAGGGCCGTGAGTTCGAGCCCCACACGGGGTGTAGACATTGTTTAAATAAACTTAAAAATATATATATCGGGGGCGCCTGGGTGGCTCAGTCAGTTAAGCATTTGACTTCGGCTCAGGTCATGATCTCGGGGTTCGTGAAATCGAGCCCCGTGTCAGGCTCTGTGTTGATAGCTCAGAGCCTGGAGCCTGCTTTGGATTCTGTGTCTCCCTCTCTCTCTGTCCCTCTCCCACTCATGCTCTGTCTCTGTCAAAAATAAATAAACATTAAAAAAAATTAAAAAATATATATATATATACATATCAAATTTCTAGAAGTAAACAAAAAGTGGAAAACCTTTACACAGAAAGCTATAGAAAACAGTATATTACAAAATTAAAGGAAACCTAATAAGTAAAGGGATATTCCACGTTCTTGAGACTTACCATACTTAAAGATGTCAATTCTATCCAAATTGATCTAGAGACCCAATACAACCTCAATCTGAACAAGTTTTTTTTGTTTTTTTGTTTTTTTGTTTTTAACATTTATTCATTTTTGAGAAGGAGAGAGACAGAGCATGAGCCGGGGAGGGGCAGAGAGAGAGGGAGACACAGAATCCGAAGCAGGCTCCAGGCTCCGAGCTGTCAGCACAGACCCTGATGCGGGGCTTGAACTCATACCGTGAGACCATAACCCGAGCTGAAGTCGGACGCTCAACCGACTGAGCCACCCAGGCGCCCCTGATCAAGTTTTTTAATGGAAATTTGCAGGCTTATTCAAAAATGTATTTAGAAATGCAAGCAGCCAAGGAAAACAAGACACTCTTGAACAAGAACACAAAGACTTTCTCTTCAGGTATCAGGACTTATTATAAATATAAAGCACAGTCATTAAGACACTATATTAGGCAAATGGATGAAAGGAAAGAACAGAAAGCACAGAAATAAATTATATATGGAATGAATGGATGCTTGTTGTACAACAAAGTTGGCATCACAGACCAGAGAGTAAAGTTCAATCTTTGCCAATAAATGGTGCTAAATCATTTGGATATGCATAAGGAAAACAAAATCAAACTTAACCTCTACCTCATAACATACATAAACATTAATTTCAGGTATGTTCTAGATCTGAATCGAAAAGTAAAAACATAAAGCTCCTAAAAGATAATGTAGACTAATATTTCTCTGTACATACATGCACCAACCATAAAGGACAGCACAGATAAACTGGACTGTATTAAAATTAATAACTTCTGTTCACCAAAAAAAGAATGGCAAGGTAAGCCACAAAGCAAAGCAGATATTATTATACAGTTTTTTTAAATGGTCAACAGGGGGCGCCGACTTCACCTCAGGTCATGATCTCATGGTTTATGAGTTCAAGCCCTGTGTCGGGCTCTGTGCTGATAGCTTCAGATTCTAAAGCCTGCTTCTCTGTGTCTCCCTCTCTCTCTGCCCCTCCCCTGCTCAGGCTCGCTCTCTCTCTCTCTCAAAAATAAACATTTAAAAACAATTTTTTTTAAGAAATTTAAAATGGTCAACACATGATAATGATAAAAAACAGACCAACTTTTAGTCAATAAATTGTATTGTTTTTAAATTCTCTATAGAAAATGCACTCAATTATTGTCTGAACCTGGAGCAGACCATATCCATCACTCCCAGCCCTTGATATACCACTAACTTTTAGAGATTTACAAGGTTTAGGTCTTCACCTGGATCAAGTTACAGAAGTGTTGGCTTTGTGAAAAATACACTGTGGTGTTCACTGATGTCTCATATACCTCGTTAACTGTTTATCACGCTTCACTACAAAATAGTTTAAAAAGTCAAAGGGTGAGTATGTATACCTCCTGATTTACAAAATAAAAAAAAAAAAAATGAGACAAAGATTGTAACTTCCAATCAACAGCCAGTCAGTCAGAAGCCCAAGTGACCATAGCTGGACTTGGATTGTCCTCAGAAGGGGATTATGGTGGGGCACACGGCAGTAACGTTGTAGGACTGAGCCCTTACTCTATGGAATCTAATGGTATCTCCAGGTAGATAGTGTCAGAATGGAGTTGAATTCTAGAACACCCAGGTGGTGTCTGGACAACTGCTTGGTAGTGTTGGAAATACACAGTATACACACACACACACACACACACACACACACACACACACACACACACACTGGAATGTGGTAAAGAATCCTTGTTGATGATCTGAAGTTGGAATGACCCCAGAATTGTGTTTAGAGTCTTACAAATTTTCTTACAAAAAGACAGATATAAACAGGCCTTTAACAAAACAAATATAAATACCTAATAAATCTATGAAAAGCCGTTCACTCTCACTAGTAACCAATTAAATAAAAAAAGAGACACAGTGAAATCATTTTTAACCTAATATGCTGGTAATGATTACAGTAACTAACAAACATCTCATGTTCTTTCACAGGTATGGGAATAGGTGAATTCATTCATTGCAGGTAGGAATATAAAGGTTTCTGGAGGGTAATCTGGTAATAAGTATCAATATTTTAAATTTATGAGTACCACTGGATTTAAAAACCCATCTACTACTAGAGATTTATGCTAAGGAGAATATCAAATGGGCAAAAATGGATACTACAAAGGTTGTATACTAGTTGTATACTACAGCAGTGCTGTTCACAATAATCAACAATAAAAAAAAAACCCAATGTTGTCAATGTAGGATTGATAAAGTAAACGATGTCACAGAATACACAGAATCATGCCACTATTAAAATTATTTAACTAGGGGCGCCTAGGTGGCTCAGTCGATTAAGTGTCGACTCTTGGTTTCAGCTCAGGTCATGACCTAACATTTGCGGGTTTGAGCCCCACATCAGAGCTCCACACTGACGGCTGAGCCTGCTTAGGATTCATTCTCTCATTCTCTCTCTCTCTCTCTCTCTCTCTCTCCACCCCTCCCCCACTCGTGCTATCTCAAAACAAAACTTTTTAAAAAGTTTTAAAATTATATAACTATTGGGGCGCCTGGGTGGCTTAGTCGGTTAAGCGTCCGACTTCGGCTCAGGTCATGATCTTGCGGTCTGTGAGTTCGAGCCCCGCATTGGGCTCTGTGCTGACCGCTCAGAGCCTTGAACCTGTTTCAGATTCTGAGTCTCCCTCTCTCTCTGACCCTCCCCCGTTCATGCTCTGTCTCTCTCTGTCTCAAAAATAAATAAACGTTAAAAAAATTTTTTTTAAATAAATAAATAAAATTATATAACTATATTTACTGATATAGAAGAAGAGCTATAATATCTTAAATAATCACGGTATAGAACATGGTATATTCTGTGAATGAAAAAAATTTTTTTCACAAAAACAAATGAGCAAACTGTATTCCACAACTTCACTTGTTGCTTAGGAAATTCACTGGTATTTAGCTGCCTATTTAAGAGGAGAATTTTGGGGGCACCTGAGTGGCTCAGTCGGTTTAGCATCTGACTTCGGCTCAGGTCATGATCTCATGGTTTGTGAGTTCGAATCCCACTTCGGGTGAGCTCAAGCCACACCTCAGGTAAACCATGAGCCCCACTTTGGGTAAAACCATGAGCCCCACTTTGGGTAAAACACAAGCCCTGCTTCAGGAGCCCGGCTTCTCTCTCTTCCTGACCCTTATGGGATTCTCTCTCTGTCCCTCCCTCACTTGCGCCCTCTTTCTCTCAAAACAAAACAACAACAACAAAAAATAGAAGTGCTTTACTATTTAAAAATAGTAATAATGAAAAAAAAAAGGAAAATTGTGTAACTTGGTATTGAGTTCCTATGTATGAGACCATGTTATGCCCAATACTAATTGATTCTTCTAAGACACCAGAATAACTTTGTTATTCTAATAAGTGCCATAATGTTTCATCTTCAATATAGTTGGGGTTCTTCTTCCAAGACTAATGTTGGCAAACAGAACATCTCATACTGTTTCACCATAGATTTCCTCTGTAACACCTGATATGGAGAAGATGTTTTTATGACCATGTGAAATGAAATTGCCACCTTTACCAACTAGCTGCTCCTATAAACATGGTTTCCAATATACAAAATCCATCAATTTCTAAACATACATTAACCTGTATATAATCTTTCATATGTGAAACATTGGCAGGTGCTCAAGATCAATTTAACTTGCCTAAGGAATTGTTTTCAAAACTGTATAATTCCATGTATACAAAACTAAATTTAAATCGATACTCAAATATTTAAACAGAAAAATGTACTGCTTCTAATGTGGCATTTGAGGGGATTTTGCTTTCTTCTTCACCTTCCCTAGAGTGTCTAAATTTCTTGTGATGGGTCTGTATCAATCAAGAGAAGAAGCTATCCATTTTTAGAAAAAATGACCTTCCTCCATACCCTACTTCCTGTACCACGTGGCATCTCCACCTTCTGCCTGCACTACGTTACGAGGCACCACTATGCTCTCACCTAGCACCAGGTTCAATGCCTCAGCTTCTTCTCAGACCATTGCCTCTGTCTGGACACTTACCCAGCTGGCTATAAAGGCCCAGCCATATCACTCCTCAGCAGCAGTCTCCTTTCAATTCCCAAGATGACTCCTCCCTTTAATTTACCTCACAGCTTCCAGTATCTTTTTTTTTTTTTTTTAAGTTTATTTATTGTGAGCGAGACAAAGAGGGCAGGCAGGGAAGGGGCAGAGAGAGAGAGGGAGTAAGAGAATCCCAAGCAGGCTCCACACCACCAGTGCAGAGCCCAACGTGGGGCTTGAACTAACAAAACTGAGATCATGAACTGAGCTGCAATCAAGAGTCACACACTTAACCAACTGAGCCACCCAAACGCCCCTCCAATATCTTTTAGTTTTAATTCACCCTATAAAAGTGTGTCAGCTTACAGATGCTCAACATTACTAATCAGGGAAATGCAAATCAAAACCACAATGAGATATCACCTGACACTAGTTAGAATGGCTAAAATCAAAATGAGAAAAAAATAACAAGTATTAGAAAAGATGTAGAGAAAAAGGAACCCTTGTACACTGTTGGTGGGAATGCAAATTGGTGCAGCCACTGTGGAAAACATGGAGGTTGCTCAAAAAATTAAAAATAGAAATACCATATGATCCAAGAATTTTACTACTGGGTATTTACCCAAAGAAAATTAAAACAATTCAAAAAGATATGCACCACTACGTTTATTGCAGCATTATGCACAATAGGCAAAATATGGAAGCAACCTACATGTCCATCAATAAGTAAATGGATAAGGAAAATGTTGTGTACACACACACACACACAACACTAGAATATTACACAGCCACAAAAAAAAATGGTGATATCATGCCATTTGAGACAACACAGATGGACCTAGAGGATATTACACTAAGTGAAATGATTCCGACTGAGAAAGATAAATACCATTATGAGCACTCATAAATGAGGCTAAAAAAAAAAGAAGAATCAGACCTATCATTGCAGAAAACAAACTGATGGTTGCCAGAAGGGGGTGGAGAGGGCTTGAGCAAAATGGGGAAAGGAGAGAGGGAGATAACAAGCTTTCCAGTTATGGAATAAATAAGTCACAAGAATAAAAGACACAACATAAGAAACACAGTCAATGATATTGTAATAGCAACATAACAGGACAGATGATAGCTAAACTTGTGAATATAGCATAATGTATAAACTTGTCAAATCACTAAATTGCACACATACTAATGTAACATTGTGTGTCAACTATACTCAAAAAAAGATAATAAAAATCAAGTAACAGTTGTCACGAAAAAAAAATAAACAAACAGGGGCACCTGGGTGGCTCAGTTGGTTAAGCATCTGACTTTGGCTCAGGTCATGATCTCACGGTTCGTGAGTTCAAGCCCCGCATCAGGCTGTGTGCTGAGAGCTCAGAGCCTGGAGTCTGCTTCAAATTCTGTGGCTCCATCTCTGCTCCTCCCCTGCTCATGCTCTTTCTCTGTCTCAAAAATAAATAAATATTTTTAAAAAGTAAACAAATAAATAAAAGTCTGCCAGCCTACTCTCCCTAAAGTAAGCTCCCAGGATGTCCCTTAACTAAAATGATTCCCCAGCCCCTGCATACTCACACTCTAGTCTTCAAGGTCCCTGCTATAATCCAGCCTTCTTATTCTCATCTACTACCTTTCTTAAACCTTACTCTCCAACCAAAAGGCAACTGACTATTCTCTGACCAATCAAGGGTAGACCAGTGGTTCGCAGATTTTAGTACATCACAATCACCTGGACAGTTTGTTAAAACCCACATTTCTAGGATCAACTCCCAGAGTTTCTAGTTCTGTAAGCCTGAATGTGATAATAATGCTGTCAGTTTAGGGATCACACTCCAAGAACCACTTGGTATAAATTATAGATGGCCCCCAACTGACAACAATTCAACTTATGATTTTTCAACTTTACAAAAGCAATCCAAATTCAGTAAAAAGTGTACTTTGAATTTTGATCTTTTCCTGGGCTAGCAATATGTGGTATGATACTCTCATAATACTAGGAAGCTACAGCAAGCCACAGCTCCTAATCAGCCATGTGATCACAAGGGTCCACAAACCGATACAACCATTCTGTTTTCCACTTGCAGTACAGTATTAATGAGATATTCAACACTTTATTATAAAATAGGTTTTGTGTTCGATGACTTTACCCAACTGTAGGCTAATATAAGTGTTTTGAGCACATTTAAGGTAGGCTAGTTAAGCTATGATGTTCGGTGTAGGTTTGGTATTAAATACATTTCCTACTTAAAATATTTTCAACTTACAATGGGTTTATTGGGGGCGGGGGGCTGGGTGGCTCAGGTGGTTTTGGCTCAGGTCATGATCTCACAGTTCGTGGGTTCGAGCCTCGCATCGGGTTCTGTGCTAGCAGTGCAGAGCCTACTTAGGATTCTCTCTCCCTCTCTCTCTGCAGCTCCCCTGCTCACACTGTCTCTCTCTCTCTCAAAATTA
The DNA here is from genome assembly GCF_018350195.1 of Panthera tigris. Classification (NCBI taxonomy): domain Eukaryota; kingdom Metazoa; phylum Chordata; class Mammalia; order Carnivora; family Felidae; genus Panthera; species Panthera tigris. The sequence goes on along the minus strand of NC_056677.1, from coordinate 14,619,017 downwards.
ATAGTCTTTAAAAAAAATTTTTAATAAAACAAAATAAAATAAAAAACAATAGGTTTTTACTCCATTGTAAGTCAAAGAAGAACTGTAAACTCTCCTGCTCCATGACTCCATCAAGCAATTCCCTTCCCCTGGCAAGCAAACCACCGCAACTGAAATCCTTTCAAAGATTGACCTCATACACCAACACCGCACCCCCCAAACAAAGCCAAACATGGTACCTTCCTCTCTCTGCAACCCAAGCTAAGAAGTGATATGCTGTGATATGGAGGTCCCACAGCACTTTATTTATAACTCTAGTGACAATATATTTGGTCTTGTATCATTATGTGTGTCTCCTATATCCATTAGACTAGGATTGTGAGGTTTAGAGACTCATCCTTATGGGTCTTTCCTTAGACATGGAGATGCCTAGGACAGAACCTTGCAAGTATCAAGAACTCAGTTTGAAACTTTCTGAATTGAACTAAGAGCATTTCAAAAGGATCTTGTTCCTTATTCAACTACAAACTTCACACTGTAGGCCCTCAAACAGTAGCTAGTCATATCGATGCCATGCAAAGTACACTAGTTCCCACAGCATACAGCAACAGGGTAACAGCACTCAAAACAATTTACAAAGGCAAGAACCAGTTTCTTCAAAGAACTCTGTGTCTTAAAAGTCAATCAAGATTGTTAGCAAAGGAAGACAGAATGCTTAGTTTTTGTACTCTTTTAGGGCCATCTAAACGATATGAAAGATCTGTATTATTTTCAGATTTATTTGGAAATGACCCCAAGGGTTCATGACATGTAGTGATTAATGACTTAACTCACACAGGCTTGAGGGACATAGAACACTTAGACAGTAAATATACCTAGATGACAAACTTTAATCTTTTGTGTGGTATCAAAAAGAAAGAAACATAAACTGGTATAGCTACTTTAGAAAGTTGTTTGGTATTATGTACATATGCTATGGCTTGGCAATTTTCCTCCTAGGTGTGTACCCAAGAGAAATGAAAGCATCTGCCCACAAAAAGACATACATAATAGTTTATTTGCATTAGCCAAAACCAAGAAACCACCTAAATATCCATTAACAAGAGAACGGATAAATTGTGTTTTACCATAAAATTGAGTTTTCCATAAAATGGAAAAAAAAGATTCAGGAAACTTTTGCTGCAATCATTGCAAAACCACTCTCACTGAGAAATCCATGGGAGTGAACGGTTCACAGAAATGTTTCTATCTATCATGTCCAATTATATCTTCCCTGAGAAATGACATGTAGTACTGCAAATACCAAAATTAGAAACCTGAAAATTTTCACTGGAGTGCATCCCATCAAACCATAGCCTTCTAACAGAATGGGTCACCTGCTGAAACCCACTTGCTAAGTGGTAAGATAATAATTTCAATATGATGAAATTTCTTTTAAAAATCCTCCAAATCCTGGGGCACCTGAGTGGCTCAGCAGGTTAAGCGTCTGGCTTAAACTCAGGTCATCATCTCACAGTGCATGAGTTGGAACCCCACATCAGGCTGTCTACTGTCAGCACAGAGCCTGCTTTGGATCCTCTGTCTCCCTCTTTCTCTGTTCCTCCCTCTCCTCAAAAATAAATAAACATCAAAAAAAATCCTCCAAATCCTCAAAAAAAAAATTAAAAATAGAACTACTATACAATCCAGTAATCTCACTTCTGGGTGTATATCCAAAGGAAGCAAAATTAGTACCTTGAAGAGATATCTACATTCCCATGTTCACTGTAGCATTACTTAAATAGCCAAGATATGGAAACAACCTAAACATCTATCAGTGGATGAATGGATAAAGAAAATGTGGTACGGTTCATGAGTTGGAGCCTCACATTAGGCTCCACGCTGACAGTGCAGAGCCTGCTTGGGATTCTCTCTTTTCCTCTCTCTCTGCCCCTCCCCTGCTCACACGCTCACTCTCTCTCAAGAATAATTTTTTTGGGGGGGCAGGGGGCGCTTGGGTGGCTCAGTCGGTTGAGCGTCTGACTTCGGCTCAGGTCATGATCTCGCAGTATGAGTTCAAGCCCCACGTCGGGCTCTGTGCTGACAGCTCGGAGCCTGGAGCCTGCTTCGGATTCTGTGTCTCCCTCTCTCTCTGCCCCTCCCCCGCTCATGCTCTGTCTCTCTGTCAAAAATAAATAACATTAAAAAAAATTTTTTTTAAAGAATAATTTTTTTTCTTTAATGGTGTGTATATACAGTGGAGTAGTATTCAGCTATTTAAAAGAGGGGGAAGGGGCACCTGGGTGGCTTAGTCAGACTGAAGTGTCCAACTATTCAGGTCATGATCTCGTGCTTGGTGGGTTCAAGCCCCACATCAGGCTGCCTGGAGTCTGCTTTGGATTCTATGTCTCCCTTGCTCTCCACCCCTCCCCCGCTTGTGCTCTTTCAAAAATAAATAAACATTAAGAAACTTTTTAGGAAATAAATAAAAGAGAGGGGAGGGGGCAGGAGGAAATTCTGCAGTTTGCAACAATCTGGATGAACGTAGTGGGCATAATACTAAGTGAAATAAGCCGGAGAAAGACAATACCGTATGGTATCACTTATACGTGGAATCTTTAAAAAAAAAAAAAAAAGTTAAGTTTGTAGAAACAGAGAAGAACAGTGATTGCCAGGGGGTAGGGAAATGGAAACATGTTGGCCCAAGCATACAAACTTTCAGTTATAAGATAAATAAGTTCTGAAGGTCCAGTGTACAGCATGGTTACTTTGGTTAATAATACTATATCGTATACCTGAAATTTGCTGAGAGAGATCTTAAGCATGCTCACCAAAACAAAAAACAAACAAACCAAGGAACTGCGAAGTGACGGATGTGGTAATTAACTTGACTGGGGTCATCACGTCACAATGCATACATATATCATCACATGGTACACTTTCATTATATACAATTTTATTTGTCAATTATATCTCAATAAAGTGGAGAGGAATGAAAATAAGTACTCTGCTTTAAAACAAAATCCCTCTTTAAAAAAGGACACCAGGATACACTGAATAAAACCAACGAAGCTACCTCCTGTAGGGGAAAATGCAGAGGCTTTCCCCTTTTATCCAAACTCTTCAACTCCAGTTAAACAACTCCAGTTTTTTTCTGGGTACTACTACTTACTATCCTATGCCCTGAGGTAAAACCAAAGAAACACAGAAGAAAACAAAGAAAAGACAAGTTCCCTGACATCCTTGAAAGAAGAAATACATATGAGAGCAATGCCAGCAAGTAAATGCCTAAAGCTTCTCCAACTCCACAACTCCCCAGGTGTAACTGTGGAACCACACTCCACAATTATAATCATAAACATTCTGCAATGGTGGAGATATTCTATACCTATACTGTCCAATACAGGACCCACTAATCAAACAATTGGGTACTGGAATTGTGGCTAGTGCGACTGAAGAACCAAATCTTCATTTTATTTAATTAACCTTAAATTTAATCAATTTAATGTCTAATTACAGTTTAAATTTAAGTACCCACATGTGGCTATAAGCTACCATATTTGACAGTACAATTCCACACATACTTCTATCATACTACTTACCATTGATACACAGTACAGTTCCTCAACTATAAGGTTCTACTAGTCGTAAACACCATCAATTTAAAAGCTCTTGAAAGGAGAATAAAAAACTATATTAAACCATACATGCCTGGCTTAAGACTCATCTGGATTTCAGAAATGCTAAAGCCTGGGAGGAAAATGCACATTAGAACAGAGGATATCCAGGAGCTGTTGTTTTCTAGGCCTCTTCCCCCTGGAGTTGAGCAGCCTGTGGAAAAGGACTCCATAATACATTCATGCTACAACAGCACCCAGCACAAAGAAGTGTTCAATAAACACGGTCTCAAAAAGTGCCAGATGAACTCTCTCTTTCCCGCTGGTATTCTTACAGCAAGGACTAATCTGTAATACTTGTATTTCTAGCACCTATACAGATATAACATGCACTCTGTATTTGGGTTTGTTTTTTTTTTTTTTTTTGACTGGCATGCATTGATGAAAGTGATAGGAATGGTGTGGCTACAAATAACATTTTGAAGACAGAAGCAGCAGAACTTCCTGACCAGAATGTGGAATTAAAGCAGAACTCTAGGACCATGAACAGAAAAAAGAATGTCTGAAAGAGGTGCTGAGTTTGGGGAAAGAAGCTAAATTTAAAAGATAATGTGGTACCTACTACTTAAAAAACTATATACTAGATACTTTTAGAACTACAAAGATGCAACTTGCTCACAGAAGTTACAGTCCAGTAGCGGGTATGTACATATATAACTATAGTGCAGAGAGAAAGAGAGAGAGAAAGAGAGACAGAGAGACAGAGAGAGAGAGAGAGAGAGAGAGAGGAGAAATGCTATAAGAGGAACAATGATGAAGTGGTGTGAATGTGCAGAAGAGAGAAAAGCATATTTCCAGAAGTTCAGGGTTAGGGTTAAAACAATAAAGCACTACACCAAGGGCAGAAAGAGGAAAGTGGCCAAAGGCAGAATGTTAAATAAAGCAAAGATACTGCAGGGGAAGAAGGCTAGAAACAGGAGGAGGAAGACTGGGAGCGTGTGACAGAAAAAAAGCAAGAAGAGTTTTAAGGACATCCAGACTACCATCCAAATGCCATAAAGCAATAAATTTGTGCTTAAAAGCTCTAACTGGTGTTAGCATTCACAGCCCAATTCAGGTACTATCTACCTTGAACACTGCACAAATTCCTCCAGCCTCTAATTACTCTTTCCTCTCCATATAGTCCCACGGTACTACTAAAACACATGTCCACAGACAAGAACCAGTATTATTTTAATTTTTTTAATGTTTATTTATTTTTGAGAAACAGAGACAGATCACAAGCAGGGGAGAAGCAGAGAGAGAGGGAGACAGAATGTGAAGCAGGCTCCAGGCTCTAAGCCTTCAGTACAGAGCCCGACACGGGGCTCAAACTCACAAGCATCAGATCATGACCTGAGCCAAAGTTGGACACTTAACTGACTGAGCCACCGAGGCACCCCAAGAACCATGTATTATTAAACTCAGTGCCTTTGTAGACATAGTACGGTACATTGCACATATGGAATATAACATACTCAGTTGAGTATAATTATACTAAAATATTTTCTGAACTAAATTTATAGATACTAATGGCTTATTTTCTTATAGCACATCAATGAAAACGGTATCTCCCAGCAAGATTGGGTTGTACCATCTGTTTAAATGGCCAGAACTTCTCCAATTTGTTGGGCACCAACTATGGATCAGACATGGTATACAAAAGTTCCTCAAAGGAAGAGCCTGTGGAAGAGGCAAAGAGGTGAATTAACTATATGTGAGAAATGTAAAAAAGGTATATGCAAGGTGTTTTACATGCCCAGAAGAGGTAGAAACTATGTCCAGGAGAAAAGGAAAACTCTATTTGGGGAAAAGGTTTCATGGCAATCTTATTTGTACAGAGTTATTTTCTCCAGGCACTCTAAATAATTCAGTTATCTTTGTTACATTGTTTTTAAAAATGTGTTATTCATGGAAAATGGACTTTCTGAAAAGTATAAATGTATTACAAAAGCCCATTTGCACCGTTGCACTCAAGCCATATTGGCCTCCAGCATTTCTCTTAACAGACCTAACAGTTACCAACTCCCCATTACTTCTGTGAAACAGACTGGCTAATGCCAACTGCACCAATGTTTTTGGCTAATAGATAACTGTTTAGTTCAACTTCACACTTCTCCCTGAAATGGAGCTGCTGCATGCTTAGCATTCAAAAGTCAGTTGCATTTCTTCCCCAAAACGACATCAACTCCTCTTCTAATAGCCATTGCATGGTTTTCAACTAACTAGTATATAAACCAATTAAAAGAAAGTTGCAGTTGCTGTGAAAATTAGGTTGGATGCTTTGGTAAGATGTGATAAAGGTGATGGGTCACTTTAGAAATGTGAGTGGGGGGAGGGGCGCCTAGGTGGCTCAGTTGGTTAAGCGTCTCACTTCGGCTCAGGTCATGATCTCGCAGTTGACGAGTTTGAGCCTTGCGAGTTCGAGCCCCACATCGGGCTCTGTGCTGACAGCTCAGAGCCTGGAGCCTGCTTCAGTTTCTGTGTGTCTCTCTCTGCCCCTCCCCCACTCATGCTCTATCTCTGTCTCAAAAATAAAATAAACATTAAAAAAAAATTTTTTTAATGTGGCTGGGGCACCTGGGTGGCTCAGTCAGTTAAGTGTCTGACTCTTGATTTCAGCTCAGGTCATGATCTCACTATCATGAGATCGAGCCCCACATTGGGCTCCTTGTTGGGCATGGAGCCTGCTGAGGATTCTCTCTCACCCTCTCCCTCTCCCTCTGCCCGGACCCTACTTGCACATGTGCGCTCTCACTCGCTCTGTCTCAAAATAAATAAATAAGCTCAAAAAAAAAAAGTGACTGTCAGGGCACCTGGTTGGCTTGATTTCAGGGCCAGGAGTTAGAGCCCCACATTGGGGGCAGAATTTACTTTGAGAAAAAAAAAAAATGTCAAATTGGGTATGAGTTAGATAATGTTTTAAAAAAAAAAAGGAAAAAGCTATTAAAATCTAAAATTCTGCACTAGACTGTTTCATAAGTCGTCTAAATTACTGCTCCACTTTCAAGAAATCAAAACTGGACCCACTACACAGATAGAATGGCCTAGGAGTACGGTTCATACAAGACAGAGGACACTGGTGGCAACTGGCTGGCTCAGTCAGGAGAGCATGCAACTCTTGATCTCAGCGTTGTCAGTTTGAGCCCATGTTGGGTGTAAAGATTACTTAAAAATAAAAATTCTTAAAAAAAAAACAACAGGCAAGATTAGACGATGCAGGTTCATGATTACCAAATAAACCATACAAGTCACAATGGCTATAAATGTTCAAAGAAAAGTGTGCTTGTTTTAGACTGGAGAGGTTATGTTTTACATAGGAAAGTGGATCTGAACTAGGTCTGGGAAAACGTATGGGGTTACAGTTAAGTTGTGTGAGCCAAAAGAAGAGAGAACATGCCAACAAAATTTAGTTAAAAACACTTAAGGATTATTATAAATAATGCTGATGATGATATTATATAATTTGCAAAGTGCTTTCATGTTTACCATTTCACTGACTGGATATCACAACAACCCAATTAATTAATTCACAACCCAGAAGTTCATACATCTGAAATGAGATAGAAAAAGGATATCTGGTCAAAACCACATTGTGTAAGCGGCACCTGAGTGGCTCAGTCAGTTAAGTATCTGACTCAGGTCATGGTCTCACAGTTGCCTGAGATCAAGCTCCACATCAGGCTCTATGCTAACAACAGAGATTGGGATTCTTTCTCCCTCTCTTTCTGCCCCTTCCCAGCTCCACATCTCTTCCAAAATAAATAAAGCGTTTTTTTTTTTATTATTATTTTAATGTTTATTCATTTTTGAGAGAGAGAGCGAGAGTACATGAGCAGAGCAGGCGCAGGCACAGAATCTAAAGCAGGCTACAGGCTCTGAGCTGTCAGCACAGAGCCCGACACCGGGGTCGAACTCATGAGATGTGAGATCGTGACCTGAGCCGAAGTTGATGTTTAACCAACTGAGCCACCCAGGCACCCCAAATAAATAAACATTTTAAAGAAAGAAAGAGCAATGGATCTTACATTTGGTAGTGTTTGCTTATTTCATGTTAAAAGCAAAGAAATGAGTCAACCCTACAAAGAATTTTTTTTAAGCCTTTAACACGAAAAGAAAATGTACAAAGTACAAATGGCCAATAAATAAATTTTGTAAAATGTTCAATCTTAGAAGTATTTTTTTTTTTAAATCCAACGATAAACAATAAGGAGAAACCATTTGATCACATTGGCCAAAATAGTAAACATTTTTAACTGGCAACCTTTCCTTTAGGTGACTCAGCAGTGTTTGCTTCACAACCTTCACAGGTATGGCACAATCTCGTCAGTGTTATCTATCACCACCCCCAGTGATTCTCAAGGGATATCTACGACTAGTGTCCTAAGAACATGATCAAAGATACATGTAAGGATTCACTTTAAAAGACATTCTTGGGGCCCCTGGATGGCTCAGTTAAGCGTCTAACTCTTGATTTCGGCTCAGGTCATGATCTTACAGTTAGTGAGTTCAGGCCCCACGATGGGCTCCACGCTAACAATGAAGACCCTGCTTAGGATTCTCTCTCCCCCTCCCTCTCTCTCTCTCTCTCTGCTCCTCCCCCACTTACTCTCACTCTCTCTGTCAAAATAAATAAACTTAAAAATTTTTTCAAAAATAAAAGACATTCTTTGCAAATAAATAAAATTTAATAATAAAAGAGATTCTTTGCCATGATGTCTACAATAGAGGAAAAAAAGGAGAAACCACATGAGGTACAGAGTAGTGAAGTTCTGCTGCAAAATGGCTGACCAAACACATGTTTACCTTTCCTTCTACACTAAAATCCACTTAAATAAGGGGGAGGGGGGGACAAAACAAAACCCCAGAGCAGCCCTGGCCCTGGGAATGCAGGAAGTACCCCCAGCAGGCAAATCAGTGAGGAATTCTAAGGAGCTACAAGGCAGCAGGTTAAGATTTTACAGGTGGCAAGGGCACCTGGCTGACTCAGTTGCAAAGCATGCCATTCTTAATCTCAGGATAGTGAGTTCAAGCCCCACACTGCGTGTGGAGCCTACTTTAAAAAAAATTTTTTTGAATGGGTGGCAAAGCCCAGTAGAGCTGAAACACCCACATCTTCGTGTAGGACAATAAAAGATATCTCCTCCAAAAGATACATTTTTCCAGAAGAATCCTTGAAAGATAATAAAACTACAGGTAGCAGGGACTAAGAAAAGAAATGGCTTAATAGTAATCACATAATTGAAAAGCTGTAAAAACTACCCGTACCCATTCCCTGTCCTCTTTCTGCGAGACTAATGCCACCATTTACCCAGTCCTGGACCTCCAAAATCATAGTTCAGACAAAGAATATTCAATAACATTGAGGCCAGTGAAGTGGGGATAGGTGCCAATTAACTGTAGCTTCCATGAGGAATAGGGAATCCCACCAACCACAGAGGTAGCAACTCTACAGAAAACCACTGCGTTCCAGGCAAAGGAGAGAGCACAAGCAAAGACAGCACATTTGAAACAGAATTTTATGGGGAGCTCTCCCTGTCAGAGCATAGTGTTTGAGGCTGACAGGGAAAGGATGTGAGGCTGGAGAGGTAGGTAGGCAGAGAACATACCAAAGAGAACCTGACAAGCCATATAAGGGAATTGAGTCTATCCTTTCTCCTTCTGTCAGCAAGAGAGCACAGTTGCAGGCTTTCAAGCAGATCAGTGATATGATCATAATCACATTTTGTATCATATTAGCAACTCTAGATAATGTATCCGGAGTTTGACAAGACCCAGCTAACCACCTTAGGAGACTAAGTGGACGATGGAACCAGTAAGAGATTTTTTTCTTCAATTAAGGAGGACAAGTTCAAGGAAAGGATGCTGTACTTCACATTAAACATGTTCAGTACAAGGTACCTGTAAGAATGCTGAGGTGTAGATTTCCAGAAGGTCATTAAGAAGGAGTCTGAAGCTTGTAGGGAAAAATGGGGGAGGAATTTAGAAAAACACCTGCATATAAGTCAAAGTGAAACTCTGGATGTAATTGAGATAATGACCTATGATTACACTTGGCCAAGAAGTCAAACCCAGGTAACAACAGTATATAAGGAGTAACTGGACTGGGACAAGCCAACAGAGCTTGTAGACAAAGAAATGTAAGAGTAGGACATGGAGAACACAGACACCAAGGGAACACACTGCTTCAAGGAGATAGTGATTAACGGTGTCAGGTGCAACAGAAATGTCAAGTAAAATTGGAACTGAATGAATCTACTAAATGGAGCACACAAGAGATCACAGGTGATCTCAGCAAAAACAGTTTAAACAGCGTTGAGAGTGGGAAGTCACAGAGCAAGAGCTGAAGTTTGAGAAGTGAATGAGAAATGGATAGACTACATACAGACCACCCTCTCAGAAGTCTGGAGAAGGGGAGAAGATTAGGTAGATAGGAATGGGGAGGGGACCTAAGCAGTTTAGGGAGGGTTTTCGAAGACAAGAACCTTAGGAATAAGATCAGAGTAAAACAAAGAAGTCAAAAAGCGAGACTAAGGATGTAACAAGGTTACTCAACTTCAGCACTACCAACAACATTTTAGAACAGATAAGTTCTCTGCTGAGGGGGCGGGGAGGGGGGGGAGGAGGCTGTGCTGTGCACTGTAAGATGTTTAGCAGCATCCCTGGCCTCCGCCCACCAGATGCTAGGAGCATACATACCATCACCCCCACCCCAAGTTGTGACAACCAAAAATGTCTTCAGGCATTGCAAAATGTCCCCTGTGGAGCAAAAAGGCCCATGGTTGAGAGCTACAGGGATATAGGATGAGGAGGAAGAGGGGGAATAACTGATGGAAAAACACTGCTAAAGCAGCAGCACTGAAGCAGAGGGCACCAGGCAAGAACTGGCCTGGAAGAACAGAAGCACCTCATCTTCTGAGACAGGAGGAAAACAACAGCTCTGGAGAGAGAGGGACTGAGAAATTTGTAGATGGAGCCAGAAGCTGCAGAAAATCTGCCAAAGGGCTCTCAATATTCTCAGTGGTGCAGAGGCAAGGTTGTGTGCTGAGTAGGAAAGGAGATGATTTGGTGGCAAGTTTGAGAACAGTGGCCAGACTTTTTTTTTTTAATGTTCATTTATTTTTGAGAGAAATAGCATGTGCATGCACATAGGCAGGGGAGCAGCAGAGAGAGGTAGACAGAGGACCTGAAGTGGGGCTCCGTGCTGACAGCAGAAAGCCCGATGTGGGGCTCGAACTCATGAACCATGAGATCATGACGCAATCACAACCTGAGCAGAATTTGAACGATTCACCAACTGAGCCACCCAGGAGCCCCCAGTGGTCAGAATTTGTAACAATTAACAGGCACTGGTAGCTGGCAGGTCACAACCAGAGAAGACCAAATCAGGTTGGTAACTACCAGACTCCCCTCTCTCACTGAGAATGTTAAAATGCACCTCCCCACAAAAATCACCTACTACATACTGACTACAATCCCAAAGAGCTCACATGTCTATGTGAATTTCAACTACATCATGAAAAGAACAGACTCCTAAGGGTTACCTGGGAAACTAACCCATTTTTTAAAATAACATGCATAGTTCCTATCAGAGAATATGAACTGTTCTACACAACCAATGTATAAATGCACTTCTGGTGAATAATCTATTCAACTTAGAGGATGCCTGTGGTTGCAATTACTTCCTAGTTCTTACCTGGACGAACTATTTCCTGACCAACAGGGAGACCAGAATAGAAAGGAGTGGCTGCATAAACAAGAGCTTATTAAATGAGATTCTTCCTTAACATAGGACAAAGACCTTTCTCTTCCTTGTCACAAGACAAAGACCTGCTCACTCCTGCTGTCTAAACCAATGGCTACAAACTCAAATGATTAATCGGGACCAGGAAACCAGAGATTATCCCTAAAGTCTGTGCATGGGAAAGAAGATGGAAGTGAACCACCAGCATAAAGTCAAGAGATACCAAGGGCTATCCTTGGATGTATAAGAAAAAAAGAGGGGCGCCTGGGTGGCTCAGTTAAGAGTCCAACTTCAGCTCAGGTCATCATCTCACAGTTCATGAGTTTGAGCCCTGCATCGGGGTCTCTGCTGTCAGCACAGAACCTGCTTCAGATCTTCTGTCCCCCTCTTTCTCTGCCCTTTCCCCACGCAGGCATGCATGCACTCCTCTCCTTTCACTCTCAAAAATAAATATTTTTTTTTACCTTTTTTAAAGAAAGCAAAAAGAAAACTTACACACAGAAGCCTAGGGCTGTGTGTTGTAGGAATGACCAAAGCAAAAGGGAAAACCCAAGTCTTTGCTCCACCACAGACAGGGAGTCCAGTTCACACCACTCTCTGGATTTCAGAAATCTGTCTCAGAATAGTTGGAAAACTCTCCTGGAACAGTGACCCCAAAGAGTCCCATCAGAGACAAATGCAAAACCACTCAAAAGAAGCATCCCACAAGCCAGGAACAAGCAAATAATCCCCAAAGTGTCAAATGTAGCAAATTCTGACAAGCAAAACTTAGAGGGAAAGCGGGCAAACAAATCAGAGATCTCACTCCTCAAGAACTACAACAATCCAAAGGAGACAAACATAATTATATTTTCAAATGTTCAAAGAAATAACAAGAAAATGCTCTTATGAAAATCTAAAAGTAGACTTGTACAAACACAGTAATTTTTATATTTAAAAAAAATAGCCAAGTGTTTTTAATGAAAATTCTCAAGTAATGGTTTAACCAAATGACTAGACACAGGTAAAGAGAAATTAGTCAATTGCAAGATGGGTGTCAGGAAATCACCCAGAAATTTAAAAAAGGAAAACACTAAAGCAAATTTAAGCAACAGGGAGGATACAATGAAAAGATACAACACATTATCTAAATAGTTCTAGAAATGGAAAGTGGGAAGCAAGAATTTAAAAGCTAAAGTCTAAGTTTTTGTTTTTGTTTTTTTTAATAACTGAAGGCATCAGGAGTCTTCAGACTGATGGAGTATGCCAAATAAAAGCAGAATAAAAACAAATCCACAGGTAGAAAGATCAGAAAAAAACAGCAGATCAAAAACAAAGAGCAAAATCTTACAGGTATCCCAAGGGAAAAGATAATTACCTACATACAAAAAAATTATACCTGAACTGACTAAAGACTTCTCATTAACAAGACTTGTCAAAACACAAGATAATAACATCAAAGTGCTGAGGGAAAATAAGTATCAACATAAATTCTGTATCCAGCTCAACAATCATTCAAGAGAAAAAGTGAAGTCAAGATTTTCAGAAATACAAAGATCAAGTTACTAACAGGCCTTTAGTGAAAGAACTACACAAAACATTCTTTTTGAAAAAGGAAACTGAGCCCACAATGAAGAAATGGGGTGAAGAATGGTAAAAGAAAGAAATTTGGAACACATGTTGATGAGTAAACATTCACTATTTTTATATAGGCTTAAGGTGACTTAAGCAAAACTAAGGTATAAATAACTAACATGGAAGAGGGGATGGGGGTTAAAAGGTAAGCCATTCTAAAATCTTTGCCTTATTCAGGAGGTTAGGGATAATAATTAAGTTTAGACTTAGTTAAATGTGCATGTTAAAATTTTAAGGGTAACCAAACTTGTCTTCCACCCCAGAATAAGAAAGCTGGAAGGAATACAGCTGCCCACCCCTACAATGAAAAATACCTGGACTAATTTCAAATTCGTAACTTTTTTTAAACCCATCGGAGAACAACCAACTGGCTCAAAATCTCGGGAGACAGTACCTGCAAGGAGACAGGAGACAACCTTGTGCTCACCTGGGGTAGACTGCAACTGGACACTGATAAGAAGAGCGCAGCTAGAATAATTGGCAAGTTGATAAAAACCCGATGTGGCTTAGCTGAAGGGACAGTGTGAAATCACTGAGGGGGTCACAGAAATTGGGGAGACCCCAACCTTCAGCAGGATCTTCCTCCACCAACCCCACCAGGCACTCACAGAGAGTAAAGGGCACTGAGGACGCCCATTGTGATGCAGACCTGGGGGAAGGGAAATGCAGCTGTGCCTCAGAAGCAAGAAAACACCCAGATCCTTCTCTCCCTATCTCCACGAAGGAAGAAAATCCCTCATCAAGGCAAATAAGTGCTTCTACCCTTACAGCATTGGTAAAAACTCAATGCAGCTAAGGGTGGGGCAAGACTGTGGGACACTGATGCAAGCCTAAACCTGAGGTTTAACCAGAACAAAAGATGACACCCCACCATCACTCCCCACCTCCAAGCTAACCAACTTCCAATGACCAACTTCTAGTAAACGAAAGACTACTACTGGCAGAGGGACAGAAGAACAGGGCATATAAAGAGACCCTCCCTAAACCACAGTTCAAAAGGAACACCTGAAAGTCAAAATAAACCAACTCCCACCCTAATCATAAACTGTCTCTACCAAGAATCTGAAGCCTGAGGTACACTAAGGGTAACCATAGCAACAATCAGACTCAAACCCAGCCCAAATCCTAACTAGACTAACTCAAATCCCTACACCAAAGGCCTAGCACAGGAAAGATATGCCCATTTACAGACATAAAAGTTATGTACCTCAGTCTTTACTGTTCTACAAAATAAATCAGGCTTGCAACAAGGAAAACAAATCACGAGGCATAAGAAAAGGCAAAGAAAAAACAACACTCAGAAAAGACAAAGAACATATCAGATCTACATACAGAATTACATTTTGGAAATATCCACAATGAAATTTAAAATATTATGGGTAACATGTTTACAGCTCTAACGTAAAAGAGAACAACATGCAAAATCAGGGGTAATTCACACCAGAGATGGAAACTGTAAGAAGCAAACAAAAGTGCTAAAAATGAAAAACACAGTTAAAAGAAATGAAGAGTTGTTCCTTCAACAGGCTCTTCACTAGACTCAACTCAGCCAAGCAAAGAATCCATGCACTTGAAAATTAGCAGAAATTACCCCAACCGAAACACTGAGAGAAAACAGAGTGAAAAACCAAACAAAAACATTCAAGAGCTGGGGGAAAATATCAAAGTTTCTAACATATTGATAAACGGAATCACAGAAATGGGAGAATGGGAGAGAAGAAATATTTGAAGAGATAATGGCTGAAAATATTCCAAAATTAATATAAGACATCTAACCACAAATCCCACATGATCAGAAAATATCAGAAGATAAATACCCTCCCCTCAAAAAAAATCTATTGTCACTACTCAGCACCAAAATCACTTGAGACTGAATTCCATAAGCTCTGCAATTGCCACTACTTTAAAAAAAAAAAAAAAAAAAAAATCAGGGGATACCTAGTTAGGTGAGTAGGAAGAGTATGGCTATTCTTGACCTTGGGGTTGTGAGTTTGGGACTCATTTTGGGTGTAGAGATTAAATAAATAAAACTTTAAAAAAAAATCAAAACATCTCTGTCAATATGATCACTAGACCATCAATTCAACTACACATGATGGCCACCTCACAAGGCTCACTTCCATATACAAGTCTCACTCTGTCTAAAATGACTGTCCTAACCTAGGTCAGAAGCCCGTATCCTACCTGTAAAACAGACTGGGGATGTGAGTTTTCTGAGCAGGTGGGACCCAGATTACAAGAAATTACCAAAATGTAGACAGAGACAGTAAATAAAAGTCTATGACAGCATGCTTTAAAAACAAAAACAAGAGCACCTGGGTAGCTCAGTCAGAAGAGCATGTGACTCTTGATCTCAGAGTCAGGAGTTGGAGCCCCACATGGGTGTACAGATTACTCAGAAATAAATCAACTTGTTTTTTAAAGTTATGTTTAAAAAACTAAAAAATAAAAACAAAAACAAAACCCTTCATCTAATTAACCAGCTAATATTGTATAGTGAATTCCTTGATGAAGTCATTGCATCCCTAGAGGGCCTTTCTGTAAGGCACATATTTTTATCTCCCTATGGGAACACATTTATTTATTTGTTTGTTTTTATGTTTTTATTTATTTTTGGGAGAGACAGCAAGCACACGTGCAAGTGGGGGAGAGGCAGAGAGGGTGACACAGGATCTGAAGCAGGCTCTCCACCAGCAGAAAGCCCGACGCAGGACTCAAACTCACCAACTCTGAGATCATGACCTGAGCCAAAATCAGACTCTTAAGCCACTGAGCCACCCAGGCACCCCGCTATGGGAATACATTTAAAACCAGCCTCCCAGGGTGCCTGGCTGGCTTAGTCAGTAGAGAATGCCAGTCTTGATCTTGGGGTCTCAGGGTGGTGAGTTCAAGCTCCATGTTGGGCATAGAGATAACTTCAAAAAAATAAATAAAATCAGTCTCCCAATCTGAGAGACATGAGCAATAATCTGGAGGTGTGTGAAGCCATGGTCACGGGATCAGGCCCCGCGACAGGCTCTGAGCTGACTATGGGGGCTGCATAAGATTCATTCTCTCTCTCTCTCTCTCTCTCTCTCTCTCTCTCTCTTCTCTCTTTCTCTCTCTCTCCCTCTGCCCCTCTCCCCTGCTCACGTGCTCACTCTCTCTCTCTTAAAAAAAAAAAACTCAACACCATGCCTGTAGGAGCTTACAGTAGAAAACGGATACCATCTGTTTATCCATTTTACCAAAGGTCCATTCCTATTTAAATCCCTGGTTTCAGTATTTCCTATATATAAAACATAGTATTTTCCTATGTAAAAGTGAAAAGTCAAAAGATGGCTATAAAGAAAATCAAGATCCTGGGATGTAGATGAAGTAAATGCATCAAAACAAAGCATGCAATAAATAAATCCATGTTACTTCTTGCTATTTTCCCAATTTTATATGCTCGTTCTCAGACCCATGTCTAAGGGGAAAACCCCTTCCCTTCACTTGACATTCTGGGCCTCCTTTAAGACTCTTCACACTCAAGAATCACTGCCTTTCCCAGTCCCCATAAGTCTGCGCTAAGGGCACCTCTTCTGGCCTAGAGTACCAGCACCCTGTATTTCCATCTGAACATGCATATCATCCTGCACTTTACTGGTGGCTTTCTGCCTCTTCTACTGGATTACAAACTCCTTAAGAGCACAACACCACAGCCTGGCTTTGTATCTCCATCACCTACCATGATGCTGACACCAAGATACCCAAATCATCACCCTATCTTAAAGTCAACCGAAAACAAATACGGCCTTACTTTACCAACCGTGGGCAGAAGGACAGACTCAAAAGCACAATTCCAAATCAAGAACAATGACTTTGAATGGTAGAGAAACCAGTAGCATAAAAACATCACTTCCAAACTCTAAAATCTAAAATGAGGCAACTCTAAAATAAATGTCCTGGGCTGAACAGGAAGCAAAGAAAGTAATGCAAAAACCACTGCAAACTTCACGTTACCAGCACCAGGAAAAGAAAAAAAGTGATTAAAGCAACAAGGAAAAAAAAACACAGAGCACGTACAGAATGGTTCAGAAAAGCCTAAGAACTCAGGGCCAAAGTGAGCTATTTAGAGGCTATATCAAAATAAATTTCAAAGGAAAAACTTGAAGAAGGAAGTGATGCTGTGGCTATTCTTTGTATATATGGATGGTGAAAGTGCACAACAGCATTCTATACAGGCACAAACTAACAACTTTACACCAAGGAAAACCTAAATAAGTGCTCATTATTTAATCATAAAGACAAGTAAAAATTTAGCATGGCTGACGATTTCCAAAAAAGAAGTGAGCATGTAAGGACACCTAACTGTAGGAGAAAGAAATCAACATATGTAAAATAAAACCTTTGTAGCACTTTTATACACATAAGCTCACTTGAACATAAGAAGCTCAACAAAGACCAGTTTAATATAAAAGGTCACAGGATGTGAACCAGATTTGAAAAATGGTACTTAGACCAAAGAATCCTATTTTTTTCCTTTTTAATGTTTATTTATTTTGAGAGAGAGAGAGGGAAAGAGAGAGAGGGAGCATGAGTGAGCAGGGGAGGGGCAGAGAGAGAATCCCAAGCAGGATGTGAGCAGTCAGCGCAGAGCCCAATGCAGGGCTCAATCTCACAATCATGACGAACTGAAATCAAGAGTAGCACACATAACTGACAGAGCCACCCAGGTGCTCCCAAATATTCATATTCTTAAACAATAGTAATAAAATTCTCTAAAAACATTACAGGTGTCCAAATGAGATCTCATAAAATATGAAATAGCATAAATGCTGAGAAATATTAAACTAAACCTAAGACATTGTATTTAAAAAAAAAAAAAGAATAGAGGCGCCTGGGTGGCTCAGTCTGTTAAGCGTCTGACTTCAGCTCAGGTCTTGATCTCACAGTTCGTGGGTTCGAGCCCTGCTTCAACCCAGGCTGCTTCAGATTCTGTGTCTCCCTCTCTCTCTGCCCCTCCCCTGCTCCTGCTCTGTCTCTCTCTCTCTCTCTCTCTCTCTCAATAATAAATAAATGTTAAAAAAATTTTTTAAACAATAAAGCAAATTTACTGCTCATATTTAATGAATCATTTCATTAAAACAGTAAATACCTTGAGCAGATTAAGGGGAAGAGGGCAATGAGGAATTTTAAGTTTAAATATGGAAGGGAGCTAACACTATCAGAAAAAAATTTAACTCAGTTATAAATAGAAATGACATCCCTATATAAGGTTAACAGAATGGTGAAGGATATAAGGAGCTTTTAAAAAATTAAAGGTAATTTCCACAAAAACAATGAAAAGAGTATCGCAGATGACAATCAAAGAAGCAATTGCAAAAATTTTACTGAAATAAGGGAAGATTATTTTACCTTGCACAGATTATGGACTTTTTGGTAAAGTATCAAGGTTCCATTGAACTAAAACTCTTGGTTTTTGTTTTGGGTGTGAGGAGCATTTCATTTCATATCATACCTTCAATAGCTTCCCAGGAGCCTTAGGACAAGCTCAAAAGTCCAGTAGACAGCCTACTAAGCCTCTTCAGGACCTGGCCCCTGCCTAATTCTGCTTCATCACCTGCTTCTCTACTTTCCAGCCATTGTGGATTTCTCTCAGTTTTTTAAAAGGTTGTTTTTCAGAAGCCTGTCTCCGTCTCCGTCTCTCCCTCTCCCTCTCCCTCTCTCTCTCTCTCTCTCCCTGCCTGAGGGCATCTGCACCTTCTGCCAGGAAAATTTATTTCCCCTACTAGACCATGTCTTTCTCATCCTTTAGGTCTCACTTAAATGTTAACTCCTCAGTGTGGGCTTCCTGCCTGCTCCCCCCAGGACAGATCCCAATCCTTACCCAGTTACATAATCCCATAGTACCTTATACTTCCCCTGTGACTCCAACTCAAGACTATAAATTCTTTAAGGGCAAGGCCTCCTTACCTTTTATCTACCACTCCATCCAACCTCTATCATAGTTTAGTACACAGCAGACACCCAATAAGTATTTGCTAAATGAAGGATAGATCCACAGGATGTAGGACAGGGTTATTTTTAGAAAGAAATAATTGAGAGGCACCTGTGTGGCTCAGTCGATTAAATGTCTGACTCTTGGTTTCAGCTCAGGTCATGATCTCTTGGTTCCAAGAGTTTGAGCACCACCCCAGGCTATGTGCGGTGGCACTGAGCCTGCTTGGGATTCTCTCTCTCCCTCTCTCTGCCCCTCCCCCACTCTCAGTGTCTCTGTCTCTCTCAAACAAATAAAACTTAAAAAAAGAAAAGAAATAATTGATACAGTAGGAAACACCAATTTGCACAAAATTAGATTTTGTCTACCTCAACTATTTTCAATTATTAACAATTAAAATAGAACTTTCTTGGGGCGCCTGGGTGGCTCAGTAGATTGAGTGTCCATCCGACTTCAGCTCAGGTCATGATCTCACAGCTCATGAGTTCGAGCCCCGCATCGGGCTCTGTGCTGACAAAGCCTGGAGCCTGCTTCGGATTCTGTGTCTCCCTCTCTCTCTGCCCCAACCCACTCACATTCTGTCTCTGTCTCTCTCAAAAATAAATAAAAACATTTTGTAAAAATTTTAAAAAGTAGAACTTTCTTTTTGTCTGCAATTGCTAAACTTAAATTGTAGTGGTAATATTACTGATAACAATTACATAACAGCAGGGTGCCTAGCTGACTCAGTAGCTAGAGCACGCAACTCCTGATCTCAGGGTTGTGAGTTCAAGCCCCACGTTGGGCATAGAGTGTACTTTAAAAAAAAAAAAAAAAATGTGTACATATATATATATATACACATACACACACATATATATACACACACACATACATACATACTAGTAATTAAAGTTAATACATTCTATGAGAGGCTAACAAACCAGGAGGGGTGTGTGCATAAAGTCTAGGATATGTCACACCTGAAACAACTTTTGTAATCTCTGAAAAATTCTATTCATCAGGAAACAAGTTTCCACTTGGCCAATATCAGGGTAATTGGGCAAAGCCAAGTCAGTAAGTTGTGCTTCAACTATTACTTATCACCATTTTTTATCTGCCATATCTTCCACAAGTGAATGTGTGTGTGTTTAATCCGATTATTACAATATGATCTTACACTGCCAAGAACCTAATCTTTAGGCATAATATAAAATCTAAAATGGAAATCTAAATTCGCAACTTACCTAGGGGGCACCCAGCTGGCTCAGTCGGAAGAGCATGCAACTCCTGAGATCTTGGGGTTGTGAGTTTGAGCCCCATGTTGGGTATAGCAATTATGTAAATAAATAAACTTTAAATAAATAAATAAAATTGCAACTTACAAAAAAAAAAAAAAAGGACTCTTTAAAAATATTCATCCATATGTTTTGTTCACTTCCAGAAAGCAAAGTTGTTACTTTCAAAAGCACTATTTCCCTCTAAATCAAAAAGGTTACAGTGTCAGAAAGCACTTCATAAGTTACTGCTTGATATTAGGCCTTTCTCTTACAAAGGATACAAAGTAACAACAGAATCCTACAGCCATAGCTGTTAAACAGTTTAAAAAAAAAAAAAAGTAAACCTATATCAAACCAGTTATGATTGAATTTACAGTAAACTATTATTATCAGAGCAGTGCTGTGTCCAATCTGTTATTAACAATCCAGACACAATCTACCACACAAGGAGTTATTGATTTACCTGCCTGGCACTTGTAAGGGTCACTTTCTATAGAGAAACATTCATCTAAAAGCAAAGAAAGTTAGACACAATTTCCAAAACACTTAGCTTCCAACCAAACCAGTGCATTCTTCCCTTATGTGTACCCAAAAACTAATAACCCCAAGCTATCCTATCAGCAATGTCCATCTACACATGCAGTACATTGAGCAAAGGAGAGCAAGTGGGAGCATGGAGATCAGCCTATACTGTACAACTCGTTCCCAAGGTAGCTTTACTCCCACACCTACCCTTAAGGGTAACTAAAAAGAAAATGATGCAGGCAGGAAAACAGTTGTAGCTACAGTACCTTGCAGGGTAAGTGTCTAAATCCCACAAAAATCCAGTCTGAAAAAAACACAGAAAGGAGACAATGTGTTTGAATACCTGAATTTAATGAAGCCTGCTAGATGGGCATGCATCATTGGCATGAATTTCTCAAGGGGGATTAGAGGTCAAACACTAAAATGCACAATGTTATTGGTTTAAAGTCAAGAAAACCAATTATTTTACCCATGGTCTTAAATCTTAAAGGCATTTTTTTTTCTTGCCCAACAATTATTATTACTTTTACCTTGATTTGTTTAAGTAATCTCCATGCCCAACTTGGGGCTTGAACTCACAACCCCGAGATGGAGTCTCATGCTCCATGGACCGAGTCCGTCAAGGCACCCCTACCTTGATTTCGTATTCCTGCTTTTCCAACATATCACTAAGAACATTATGTTTTATCTGCTGGTTTAAAAAAGACCAAAACAAAATCAAATCAAAACCACAAAGACAAGGTAATTTAATACCATTAGCAGTATTGTCCTTTATATTCTGCTATATATTATGTTTAGGCAAAAACTTTTAAGTTCTTATTTATTTAAGCAATCTCTACACCCAACATGGGCCTTGAACTCACGACCCAAAGATCAAGAGCCATAAGCTCCACCAACCGCTCCACCAACTAGACCAGCCAGGTGCCCCTAGGCAAAAGCTTTTTAAAATACAAAAAGCAGTGAGAAATTGTAATATATGTAAAAAAATATTTTTAAAAGACCTATCTTTTAAGATCTACATCATTTTGTTTATCAGTGTCTGATGATAAAGAGATCTAGGTGGAAGCAAGTACGTAAGATTTTTTAAAATGCACTTAGCAGGAGGGTTCTTTTTAGGGTGATGGAATGTTCTAAAATTGGACTGTAGTGATGATTAGACAACTCCATAAATTTATCCAAAAAAATCACTGAATGGTACACTTAAACAGGTAAATTTTATAGTATGTAAAGTATACCTCAATAATGCTGTTTAAAAGAAATATTGAAAACCTACACTTGGTAAAGAAATAAATCCACAAGAATTTACGTATAGGTCCCATCTTCATAGAACAACTGTCCTGCTGTGGCCAAGATGATTTCTAGCCCTGAGTTTCTACAATATTTAGACTGCTTCTAACTTCGATAAGTGACAAAAGTGATTCTCATCAATTACAGAATAAAACATTAAGTCATTTTCCTCCCTCATATAGACCTCTGAGCATTCCTTTGGGCTAAGCAACTGTTTAGCTCTCTGAATGATGGGTCTTGTTTTAAAACCGACACACACACACACTCACAAGAGGCTTTAAGTAGCAGAAAATTCTACTTTCAAGTAGGAACATTTTTGTCAGAGCCCAACTTCTATGTATTAAGAAGCAACAATGACACACCTCTGTGAACTTCATTCACCTCCAGGTTTTATTTCACTTAAGTCATTACAATTACAGAAGAGATACCCATCTGCAAATTGCAATGGCTGTCATTTAGAGTGCATCAAAACCACAAAATTGAATTCAAGGAATAATATCTTCATCGCCTTCATTAGTGTAGCAAATTTAATCAAAGTCAGTCAAAAGTTAACAGTGGAACATGCAGAAACATGAAACACCAAGTAGTTAATTAGAAACAACGACCTCATTTTGGGTGTAAATAATCATGTACAACCTTCATTTATGAACTAATGACTGTTAGAAAACTGTGCACTTCCAGTTGTCCTATCTAGCAGTGCCGATGGACCTGAGTCCGGCTTCCCATGTAACTAAAGGTCAGGCAGCCTTACCAGTGTAGCCTGTGAACTCCAGGAGGCATATTTATACCTCTAGAACCTCCCCAGGAATGACTTTACAGTAGGACCTCAAAATATGTTTGGGCAGTCAGATTCCTAAAGAGAAGCAGAGAGAGCATGGTTTTGAAGAACAAGGGTTCAAGTCAGACCGGTTTGGATGGTAGTTCTGCCTCTGCTGCTGAGTAGCTGGGTAATCTGTGCATACTATTTTCTCTCTCTGAGCCCATTTGATCAAATGTGTTGGGAAAGAAGAGAACCGTCTACCTCACACAAGTGTTGTGAAAACACACTTTGCATCTATCCATGCAAATGAATTATTTGGTATTCAGTACCAAATATCTGGTATTCAGTAAGGCTCAAAAAGTAGCATATTATAGTTTAATTATTATAAAGACTGCCCAAAACAGAGACCACTCCCAAAACTTGACCTTAATTAGAACTGTCTTGAACACAAATGTTTCTGAGAGCTTAATTCAAATGTTGACAACCAATTTCAAAGACCTGAATGCACTAGGTCCTTTTAACCTAATAAGTAATTTTCTGTTAATTCCCAAATCCTAATTTTCTAAATGTTACCAGGCTCTTTACATAGAAAGTCCTCACTCTCAGCTTTCATACCCACTGACACAATCGCACCCAAGCTCATGTCTCAGTATTATGAAGTAAATGTACAAACTCAAATGAGAAATGAGGCCAAACCTTTGAGTAATCCAGTCATCCATGCACTGCTCCATATGAAGGAAACATTCTAGAAACTATCAAGAATTTAAATACAAACACAAAGTGACGTATTGTCAACAAAAGATTTCTAATGTTGAGTTTAAGATAGAAAGTAAATTGGCAAACCCCTCCAAACAAGAGTTTAAATTTAGTCTTTTAATTGCAGTATTTTCATAAGTTGAAATATGTGACCCAATTGACAACATCAGAAGATAAAGAACCTTTGAGATTCTATCTCCTCCTCTGCTAAGGAATTTGAAGTTGCAAACAAACAAAAAAAAAAGAAACAAAAAAAGAAAGAAGAAAAAAACTACCTTTGGAATCTAAAACTATCAAATTCTGAATAAACAGCCTTTTCTACTTTAGAAAGCAACTGAATACTTAAAAATCTGCTATTCTTATACCAAAGTTAAGGGTTACCTAAAAGATTTCCCTTACATTTTGGGTGTGTGTGTATGTGGGTGGATTCATTTGTTGTAAATGCCTTATTATTTGGTATCAATTTATTACATGAAAAAGTCTCATCCCCATACTTACTGCCAAAAATAAAGTACTATGCTAGTGTACCTTCTAATACCTAGAAGAAATAAAAGAGATCACCACCAAAGTTATCAAAATGGAAGGGGAAAAAAGGTGAACTTTTAACAGACACGCTGAAGAAGGCTTATTTTTCTTGGTTCACTTCCTTACAAATTTCCTATAGCCGTATTCTTAGATATAGCTGAATTTTCTATCACAAAGTAAATTGAAACGCAAATCATAATAAAAGGTTAAATTTCTGCAACAGAAGCCACTGTCATTTCCAACAATGCAACTATTGTTGACAGAGAGTCTCTCACAGATTCTTGGACACAGTGGTGAAGCAAGGCTGGGGGGAAAAAAGCATACTTGAAGCAATTTCTCCACCTCTGTATTTCAGTTTGTAATGGAACAACACTGCACCTTCAAAGTAGAAATACCATATAAAATCTGGTTCTCATTAAATGACTGCTTTAACCCCATGCAGCATATTTGGAACAGAATAGACCTGATTCGCAATCAGTCAACCGTCTATTACTCATCTATGCGAGATGGCCCAGCAATTTCCCTCAATGGGAGCCTTTTCTTTTAAAACCCCGGGGAATACTGTAAATGCCACACTCCAATTTAAATGACTACAAGAAAATTACAATGAAAATAATGGCAGATTTAGTCCAGGGAACTCATATTAAGTAAACATCAAAAACCTGAGATAAGGGACAAAAAACCTTTCTACAAGCCCCTAAATCATGACTAAATTATAAATCTGAGCAGGAAAAAAGAAATCTTCTCTGAAGAAAGAATGTTTATTTCTAATGTTTTTTAATATATCAAGTTTTGTTTCCAAAAAAATGAGGGTTAGGAAACATGCTAAGTAAGCAAAACTAGTATACAAAACTTATACACACACACACACCAAATTAATCACTGTATTATGTTTAAAACACAAGACAATTTAAAAAGATTTGACACTCCAGTTGAAGACCCTCCAGACTCCTCTGAAATGGTAGATTATTTAACACTCTCGGGATGATTAACTTTATTTAGCATGCCTCTTCTGGAGTTCTATTATTTAATACAGGCAAACTGAAAATTTTTTTTTTTTTCATCCTAATTCGGTTTCCTTGTACTTGTGAAATGCTCAGCATACTCTGTGCTGGCAGCTTTAGTTCTGCAGCTTCTTTCTTCTGGCTCCTTCTCCCCCACCCCCAACACCCCTAACCAGCCCCCCCCCCAAAAAAAAATATTTCCTTCCCAAATGTTCTCTTCTCTGCATTTGTCAACAGAAACACCCACTGGTGGTGTCAAACTGGTAATACTGCTGCAGGCTTCCTTACTCCTGTTCCAGTGTCAAAGCCAAAAATGCCGAAACCTAAAATAGTACTTTTAATAAAGAAATTAAAAGAATTGCTAAGGTATTCAAGTACAATGTTCTCAAAAAGAGGCACACCTTTAAAAAAAATTAATGAACCCTAATTGGGTTGTTAAATATAAAATTATACTACCCCCCCCCCCGCACTAAACATACAGAAACAAGTAAACACGGGTTCTTCACATTTTATGAATAAAATATTTTAATTCACTTAAATTAAAAACAAATTTACATCTAAATGTCATTCACATATAATTCCAAATAGCCTCTGTAAAGATGCTTTTGTAACCCTACAGCAAGAAAGGAACAAGCCGGAAACGTTACCTAAAACGATAATCCTATTCTATACATATTTATGTCTCTTGTTTTAGTCAAATGTTCTCAAATTAATTTGTGTAATCTTTTACATTAACTACATAAGCATTACGTCCAAACAAACCTAATTCAGATTCACGGGAAGAAATTATTCTGTGTCTGCAATACTTTCTAAAATCAGCCTAAATTTCAGCCAATTAAAATAGATTGTGTTAACAGAACACTGATCTGCAACTACTTAAATATCACAGCATCCGTCTAATCTCACGGTGGAAATACTAAGGTCAGGCTTTTCTTATTCGGGCATCTGGGCTTTAACACTCAAGTGAAGCGAAGGAAAAAAAAAAAAAAGAAAAAAAAACACCTCAAGGAAGATCTGCCTTTTTACACAGAAATACGTTCAGGTTATTTTTTTCCCCCAACGTGGGCATAAAACGTGTCAACGCGAGCAGGACCTGTTCGTTTGGAAATGGTTCCAAACCCTAGGATTTAATTTCTATGAGGGTCCAAAGGGTACGAAGGTCTGGGAAGGGGCCAATTTCTGCTTCTCCCCACTATGCCAGTGGTGAACTTCATAGCAACGCCCGAAACTTGTTGGGAGGAAGCTGGAAGAGCCGCGGGGCAGGCGGTGGGTCACTCGCCCACCCTCGCGGGCAGCCAAGGTCAGTCAGCAGGGCCGGGGCTCCGGCCCCGGGCTCGCAGCCCCCGGCGGGTCCCCGACTCTCTCGGAACTCGGGCTGGGGGCTCCGGCGCGCAGGCTCCTCCTCGGCGCCGGCGGGAAGGGGCTTCCCTCGCCGCAAGCCCGGGGGAGCTCGCGCCGCGGGGGCGGCGGGGCGGGGACGCCGCAGACCCGCTGCCGAGGGGAGCCCCGCCGGGCGGCCTCGACCCGCCGCCCCTCCTCACATCCTCCCGTCTCCCCACCCCCCAAAATACAGTCCCAACCCCTCGCTGGGGAAGCCCTTCCACTGGCGCAATGGGGCGCTGAAGAGAGGCCACTCCAGGCTGGGGCGCCCTCGCCGCGTCGCCCTGTTCCGGAGGAGACCCGCGCCGCCGCCCCTTCTCACGTCTGCCCGGGGGGACCGGGTGGGTCCCCTCTCTCAGGATAAGCTGGGTGGCGCGGAGCCAACGTGGGAACAGGAAGGCCTGACGGGCGGGTGGCGGCGCAACTACTCACCCCGCCGAGTCTCCCACCTCCAGCCGGGGACCCCACAGCTCCTGAGGCCGCCGTCGCCGCTTTACCTTTCCCAGTGGCAGGGACAACTAATGGAAACCTCCGGCCCCGCCCTCTCGCAGAGGCGAACGCGCAGCCTAATTTGCTAACTGGCCCGCCCCGGCCGTCCCGTTCGGGCCAATGAAGAAGCTTCTAAGACTCCGCCAGGTCCCGCCTTCGCCCCGCCCACTTCTGATAGAAACCAATGCGGAGAGAGCGCTCGTCCTCGAGCGCGGGCCTGCGCGCCCCGCCCGCGCCGCTCGTGCTCGGACCCCAGAAGCCGAAGAAGGCTCGTTCCTTGTATAAACTCGCCTGAGCGCGCACGCGCGCGCCGCACCACCTCGCGGGCCAGGTTTGGTTGCCCAGCCAGGCCCTAGCAACCTGGGCTGGGTGTCTCGGAGGGGCGGGGCCCGAGCTTCGAGCGTTCAGGGGGAGGGGGGTCAGGGGGAGCTGGGTGGGGGGAGGGGGGAGGGGGGAGGGGCGGGGAAGATCGTGACTAAGAAAGGGGCGGCTGACGGGGTGGAGGGCCGTAGAGGCCCGGGAATCCGCCTCTCACTGCGGAAAAAAAGGGGGAATCCTCCCTGCAGCTCAGCCAGCCTGGCCTCACTCCAGAGGGACACGTGCGGAGGGTTGAGGGGTCGTGGAAGAGGGGGAGAACACATTTGGGGCGGGAGCCGAGGCACTGCTTGGAAATAAAGGACGGAGGACGGTTTATCTCTGTCTTTGGTAAAAATGATATCGAAGTCTATTGCAGCTGCTGCCCAACTGTTGCAGCTGTGCGTGCACACGCACATATGCACACATTCACACATTCACACGTACACTCATCCATCAGCCTGCGATCCCTTGGGTGAATTGGGAGCAAAGAACTAGTAGCCTGAGGATTCCTTACACAGCAGCTGGATGCATGCGAACGGCTGTGGCAGCAGCGCCAGCGGCAGCATCAACCCACAGCTCTGCTTTGGTCCAATGCTCCGCCACACAAGATTCCCCAGCTGGCAATGAAGTCATCCCTCCACCGGTAGAAATGGAAAGTTCTCAATACCTACCAATAATCAGGTTTCCAATGAGGATGAAGAGGTGATGAAATGGAAGGAGATACATTTCCAAAGCCACTTTTTGAAAATTAAGAAAAATAATAATCCTGTTTAAAGGCATTGTGGACAAATCTATGAAAAGCTGCATAATAATTTCCACTTAAAGCAAAGAGGGAAAATAGGGTGTGTTTTTTTCTGGTTTTTAGGAAAAGCACGGAAAATAAGTGTGTGAGGTCATAGCAGCTACCAAATTAGAAATAGATATCTTGGATTAAATCCACTTAATCTATTCCTGTCGTGAATCTGGTAACAATATGTAACAATATGCTGGTTTTGACCACTTGGTGCCAAGCCACTAGGGTTTTCTTTTTCATAACATGGTGAATATTTGATGAGGGAATGAAGGTGCCTTTCTCTTCAGCTTTTCAGGAAGCATATTAGAAATTTTTTCAGGTAGGAACAGTGAATTAGCAGTGAGGGAAAATGGAGTCAGAGGCAACAGCAGGGCTTTGCAGAGTCTCCTGCCTCCTCCAAGATGCAAGGTAACAGTGCTGTGACCTCAAGCTTCACCCATGTGGAGCCAGCATTCCTGAGCCAATCATGCCATTTTCATCCCTGAGCGTTAGTGCCTTTGTGCCAGGAATTGCAGCAACATTACTTCTGGACCAAATGAAGAGTGGTTTATCTGTGTAGGTTAAGAAAAACCAATAACCGAATATTCATTGGTAGAGGTCCAATTTAGTTCTAGGTAGTAATATTGAAAGCTTTATAATGTGCCATCCCATATATATAACTATGACCTTCCACCTGGGGACATTTGCTTTGATCTGGTTTTGAGGAGCTGGCAAAGGGTTTCTTAGAATCACATCCAGTTCAGTTCATTTCAATTTTGATCAAAAGCGTGTATTTTCTAGGTCAGTAAGAGTTAAAAAGTACCATGCCACCATTTAACTGAGCTCCTTGTTTATGAAGAAAGAACACTAATACTTAACCACTGAATGAATGCCTGCTATGTGCCAAGAATTTTCCATACATTTAGAGTTGCCAGATAAAATACAGGAGGCCTGTTAAATTTGAATTTCAGATAAGCAAAAAGTAATTTTTTAGGGTAACTATGTATTTTTATCCTGGATATGTGTGGAACAAGGGTTGAAGACTAAATAAGCTTTCTAATCATTGTCCAAAAAAGCATTTTTGAAATTGTCCCTCTAGGCCCAGAGCTCATAATGAAATCAGGATCTGGGAGAAAAGCTTAAGAACCAAATCATTGTGCAAATGTGTAATGTTTGTAGAAAGAGGTGCACATACTTATACTAAAAATTTTTTTGGTTTTTATCTGAAATTCAAATGTAACTTGGAATCCTATATTTCTATTTGCTAAATCTGACAAACCTACATACATTATCTCTGAGGCTTCAGATTCTCTGAAATGTTTTCTCTTAGGTCACCTTTTTCCAGATGAAGCAATAGCTTCAGAGGCTCTCCAACATCTATTCTCTCCATCCTCCTTCTAATAGAACCCCAACAGTGTTCAGGTATCCCCACTTCCAAGGTGGTGTGTGCTTATTAGTCAGTCAATCAATGACTAGGGCCCATTTAGACTAAAGGAAAGGACTTAACATCCTATGATTTGAGGAAGAGGTTTTCCCTTCTATCCTGCTGGATGAACAAGGAAGCAAGTACCCAAGTTGCCACTGGCAGCCATTTTGTGACTAGAGGAAAACCATCCTTAGGCCAAAGCCTGTGCCCTACCTAAGGCAAAGTTGAAAATTAGAAAAAACAAGCAAAAAACCTGCGTTCTTGATGATAACACCTAGTTACTTAATTAAACAAATTCTGCCTTTTCCTTGCATTTAAGACAGTTTGAGTCAAAGTTTCTATTAGATGCCTCCAAGTGTCCCACTACAGAGCCCATGTGTGCTACTCATGATGGGTCTCAATAGTAAATAAATAAATGGCCATGAAGATGTAAGACATTTTTATCCTGGATACACGTGGGACAGGTATGGAAGACTACATAAGCCTCCTAATCATTGTCAAAAAGCATTTAGGATGATACTTACCTACCAGGGAAGATATCATGATCACGAAGGTGGTTCTCTCAGGGTAAGTCTCATCCACTGCACTCAGGTCATTCTGACTCCAGCAATTTCCCCAAACACGGAAAATGCGACAGCAATTTCTGTTAGTGAAAGGCTACATTTGCGGGGCGGGGTGGGGGGGTGGTGGGGAAGCATTTATAAAGTGCCCACTGGGCTTAGACTTCATAATGCAAGATCTAGAAGAGGTGCGCCTGAGTGGCTCAGTCGGTTAAGCCTCTGACTTCAGCTCACGTCATGATCTCATGGTTCAAGAGAACCATGTCAGGCTCTGTGCTGACAGCTCAGAACCTGGAGCCTGCTTCAGATTCTGTGTCTCCCTCTCTCTCTGCCCTCCCCGGCTCACGCTCTGTCACTCTCTCTCAAAAATAAATTTTTTTTTTAATTAAAAAAGCTCTAGGAGAAAAGCTTAAGAATCAAGTCGATATGGAGGCACCTGGGTGGCTCAGTTAAGCATCTGACTTTGGCTCATGTCATGATCTCACGGTTTGTGAGTTCGAGCCCTGTGTCAGGCTCTGTGCTGACAGCTCAGGGCCTGCTTGGGATTCTCTCTCTCTCTCTGCCTCTCTCTCTCAAAAATAAATAAACATTAAAAAAAAAATCAAATCAATGTGTAAATTTCTAGTGTTTGTAGGAAGGGGTGAGCATTAGTTGTTCCTTGGCCCTAATCAGAGCTTAAATCAGTCTGTTAGATCTTACATGTTTCCATTTAAAGTTCATGCCATTTGAGAAAATGTCATTTTAGAAATGCGAGTCCAGTACCTCATTTTAAACTATTAAAACCTCTATCCCTATCCTCCAGGCACTAAGTTTAACCACAAACAGTGTAGAAAGAACAGAAATGTCAGCCTCAAAAGACCCAAGAGGGAAAACCACACCAGAATAGAATACCATATGAAAGTGGATGGTTGGCAAGGCAGTGTAGTTTAGTGGCTAAAACCATAGACTTAGGGAGCCAGATTGCTGTATTCAAATGCCAGCTCTAGTTATGG
Source organism: Panthera tigris (assembly GCF_018350195.1). Lineage (NCBI taxonomy): Eukaryota > Metazoa > Chordata > Mammalia > Carnivora > Felidae > Panthera > Panthera tigris. The sequence continues at coordinate 14,587,991 of NC_056677.1, read as the reverse complement.
CCTTGGGCAAATTATTCAACTTCTTTGTGCCTCAGTTTCTTCCTCTGTAAAATGGGATGATAATAGTTCTCACCTGGTAGATCTGTGTGAGTGACTGTGAAATGCTTAGAGTACCTGGTCCGTGGTAAGGATTTTATAAGGATTAGCTGTTATTGAGCAGGCTCAATTCTGTGGAATATAAACTTGAAGCAGTTTATTTTTCTCCAATCACTACTTTGAACCATGTATTTTTTATGTATAAGTGACATATATCCCATTAGTTTCAGGTGTACATCATAGTGATTTGATATTTTGATACCTTGTGAAATGATCACCACAATAAATCTAGTTACCATCTGTCACCATACAGTTATTACAGTATTTCTAGGAGATATATATATATATATATATATATATTTCCTATGCTGTACATTACATCCCCATAACTTATTTGTTTCATAACTGGAAATTTGTCCCTTTTTAAAAATTTTTTTAACGTTTATTTCTGACAGACAGAGAGAGACAGAGCATGAGCAGGGGAGGGGCAGAGACAGAGGGAGACACAGAATCCAAAGCAGGCTCCAGGCTCTGAGCTGTCAGCACGGAGCCCAACGCGGGGCTCGAACTCACAGACCGCGAGATCACGACCTGAGCTGAAGTCGGACGCTCAACCGACTGAGCCACCCAGGCGCCCCGGAAATTTGTCCTTCTTAATCCCCTTTCCTATGTCACCTAAGAATCATGTTTTTATGGTAAATTTGCCTTTCATGACCCTTCACATGTCGGATAGTTTTTCTGACTTTTTAGGTCTTTTTCAGCTATTAAAAATCAACCCAGTTTAAAACTCGAATGTTACACTTTCTTTAAATTTCATTTCCCCCACCTGTTTGCCACCATCATCACCTGCCAGGCTTGTGGCTCAAGGTACCTGAAGTGACCAAGGGCCATGGCCAGCCCTTTCACTTCTACCTCGGTTCCTCCGAGAGCATGGTCAGTCCCCTCGCCAAATCTAACTCCCCTGACCATAGGGGTTCCTAGGAGGTAGAGGGGAGAAACTCTTCTCTTAACAACCCATGAACATCACCCTGCTTTCCTATGCTCGTCTCCCCACCCTTCATCCTGGCCATAGTTGACCTCTGTGTAGAGGGCATCTGAAGGACAGGTGTAAATCCTCCTTCCGGCTCCCGTCTGCAGAGCCACTACCCACGGCCTCTGGCTGTCACTTCTCTGACAGAAGCCCTATGTCAGAGGAAGCAACAGGAAAAATCTCTCTCAAGATACTTCACCCGTGTGTCAACAACACACCGAAAACCAGCCAGAATCTCCCAAGGTTAACTCAATAAAAGTCAGAGTTCCAATAACTCAAAGAACCATTCCAGCATCCTGAAAGAATGTTTCCACATTCACTGCTTGGGTCTGAATAATGGTTCCAATGGTTCGAATAGTATGTGATCTTGAAGATTCTGTCTCGGTCTCCTCATCTGTAGTAGAGGAATGATAATAAGCTGTCATGAAGATTAACGTTGGGTTAGATGAGTTAATGCATGTAAGGTGCTTAAGGCTGTGCTGGCACAAAGAAACTGATCAATAAATGCTAATTGCTATTATTATACACCAGGCATTGGGCATACATTATCTCTTTTAATCCTCACATTGACCCTATGAGTGATGTCTTAGTTCGGGTTTCCCCAAAAGAAGACCCTGAGACAACAGTTTGAGTGTTAGTAGTGTTGTCTGAGAGTTAATCCCAAGAAACACCAGAAGATGAGTGGGCTGGTGAGACAGGGAAGAGAAGGAAGCCAATAATAGGTGCGTTATCAAGCCACTTACTGCTGTGGGTAATTGGAGCTCAGGAGGACTTGCTGGGGGCTGCTGGGGACTGCTGGCAGATGATGTAGAACCTTCTTCCCTTCCAGGAAGCTGCGCTGTTTCTCCAGCATACTGAAAGGTCTTCCAGGTATTAACTCCCCAGCATTTCTAGTTCTCCCAATGTGCAGGCAGAGTGTGCTGCCTCAGCCTGGGAAAGAACCTTTGGGAAGAGTCCCAAGTGATCACAATAAGCAGCCCTGGGCAGATGGAGGTGAGTGCCACAGAGATACAGCTAGGGTAACAAGAGTATGTCCCCCAGGGAAGAGTATTATTACACCCATTTTACCACCTGGCCACACTACTGAGCCCACCACTATGACCATTTTACAGAACACGTTTTTCAGAATTATAGTCATCATTTTTTTTAAAGGAAAGATTACGTTGACTTACTGCCTTTTAACTATGTATTTATCTATTTATTTATCTATTTTTGAGAGAGAGAAAGTGCAAATGAGGGAGCAGCAGAGAGAGAGGGGAGAGTAAGAATCCCAAGCAGGCTCTGCACTGTCAGCTCAGAGCCCTTCTGGGGGCTTGAGCTCACCAACTACGAGACCGCGATCTGAACCGGAGTTGGACACTCAACCGACTGAGCCACCCAGGTGCCCCAGAATTGTAGTCATCTTTAGAATTTTCTCCAACCACAGGCTGCCAGCAGAAATAGTGGTGAATAATACGGGCTCCACATTTGATGAGGGATCTTGGAAAGATTTAAACCTCTGAGGAAGAAGCCTGAAACTTGGCTAGTTTGAGGATCCTCTGAGATAACAGTTACATATAGAAGCCTCTCCCAAACCACCACCCCTTCCCCGCCCCATTTTCAATCCCATAGGGTGGCTGTGGATTCCTTGGTCTACCCTAGTCTTGTCTGCTCAGATCATCTGAGATCAGTAGTATCCAGGGAGCTGGAATGTCTCAGTGCTAATAGATGTTGTTGCTGATGTAGAAGGGCTTTTTATTTCAAGAGGAACATCTAATAAAATAATGGAGATGAACTGTCTTTGTCTTTGTAAGCAGTGAGCCAGCTAATTTTACGGATAGCAACAGGAAAATAGTGAGAATTAGGACACACAATGAAGAATAATTCTTGGGGCGCCTGGGTGGTTCATTCGGTTGAGCGTCTGACTCTTGATTTCAGCTCAGGTCATGATCCCAGGGTCATGGGATCAAGCCCCACATCGGGCTCTGCACTGAGCATGGAGCCTGCTTGGGATTCTCTCTCTCTCTCTCTCTCTCCTTCTGCCCCTCCCCTGTGCTTTAGTGCTCTCTCTCTCTCTTTTTAGTAAAATACAATTAAAATAAAAAAATGAAAAAATAAGAATTCTAGCATCTTTCCATCTGGCCTAAATAATTTAATAGTTGTATATATCCCCAGCCTGATGATTTTAGGTATAAAGGCAGGTTTCCAAACATCCAGTTTCTCTTCCTCCCCAACACAATGCACAATAAATTATGAAAGTCTTTTTTTTTAATTTTTTTTAACGTTTATTTATTTTTGAGACAGAGAGAGACAGAGCATGAACAGGGGAGGGACAGAGAGAGAGGGAGACACAGAATCCGAAACAGGCTCCAGGCTCTGAGCTGTCAGCACAGAGCCTGACTCGGGGCTCGAACTCACGGACCGCGAGATCGTGACCTGAGCCAAAGTCGGCCGCTTAACCGGCTGAGCCACCCAGGCACCCCTATGAAAGAGTCTTAAAGCCAGAGGAGTTGGTCAGAAACACTTATTGCCTCAGACACCTCTTTCTACTGAACATTCATAATTCTACACAACTTTTAAATACCAATAAATTATCTTTTCTTATGTTAATGTCTTAATCCAGATGAAACCATACTTCCCTAGCTAAACAGCAGTCTATTCATCTTCCTCTAGAAATAATATTAATCAACATTTCCTGAGTGCTTACTGTGTGCCAGGCACTGTGCTGAGCATTTTGCATGGATTATCTCATTTAATCCTCACAATATCCCTGAGTGCCTGGGTGGCTCAGTCGGTTAAGTGTCCAACTCTTGATTTCAGCTCAGGTCATAATTTCACAGTTCTTGAGTTCAAGCCCCATGTCAGGCTCTGTGCTTATATATGTGTGTGTGTGTGTGTGTGTGTGTGTGTGTGTAATTTTATCTCAATATTTTAATTAAAAATGGAAAAATTAAAAACACACACAGCATTTAACTGGTAAAGGAAACAAATGAGTTCATACAGTCTAAGTATTAAAATGTAATAAAATGGCTGTGTTTTTCACTTCCTAGGTTTACTATCTGACCTCATTCAGTGCAATTTTACAGACTTCTTATAAGATACCTTGGACTTCTGGGCTAGTTATATAAAAACACACACAGTGGAAAGCATATTGATCTTGCTTCTTCTCAAATCCATAAAACAATTCTCACTCCCTAAACATGTTCTCATATAATAATGCGTCATTAGCAAACATTGGTCTTCTGTGTATACTTTTCTCCAGTACCTACACAACATAAAGCAGAGATTAGGTAAAGAGCAATAGCTACTGCCCTTGGCAAAGCGGAAAAAACTCTTCTAGCAGTCCTCAATTATTTAGTTTTGTCACCTATATTGATCAATGTACCATATTAATGGCTTTGCATTGAAAATAAAGATTATGTCTTATTCATTTTTGTTTTTTGCCAATGCCCAGGACAGGACCTGATGCTCAATCAGCATTTGCTCAATGAGTGAACGAATCAGTGAACTGATCAATGAGTTCCCACATCATTTTGTACCGTGTTGATGCACGATAGAGGAAAATTAAGGATTTAGACAATTACCTGAAGAAAAAAAGAAGGATAAATAGAAAAGTGGCTAGGTAAATTGAGGCTATACCCTTTGGAGGAGGCAGGTTGGAATAAGAAAGCATGGGAGCTGTGGAGTGACCCCGATCTCCTTGCACAATTGCCTCAAGGCTTGATTTCATTTCTCTAAAAGAAATTCTTGACCAGCTTTACACGTATAAATCCAATATGGTTTCCAACATGCTTAAGGAAGTGAAAAGGTACAATGCACAGAAAATGAAACATGATAGCCTTTTCACTATCAAGGGACACAATTATTCAGTTCAGAATGTATAAGTTTTTATTATGTTCTCAAGCAAAGGCAAGGATATGATGTGAAGCACATTAAATAAGATGTGTCACAGAGCAGAATCTTTACAGTTTGTTTCTCTAGCAACTTCTCCACTAAATTCTCACAGATTTCATTTTTATTTTTATTTTTAATTTATTTTTGAGACAGAGAGAGACAGAGCATGAACAGGGGAGGGGCAGAGACAGAGGGAGACACAGAATCGGAAGCAGGCTCCAGGCTCTGAGCCATCAGCCCAGAGCCCGACGCAGGGCTCGAACTCACGGACCGCGAGATCATGACCTGAGCTGAAGTCGGACGCTTAACCGACTGAGCCCCCCAGGCACCCCACAGATTTCATTTTTAATACAATGACAGAAGATCAAGTCCACGTGATTTTATACATTTGTCAAATACAATTTTTACAAGATAGATTGAAATAAGAAAAATGGCTACATTTCTAAACAGAACTCAAAATATGTCTGCTGATGACTATAAGTTACTTTGCAATGTCTAAAAAATCAAGATGGATTTGTGGATGAACGGAGGGATGGATGAACGAATAGGTGTGTGATGAAGTAAATAAAGTAAAATGTTAATTGCAGAATCTGGATGGTGGGTATGTGAATGTTCACTGTGCAACTCTTTCAACTTTTGGTATTTTGAACATTTTGATAAAAATGTCAGGGAAATGCTACTTTGATGGAAATATTGTATGTTGCTTTATGATTTCAAGTTTCTCTTGAAGTTATAACCAAATCGTTGCTAATCAGCTTTAGTACTCCAACTTAACTGGGACCACTTTCACACACACACACACACATACACGCACACACACACACACGGCATAAATCATTAACTTGCATTGCCATAATAACCCCAAAATAGAGACCACTTTTTATTCTACATGTCTGTAAGATTTTCAGCTGAATCCACCCATCACCTGCACCGTAGAACCTTCCAAGAATTGACTTAAAGCTGCCAGGGCAATATATCTATCTATATCTATATCTATATCTATATCTATCTACCTATATATTTATCTTCTCATTTATTTTATTTATTATATGTAGGGCTATGCCTGTGTGTTAGTCTCTTCTCCAAACAAGATAGAGGTAAGAATTACATGGAAGAATAAACCTAGCTGGATACACCCCTATCCTAGAAAGTTGCTTGGCATATGCCTTTAGTGTACCAGAAAGACAATTCTCTATGTAGAAGTTATTTTAAAGAATCTTAGCTTCTGAGGAGTGTGTGGCGGGCTCAGTCAGTAGAGCATGTTGACTCTTGATCTCAGGGTCGTGAGGTCAAACCCTGTATTGAAGCATAGAGCTTACTTAAAAAAAATTGTTAGCTTCTGAGATACTATAGCTACAAAGTTTAGAGGGGGCAGGTGGGGAAAAAAGATCATAAAGACAAATAGAGGGGCACCTGGCTGGCTCAGTTGGTAGAATGTGCAACTCTTGATCTCGGGGTTGTGGGTTTGAACTGAGCCCTATGTTGGATATAGAAATCACTCAAAAATAAAATCTTAAAAAAAAAAAGACAAATCGAAAAAAAAATCTTTAAATGTAGGAAATTGGGGGTATGAAGGAGGATCATAAATAATCCCCATGGCAAACTGTATTTTCCAAAGATGGCTGCAACAATACCTCCCATCCCACACGTCCTTCTTACAATGTGACTTTGACACTCTGCCCATGGAGAAGTGGGGGTCTATGTCCCTTCCCTTGAATCTTAGCCGGCTTGTAACTGTGGTGAAAATGACATCAAGTGATTTTCAAGGTCAGGTTAAAAAAGGCAATATAGCCTCTGCTTGGTTCTTTTGGGGAGTTCATTGTTTTTATCCAGCTATACTCTTGTGAGAAAGCCTGGAGAGGAATCAACACCCAGTTTCAACTTACCATGTGTGTGAGTGAGTCACCTCTGGAAGTGTATCCTCCAGCCCTAGAAAAGCCACCCAAGTTGATTCTGCCTGAATTAGAGACAACCAGTCTACACCAAGCCCTGCTCAAATTGAGATTTATAATCAAAGTAAATAATCAGAAGCCACTGCTTCTGGGGGTGATTTGTCGTGCAGCAATAGGAGACAGAGATTTTGCAACCAACTGACATCTATCAATAATCCAGCTATTTCAATTAAACTAATTTTGTTAGTCTGTCACATATGAAACCTTTTTTTCATGAAAATTACTATCAAATGGCCAGGTTGGCTTGAGTTCATCCGTCCAACAAAGATTAATGAGAGCCTGTGATATAGAAAACACTGTACTTATCACAGTGGGGATACATAAATGGAGCAGCCAATCATCATAAGCTATATTTTCCTTGTTATCTCTCCTCCAAACTGCTAATAAACATGGACATAATCAAAAAGTAATTGTGAGAAAAGAAAGAAAAGGCTGTTACTTTACTGATTCATAAGCAAGGCAATCAACTCCTGAAAACATCACATAGTCTAACCAGATAAAAACAAAACCTAAGTTTATTTTCTAACTAATCGATTTCACTAATGTAGAAGATAAAACTTCAGGACTTTGTTGATAGGCAATTTCAATGCGTCTTGTTGTCTATTCTCTGGCTTTCAAGCAAAAGAGTATCTAACTAAATATATCCATTAAATGGTTACAATGTCTCACTCCCCTTTGGAAACTTTATCTATAAAGGATGCATTTACCCAGGGCAAGATCAAGGAATTGTATTCGTGTTAGGAGCCCCAACCTCCCTTTTCTGCTCCTTTTTCCAGCCTCCATATCATTACAGATTCAGTACCCCCTGTGTTCTCCTACCCTCTCCTTTTCAAAAGTAGCTCTGGGGAAAACACCTGATGAATTGATTGAAACCAGCCTATAAATGGCTGTTAATATGTTATATGTAATCAGGAAGCTTACCACTCCTCAGAATGGAAAGTAAAAGGGCAAATGAGGTGCCCCTGAACCCAGAAGGTTGTGCTGCCTGGTGGCTGGAGTTCTGAATGCTATGCTACTTGAAGGAAGCCAAGAACCTGTATTCCCACCAACATTGCAGGAACCCTATGATGACCTCAACAAAGGGGTTTTTTGGTTTGTTTGTTTGTTTGTTTAAGTAGGCATTCTTGTCCAGCGTGGAGCTCAACGTGGGGCTTGAACTCACAACCCGAGATTGATACCTGCGCTGAGATCGAGAGTCGGATTTAGGGGCGCCTAGGTGGCTCAGTCGGTTGAGCATCTGACCCTTGATTTCGGCTCAGGTCATGGTCTCATGGGTTCACGGCTCAGAGCCCCGTGTCAGGCTCTGTGCTAATAGTGTGGAGCCTGCTTGGGATTCTCTCTCTCTCACCGCCCCCCCCTTTGTCTCAAAATAAATAAACTAAAAGAAAAAAGAAAAAAAAGAGTCGGATTAGCTTAACTGAGCCACCCAGGTGCCCCAGAAAAAGGTTTTTTTTAATGACATAGGGAAACTACGATATAAAGTTTGGTGAAAAAAAAGCAAAATTTACGTGACAAGATAGTAACTGCCATTTTGGGGGTCATTACCAGGTGTAGGCATTTTGCAACATTACCTCATTTAACAAGATAATAATTCTCACAGAAACCCTATGGGATAGGTATTATCTCCACTTCACAGGTGAGAAAGTGGAGACCTTAAGAAAGGGTAAGTTTCATTAACATGTGAGTTCATGAAGGAAAGTATCTTTCTTTTTCACCCACATATTCCCAGTTATTTTTTGAAGAAATGAAAGCTTCACCACTAATAAGGGGCACAGACCGAATTCAGATCAGGTATTCCTGCCTTCAGAGTTCATGTTCTTAATCACAACATACTGCTGCCTCCCAGAAGTCCAGCATGAGTTCAACTATGGGGAAAAAATATTTGTTTGTTTATTTATACGAAGATTAGAGAAATATGCTAAAATGTTGACAATGATTTTCTGATTAATTCTGGTTGTTGGGCTATGGTACTATAAATATACATATACATTTATATATTTTTTTACAGCAAACATAATTTGCTTTTGTAGTCAGAATAAATAATAGAATTCACCTCTTTTCTTAAAAATAAATATTGAAGAAGGGCACCTGGGTGGCTCAGTCTACAAGGGTCCAACTTCAGCTCAGGTCATGATCTCACGGTTGGTGGGTCCGAGCCCCGCATCAGGCTCTCTGCTGTCATTGTGGAGCCCACTTGGGATCCTCTATCTCCCTCTCCCTCTGCCCCTCCCCTGCTCGTGCTCTCTCTCTCTCTCTCTCTCTCTCAAAAATAAATAAACATTAAAAACAATAATAAATACTGAAGAGAGGCAGACTTTTCTTTTTCCTGGCTGTCATGGCGTGTCTGCTGGAGGTTGCCATGGGAAAAATCAAGAAGACCCGGTCTCAGCCTGACTTCTGCACTCAGCCACAGGTAGGTGAACAGGTTGGCCCATGGAATGCAGTCTGTTGCTCCTCCTATTGAATGAATTAGTGCAGACAGGAATAGCAATTTAAACAGGTGTACTTTTTGGTTTTACACTGTAGAGTCCTAGTTATCATCCTTTTTTTTTTCTTAAAGTTTTTAAGTAATCTCCACACCCAACATGGGGCTCAAACTCACCACCCCGAGATCAAGAGTTGCATGCTCTACTGAGCCCGCCAAGTGCCCCATCATCCTTTTTTTAAAATTTTTAAATGTTTATTTACTTATTTTTGAGAGAGAGAGAGAGAAAGCGTGCGTGCGCGCGCGCGCACACACACACACACACACACACACACACACACGCACAAGTGGGGGAGGGGCAGAGAGAGAGAGAGACACAGACTTTCCCGAAGCCGACTCCAGACTCTGAGCTGTCAGCACAGAGCCCGACATGGGGCTCGAACCCATGAACTGTGAGATCATGACCTGAGCCGAAGTCGAACGCTCAACCGACTGAGCCACCCAGGTGCCCCATCCTTTTTTTATTTTGAACATCTCAATAGCTACCTTGCTGCACCATATCAAGCCCCTTTCAGAGTGAAGGGCTGTTGTCCCAGCAGCTGGGACTGCTGTTGGCAGGAAGACTGGAGCTATTAGCCGTTTAAGGAAGCGCCTCAGCTTCACCGAGCCACCTGGCCCAGGTGGCCTGCATCCAATGACTGATGGATTGGGCCTGTATGACAGATGGACTTCTCTGCCTGCCCAGTCCTGCTTTCTACCTCTCCTTTCCACAGGAGTTGACCCCTAGAGCACTCCCTAATAAACATTCTATGTCAATTTCAGAAGTCTACTTCCTGGGGAATCCAATCTGTGACAAATCTCAATTCTTATTTTATTTTTTCACCAAAAATCCATCTCATATTCAATAGAGAAAGAACATTATAGGAGGAAATGAGGAGTGGAAGGGCATTTTATAATCTAGCAACATATCAGTACAGAGAGTGAGCTTTTCCATTAACCCAAAAAGCTCTGTTATCACTAGGCAACTGTGGCTAAGATATTGTCCAAGTATCACTACTCTCCAAGGAATCTGGAAAGGAAGAATCTTCTTAACTTGCACCTTCCCTAAAAAAATGTAATCTATTGAAGATACGTTAGGACTAGTGGCCCTTCTGTGCCACTCAAATCTTCCTACTGGTCACAGTGATGTCACCATTTCTATCATCTGCCTCCCCAGTGGCCCCAGGCATTATCCAACTTGTCACCAAAAGAAATCCTTATAGCTCTTGAAATAAAATGCAGGGAAAGCCAAAGTCTGACCATTCTTCTAAAGTAGACTAAATTTCTAGGGTGGTAAATGCTTATTTCAAGGACAAGAATATCCAGAAGAAACACGGGGGCCACGTGCTGCTCCAGAATGGGCCAGGGAAGAAAGAAAGTTTTTGGAAGCATTGGTTGGTAGTAGCCGTAAGGCAAGCAGGTGGGCCCTCGCTGGGTCCAGCTAAAGAATGAATAAAGGATTGGCAGAGCGCCACACACCCAATAAAGTGCTGTGTTACAACTCTCCACTGTTCCCCAGGGTCCCAGACCTGCTCCCAGCCCCATCTGTCTATCCCAGACCACTTCCCATCTTGCACCTCTGCTCCCGGGCACAGAAACCTCCATCTGCACTTGGATGTTAGGGAGATGATGGCTTCCACTGCCCTGCAGGTGGGAAGGAAAGAAGAAGAGGGTCCACAGGGACAGTCATCCCTGGCATTCCACGTCTGAACCTTCAACACGTTTTCTCACAGAAACACTGCCGTTATAGAGCAGTGTTCGGGCTCTGTGATACTATGGTGCTTCTGGAACATTGGTTAAATGTGCCCTTAATCAAGTTCTACAACTCCTTTTTTTTTTTTTTTTTTTTTTTTTAGTTTATTTATTTTGAGAGGGGGGAGGGGCAGAGAGAGAGAAAGAGAGATTGAGAGAGAGAGAAAGAGGGAGAATCCCAAGCAGGCTTCTCACTGTCAGCACAGAGCCCAACGCAGGGCTCGATCTCACCAACCTTGAGATCATGACCTGAGCTGAAATCAAGAGTTGGATGCTTAACCGACTGAGCCACCCAGGCGCCCCTACCCTGTTTCTGAGAGAAAATGCCATTGATTTAAAAATAAACTTTTGGGGGCACCTGACTGGCTCAGTCCCAAGGGTATGCAACTCTTGATCTTGGGGTTGTGAGTTCAAGCCCCATGTTGGACATAGAGCCTACTTTAAAACACACACACACACACACACACACACACACAATAAAAAATAGTAATAAAAAAAGAAAAAGAAAAAAATGAAAATAAACATTGGCAGCAAAACCTCTTTGTGTATTGAAACCTCTCCTCTTCCTCTTCCCTCATATACACACATATATATTTATATATATTAAGCATTAAGCAAAGGTTGTAACCCATGCAAGTTTCTAAAAATATGAGTTTCAGATCACGTGAATGAAATCCTTTCGTTGATTAATTAAGCTGCAGCAAATTTCTATAGACAGAACGTACATTGAAGGGAACCTACGTGCCGGCCATCCCTGTGGCACAGTGCTCAGACGACACACGCTTGCCCTCAGCTGGCCATGAGCTCTGCAGCTCACCAGCTGGGCAGGTGACTTCACCTCTGTAAGTCTCCCTTTCCTCATAATTTCACCTTCCTTAGAGTTAGAGCTGAGTCAGAGCTCAGAACGTACCAGGTTTTTGGGCACCTGGCTGGCTCAGTCGGAAGAGCATGTGACGACTCTTGATCTCGAGCCCCACATTGGGTGCAGAGATTACTAAAAAAAACAAATAAATAAGCTTAAAGAAAGTACCAGGTTTTATCGCCATAATATGACTGCCACTGAAATGACTACAACCAGCCTTATATTAACTCAGCAACTGAAGGTTTCTTGGCCTCTATTTCAGATTACATATGTCAAATTGAGGGAAAGAATTAGTCATTGTTAAACAATTTGAGGGAGCAGTGGTGCGAAACTGACACCATTTGGGAGATCCTCTGTCTATATTTAATGTTTAATTTTTTCTTTTCTTTTCTTTTCTTTTCTTCTCTTTTCTTTTCTTTTCTTTTCTTTCTTTTGTTTGCATTTGGTCCGGTTGAAAGCTTCCAGTTGTACTGACATCCCTTACTCAAATACCCAAGTCATAAAAACGTGCAAATCATGGGCAAGAAACCCTGACCTCACACCTTCTTTCCAGTTTCGTGCACGTTGCTTCTTTTGTAACCCACATAAAAGTCAGCACCCCACACAATCCAGTCTGCACACTGAGTGACATTCAAAGCAGCCCAGCTTCCAAAGGTAACTACACTTACTGGAGTCCCTGAGACAGTGACAAGTCAGGCCCAATTTGCAACTCTTACAATACTTGCAATCCAGTTTTCTCCTTCCTTTCACTTGCAGTATCTCTCCCATCAGGCAAGGGTCATGGATTTCTCAATCCCTCGTTCTCCACTTCAATTTTTTAGAAGTAAGCTCTGTGCCCAATGTGGGACTTGAACTCATGACCCCGAGCTCAAGAGTCCCCTGCTCTACTGACTGAGCCGGCAGGGCACCCCTCCACTTCAAATTTTTAAAAAATCTTTCTACAACAGCTAACCTACATGATTTTCTCCCTTTTTTAAAAAAAGTATTTTTTTAAGTTTATTTATTTATTTTTTTGAGAGAGAGAGCAGGGGAGGGCCAGAGGGAAGGAGAGAGAGAGAATACCAAGCAGGCTCCACACTGTCAGCATGGAGCCCGACTCGGGACTCGAACTCAGGAACGGTGACATCATGACCCAAGCCAAAATCAAGTGTCCGGTGCTTAACCGACTGAGCCACCCAGGCGCCCCTCCCCCTCTTTGACTAGACGCTCTAGTTCAATTTTCTTCACCTTGCTAGAAGCTCTTGCTCCCCTTTCCAACGCAATCTTATTAAAACCGCCATGTACCTTGCGGTTCTCCAGCTCTTCCTCTTTATTACAACCACAGCCTCGGAATGTTTCTCGGGAGAGGCTTCATGGAAGGAGTCGTTACACCAAAATTTGTGTGTTGGAGCTCTGACCCAACTGCATTTGGAGACAGGGCTGTTAAAGAGGTAATTCAGCTGGGGCACCGGGGTGGCTCAGTCGGTTAAGCGTCCGACTTTGGCTCAGGTCATGGTCTCACAGTTTGGGAGTTCAAGCCTCCGCTCTGTGCTGTCAGTGTGGAGCCCACTTGGGAACCTCTGTCTCCCTCTCTCTCGCCCTCCCCTGCTCGTGCTCATCTGTCCTCTCTCTCTCTCTCTCTCCCCCTCAAACATAAACATTAAACATCTTATAAGTTTAAATTGTCCAACTTCAACTGGATGTTAACACTACTGTGTAGTCTTCTAATTTATCTCTGTCGCCAACATCAAGACATCTCAAGGAACACCTGGCTGGCTAAGTTGGTAGAGCATGTGACCCTTGATCTCCGGGTCATGAATTCAAGCCCCATGTTGGGTGTAGGGTCTGCTTTAAAGTAAAAAAAGACAGCTCTTCAAAAACTTCCCTCTCGCTTCAAGTCTCCAGTTCTATCTACCTCCCTTACCCCCAATTTATGTCCTCCCCTCTACTGTACTGACGTCAGGTCAGCAAATATGACTGATTATCTCCTTCTCCACACTTATCCCTTTCTTCCTTCTTTACTGTTTTAGTAGAAGTGTCAGTCCTCTTTTTAAAGGGAAACCCCTTGGGGCCCCTGGCTGGCTCAGTTGGTGGAGCACAGGACTCTGGATCTCAGGGGTGAGAGTTCAAGTACCACTTTGGGCATGGGTTCTACTTTAGAATAAAAAATAAATACGGGCTCCTGGGTGGCTCAGTCAGTTAAGCATCCAGCTCTTGGTTCCGGCTCAGGTCATGGTCTCACATTTTGTGAGTTCAAGCCCCACACTGGGCTCCATGCTGACAGTGTGGAGCCTGCTTGGGATTCTCTCTCCCCCTCTCTCTCTGCTCCTCCCCTGCTCACTCTCTCTGTCTCTCTCGAAATGAACAAACTTATAATAAATAAATAAACAAACAAACAAATAAAATAAAAGCAAACCTCTCATGAAATAAAATATAGTCCATACTCCTGGGTTGGATCTTGCATGGGGGGACAGGGTGGGAAATGTTGCTATAAAGAACACTATTGAGACACTCTGTGCAATTTTTATATGAACTATATATTAATTAGGCATTGTGTATTAAGTTTCCTGAGTTTGATGATTGCAGTATGGTCACATAAGGAAGCCATATGGTTTTTAGGAGCCATAAACCTATGTATTTAGAGGAGAAGGTGATGATATCTGTAATTCATTCTCCAACAACTGAGCAAAATATATATATGTATATTTTTTACGCATCTACATAAATAATAAACAGTAATGTGTATATTGTTATATATACAGATATTTGAAGAACGAGATAAAATGCATAGTACATGATGCTAACGATGGCTAGATCGGGGGAAAGGAAGTCAGGAGTTCATTGTAATATTCATGCAACATTTCTTACAGTTTTGAACTGTTTTCAAAATAAAATTTTAATTAAAGAACAAACAGAAGAACCAGACTGTACTCCAGGTGAGTTCGGTAGCTCATTAACTTCTGTGAAGTTCCTCTTGAATAGAATTTCTCAATAGAATCACTTGAGTTGAATGAGTTTGTTTCATCCTTTTTAGGCATACATGGACAATACAAGTGCATATACCTTTATCAGTTTGTGCACGAAAATGTCAAGGATCCGGTGAAAGATCAGTTTGAGGAATAATACATTTGGCATGATGGCTTTCTGGAAAAGGCTTTTGCTGTCTTCTCTAGTTTCCATCCCATTTCTCTCAGTTCTTTACTGCTCTGGTCCTTGAATGTGTGGTGAGTACCCCGTGGTTTTCTGCTGCAAATACCATGGTGTGGACGGAATGAAAACACGGAGACGAAGTAGGAGTAGCGTGTGGGGCCAGAGGTTTTGCAAAATCTGATTCAACTCAATAAATGTTAACAACATTAGTCACTGTGTCAGGCCCCCAAGATACAAACTGAATCAAATATGGCAGGTGTAGTAACTGGCTTAAGGTCATGGGTAGTAATCGATGAAGCCTAGGTGTAAACCCAGACGTGTGAGTCTAGAATCTCCTTTGGGGAGATTCATTTGATGGTCAATGGAGGGGCAAGAAATGTGCTGTGGGGTTGTGGAGGAGGACACACTTAATTGTTAGTGTCATTTCAAGATAGGTGAGGAAGGAGAGAACTGATAAAATGATAATTTCCTGAGAGAATTAAAGACTGGTCAAGATCCAAAGATCCTGGGTGCTTGCGACCTGCCAGAGCAGACCGAAAGCTAGAAACCATTAGAAACCCTCTTCATCTGCTTCTCCCTTTGATCCAGTTCTACCGCTTTCTCTTTCCCTGGTTCCTTGCATCTTCCCACTCCTTACTTTCCGAGAAAAGGCCTTTGGTACAATCCTGTGACTTCTAAGACAGTGCCTGAATCTGAATCGGCAGCTATGACTTGCCCCCAACCGCCCAGTCTCAAATCTCCTGCTTAACAGACTGGCTACTTAGATGTCACTTTATGCTCAAAATTTATACATATGAACTTCTAATCTTCTCAAACCTGCCTGCCCCTCCCAATGCCACTTGTTGTCCTTAAGAGCATCACTATTCTCCCAACCCTTGAAGCCCTCTTCGATTTCTCCTTAGTCTTCTGGATGCACCAGTTGCAAAGTTCTATCAGTGATTTCCAAGTTCCTTTTCCTTTTTTTTCCCATTTTCACTCCCTGGACTATGGTTCCAGTTCAGGCCATTGCCTCCACATATCTTTCAACAATGACTTTGACTTCTCAACAATTTCTCTCGCCTCTAGCTGTCTCTCCCCTTCAGTCCACCCTGTGTGGAGTTGCCAAGCTGATCTGCCTAAATCACAGCTTGGATCCTGTCACTGCTTAGCTAAGAAAAGCTAGGACTGCCCACGCTCTACAAAGAAAGATCCAGGCTCCTCAAGGGACTTTGGAGGCCTTTTGCAGGCTGCTTTTCGCCTGGAAGCTGGAGGCATGAGCAGAATGATCCAGATGGGGAGAAGCTTCAGGCGTAAGAGAGTCCTGCTCCACCAACTCACTCTCCTGGGCCAGAAGTGCAGACCCACCCAGCACTCTGCGGGCCATCCAGGATGCCCGGCTCTGTGACCGCCACGCTTCGCAACATTCGGTTCTCACTGTTGGGAGTGCTAACCCTAATCCTCTTCCCATCCGCTGTACAGATCCCAGCCAGCATCAAGACCCCATTCTGTTCCCACTCTTCTGCAAAGCTTTCCCAGGACCTTCCCAGTGTCCCTTCCCTCTTGTGAATACCTTTAAAGCAGTCTATTTCGAATACCTCTCACGTGAGCATCAATCTTCTATTACCATTGCTATATTTCTTGTGTTGGCATGTCAAATTGTCTGTCTTCTTTGGACAGTCAGTGCCAAGCAAGCACTGACATTCAATATAAGAGGTTAGATTCAACAGCTATGTGCACAATAGTTACCATTGTTAAAATTTTAACTATTTCACACACTCAGAAGAGTAAAGACACCAGTATAACAGAGAACCAAGCTACGAAACACCCAGATTTAAAGGATGCCAATATTTCACAAAATTTGCTTCAGAAATCTTAAAAAAGAAATAGAATTAAAACATTATGGAGAACACTTCAAGCCCACCTCCCTCCCCCAACTCATATATATACTTGCCCCTCCCCTTGCTCTTCAGAGGCCACCACTGTCCTCATTCCCATGAACGTGTGTAATTTTAAGAGATAGGAAGGCACCTGGGCTGCTCAGTCGGTTAAGCGTCCAGCTCTTGATTTCGGCTCAGGTCACCATCTCAGATCTCACCGTTTGTGAGTTGGAGCCCCGGGTGGGGCTCTGCGCTGACAGTGTGGAGCCTACGCGGAGCCTGTTTTCTCTCCCTCTCTCTCTGCTCCTCCCCCACTCCCGTGCACTCCCTCTCTCTCTCTCTCTCTCTCTCTCAAAACAAATAAAATAAAACTTAAAAAAAAATTTTAAAAGATGTGTGTTTTTGTAAAGAATATCAGCAATTGTGTTTTAAAAGTTTACACAAATGTCATGCTGTATCTGTTCTGCTGTGGCTTCTTTTTCACCTAAGGTTATGTTTTTGAGATTTCTTCACGTTGATACCTTTACTCGTTGTGCCTGTCATTCATTGTAACAGTTGAATCAGTCAGGATCCCCGTGAGAAGGCATATCCAAAAGTATTAACTGGAGAGACTCCACTAAAAGGACTCTTTCTAGAGTGGGCAGGGTTAAGGGAACCAACAGGGGAGAGCGAGACCCCAGGGACTAGCAGCATCGGGAAGCTTTTGTGTAGATTCGCTTTGCTCCAAATCCTGCGTTGCTAGCTCTGTGGCAATGGATCTGAGCCCTTTAAATATCTTGCCCCGGCCAATTGGCGTGGTATCAGTCGAGAGTCTGGGTGTGACATTGCAGGAGGAAAGGCTTTTGCTTCCTGCTGTGCAGGCTCCTGCCGGGGACACAGCTTCTCCAATGTGCAGTTCCTGCAGCGCCCACGACTTCCGCAAGCTCACAGTAGCCAGCAGGCTCCCCTGGCACCCATCTCCAGTGGGTTTGCGGCTCGGTGATACACCTCCCTGTTACCAGCTTCGCCTGCCGCCCTGCAAAGCCAATTCCCAGCAAGTTCCAGAGCACAGATTTCTAGTAGGTTTCACCGGGGCAGCACTGCAACGACTTCCTGCCGTTTAATGAGCCACAACTGTGCCCTCTTGCAATGTTTGGAGGGGGAGGGACTCTTGCTTGGGTGCTCTATGGTGGCCAGAGGGGCAGTGGCTGCTCTTGTCAGTTATGCCTGTATTCTCTGGAGTTTTTTTTTTTTTTCTTACTAGTCAGCCTTTTATTACTGCAACTCCCCGTTATAGTTAATAATTCTTTATTTCTTATCTTTATTTTATTCTTATTTTTAATGTTTATTTTATTTTATCTTTTTGTGAAAGAGGTTAAACACAAGCAGGGCACGGGCAGAGAGAGACGAAATCTGATGCAGGCTTCAGGCTCTGAGCTGTCAGCATAGAGCCCGACGCGGGGCTGGAACTCACAAACTGTGAGATCATGACCTGAGCTGAAGTCGGACGCTTAACCGACTGAGCCACCCAGGCGCCCCAGTTAATAATTCTTTACATTAAACTTTCTCTCCTCAAACTACTGTGTGACTCCTCTCTCCTGATTGGCCCCAAACTGATACACAGTCGTCACTCCTAAGCCTGAAAGGCCCAGGGGAGGAGACAGGTAATGAGCAACAGAGGTATGGGAGACTGGTTAGGAGAATTGTTCATACGCTAGAATATGACACAAGAGTTATGCCAGGTCGTCTCCATTTTCCCTTCTAAACACATTCGCAACCCTTCTCCGTCTTGCTTTGTGCCTGGGAAACTGACGGTGCAGTGCTGCTAAGTGGTTAACGTAAGCACCATTGGGAAAAAATTACCCTGATTTGTAGGGTTTGCTGATTTCTGTGGTGTAAATACTCCCACCATGGCCAATTTCGACTTTTTATCAACGTATCATCACTGATCAAGGAGCAGGGAGGAGGGTTGCCTGTGTGGCTCAGTCGGTTGAGCATCCGACTTTGGCTCAGGTCATGATCTCGCTGTCAACGAGTTCAAGCCCCAAGTCAGGCTCGTGCTGATGGCTTGGCGCCTGGAGCCTGCTTCAGATTCTGTGTCTCCTTCTCTCTGCCCCTCCCCTGCTCGCGCTCTGTCTCACTCTGTCTCTCAAAAATAAGTCAATGTAAAAAAAAAATTTTTTTTTTAAAAAGGAGTGGAGAGGAAACGTTCACAATTGGCCCCAGCACATCCCCGGAGGCCGACCTCTGAAGACTGCGAACTGAGGCTCCCTGGGTTCTCTTGCTTGCAGGTGGGAGACGCTGCAGGAGGTAGATGAGATCCCCAGTCTCAGGCTGTATTTGGCTGTGACTCTTGAAAGGGAGCAGAACTTGCCACCCCAAAATAAGCCTCTTTGGCATAAGGATTATTTTGAGCTGGTTATTTTTTAAGAAACAGCAGACATGGAAACACTAAGAAAACCAAGTAGTATAAGTTATCATTTTGTTAGAGACATTTACATCTTTAACGGAAATCTCCATTTGTAGGGGTGTCTCCCTCTCTGTACCAGAAAGAGGGGGATGACTCTCAGTCTCTAGAAACTCTTAACAGTGGAGAAGGCAGTGACCTAAGTCTGCATAGCAATCACACCCCTGTTTACTGTGCTTTGCCAGGTAACTTCCATAACTGCCCCCCCCCTGCCTTGCCCCCCCCCCCCACCTTCTCCTGTCTTTAGCTGGAGATGATGTTTAAGGCGGTGACTTGGGCCATTTCGCAGAGTTACTTAGTTTTCCTGGGTCTCTCCTACATATCTAGGAGGTATATGTGCTATTAAATTTCTGCTTGTTTTTCTCCAGTTAATCTGACTTTTATTACAGGAGGGTCTCAGCCAAGATACTAGAAAAGTGGAGGGAAAATTACTCCCCCCCCTCTCCCCGACTGTGTTTCTCTCCTCACGATAGGCCTAGTTAGGTTGATACTGTGTCCTATTGCGTAACAAGGCTGTGACAGGCATCTAGGTGCGTCCGCTCGGCCTGTGTGTGAGAATTTCATTGGTGGTAGGGTTGCCAGGTCAAATATAGGATACCTGGCAAAACTTGAATTTCAGAAAAGCATTAAATAATTTTTTACTTTAAGTTTATCCTAAATAGTGCATAGAACCCATTTACACTAAAAACAACCATTCATTGTTTACCTGAAAATCAAATTTAACTGGGAGTCCTGTTTTGCTTTCGTTGTGCCTAAATCTGACAGCTCTATGTGGGGAGTTGCATTCCTGTGTGAGTATTGTTCTTCCTGAAACAGTGTCTCCAACGCGGCTTGGGTTCCGTACATTACATGTGATGAAATGGTTTCAGGTTCTTCAGATGCCCCTTAACGTAGTTTTCAGTCTTGGGGATCCACACCTCTCCCACCCCCCACCCCCACCTTCTTGGGTCTTCCTTTAATAGGGCTTGACAGTGGGTGAGGCCATGAGCTCACAAAGTAGACCTAGGGCTCTCAGGTGCGGTTGAGGCCTGTCCCTGAAGGAGACTCAGGAGAATGCTACCGTCTCAAACTCCGGATTTATGGATTCAGCCTCCCCCTTACTCCCTCCAGTGGCGGAAGCCTCCGAAGAGGCCAGTGGGAGTTTACATTCGGAGCCCAGCTCCCTTTCTTTCCAGAGTCCCCTCATTCCCCCCTCACCCCTGCGGGGCAGGGTGGGAAATCCCACCTGGATTCATACCCCTGAACATCATACTTAATCTCCCTGTCTTCGGGCAAATCTTAGGGGGGGGGGGGGGAGCGTAGAGAAGTGGGGGTAGGTGGGGGTAGCAGTTTTTTTGCTGCCAGGGAGTGACCTTTATTACAAAGCAAGCTGACAAATTAATGCCCAGAAAGGCATTAACGATGGTGAAATGTGTTGCCTCCTAGGGGCTTTTGTGCCTTAAAAGCAGTAATTCAAAGGGCCGGAGTTCTAACAATAGATTTGACGAGACAATTTCAGAGAACCTTTCTGACACAGAACATATGTGGATATGACTTCTTTCTCTTCTAAAGTCCTTGTCTTCTTTTTCACCACTTCCTCTACACGCTTATTTTATTTTCCCTCAGCCAGAAGAGTTCCTAATCTTCTGACCTTGGAGATGTAGATATTGAATAGATCCAGATCTAGCCGAAAATTGTTCTGTTGAATTCCCTCTCCCCGACTTTGTCCTAGCTGCAGGAAAAAACCTTTGCTTTAGAGTTGTCCCACAGTGCCATCTGCTGCCTGAAAGCAGGCACCGCAAGTTTCTTTAGCGTGTATTTTTACAAAAGCAGTTTTTTTCTTAAAGGGAACCAGGATTATTTCGGTTTGCTTTGTTTTGTGACGCTGATGAACATCTGCGCTTCTACACAACTAAAAGCATTTCCAAGGCTTTTGGTCGGCTAAGAAGACCTTGCCCAAGTAGTGGCTTCTGTCTCAGGGGCCTGGGTCCGAGATTCTGCTTTTCTAACACGCTCTCAGATGACGCCCGCGCTGCTCGTGCCAGGAACGCGCTTGAATAACAAGGGAATAGACCAGAGTAGCACACGCACCTGAGCAGGGGCTTTTATAGACAACCCTCCTTGGAGACGTAGATTTTATGGATCCGGAACCCGTGTAAGATTATACAGTGTGTTTTGTTTCTTTCCCCGGGCTGGCTCTTAGAGGGAAGAGGAAAATGATCGCTTATAATTGTCCCACAGTGCCATCTATCGTCTGAAACTGGCAGGCACCTGAAAGTTACTTTCTGTATTTTATCGCAGCAGTTCCTTCTCCAGCAAATGGACCAGTTTTGTTTTTTGTTTGTTTGTTTGTTTGTTTGTTTGTTTAAAGTAGGCTCCACTCCCAACGTGGTGGGGCTTGAACTCACAGACACTGAGACTGAGTCGCATGCTCTGCCCACTGAGCCAGGCAGGCACCCCTTACCACAGTTCCCTCTCTGGAAGGGAACCAAGATTGTTTTTGTCCACAGTGTGTTTTGTTTTGTAACACTAATAAATTTATGCAGGTCTATATAACTAAAACTTTTTAAAGCTTAAAAGTTCTATAGAAGCATTTACATAGGGATTTTAGAATTTCTTTGAGCACTTGAATGACCTAAAGTTTTGATCTTTATTATTTGATGATGTCAGAAATGATGTTTTCATTCAATCAGGGTATTGGGGGAGGAGAAAATAATAATTTTCTCTACCCTTATAGGTTCTTGGCTGAGACCCTCCTGTAATAAAAGATTAACAGGAGAAAAACAACCAGAAATGTAATAGCACGTATACCTCCTAGATATGTAGGGGAGACCCAGGAAAACTGAGTAACTCCGTGAAATGGCCCAAGTCACCACCTTAAACATCATCTCCAGCTAAAGATAGGAGAAGGTGTGGGGGGGGGGGAGAAGGCGGGGGGGGCAATTGTGGAGGTTACCTGGCAAAGCACAGTAAACAGGGGTATGGTTGCTATGCAGACTTAGGTCACTGCCTTCTCTACTGATAAGAGTTTCTAGAGATTGAGTCATCCCCCTCTTCCTGGTACACAGAAGGGGACACCCCTACAAATGGAGATTTCCATTAAAGATGTAAATGTCTCTTACAAAATGGTAACTTCTAACTACTCGGTTTGCAGAGCATTTCCTTGTCTGCTGTTTCTTACAAAATAACCAGCTCAAAATAATCCTTATGCCAAAGAAACATATTTGGGGGTGGTATATTGTATCACCCTCAAGACTTTCATCCCATCGATATTTTTGGAGTGTCAACTGGGGGGCAAAACTCTGTGTTTGGACCTTCGCAGGGACATGCATGTAACCAGAGCTCTGGAGATGAGGCCCGAGGGAGCTACTGGAGGGCTGAGTTTCCCCCTGAGAGAGAGAAAGCTCCAAGGTGCTCCTTGGTGCCATGTGGAAAAATGCCAGAGAGGGCCATGTCTCTACCTCCAGGATCTGGAAGGGAATCAGTTCTAGCAGGATCATTTACAGGCCACCTCCAGCCTCAAGGCACCCACCAGAAAGACCCTCCCCCCACCACAGCATCAGCTGCGGTTTGAGCCAGTGTTCTCTATTCTGCAAAACCCCAGTTGTGTTTTGTGCCAAATCTAGGAAGTGCCTCCCTCTCCGCTTGGTTTGACTCATTGTCACAAACTCACAAATTCAGGATTGCTTTTGCCCCAAACTCCTACAGAATTTATAATGAAACCATTTTACTACTTAAAAACAAAAACAAACCAACAAAAAACTTCCTTTACCCACAGGGCTTAGGCCTGGTTCTAAGGGAGAGAGGCCATGAGATAAATATGAATGACCATTTCCTTTCTGGGAGTCACTCCTTACACAGTTAAGGCTCTGTCAGGGCACCAGGTTTGGTTCTCTGTTCCTATAGGATGAGTTTGTTCCCAGGAGGCTTCTCAAGCTGCGCCTGATTCCAGGCCCAATCAGCTGCAAGAGTCAGAAACCCAAGTCAACTGGCTTACGCCAAAAAGGAGATATGGAATAGTTTGTGTTACTGGGAAATGCAAGGGTGAACTTCAGGCCTGGAGGGATCCAGGGACCCACAAGATGTTAGCAAGCATTTCTCTATTTCCAACTCTCAGCTCTGCTTCTTTCTCTGTTTGGCTTCCTTCTCTCCCAAGTGATAAGGGTTTCCGTCACATGGTTGGGAACACGGGCAACAAAACCTTCAGGCTCATGGCGTCGCAGCTTCCGATGCAAGGAAAATGAAAGTGACTCTCATTCCTGGCATCCATAGATGTGATTCTGAGATGCAGTCCGACAAGCCTCATTTGAGTCATATGCCCAGCCCTTGAACAAATCAGTGGCCAAAGGATGGGGTAATGAAGTCAAACGCTGCAGTGGCCTGCCTCCAAGGTGGCCCCAATGAACCCCACCTCTTGGCATTAATGCCATAGTGTGATGTCACCCTGAATTGTATCGGGCTGGTGGTCCGTGTGGCCAGCAGGAAAAGCAGATGTGATGGTATGTGACTTCTGGTCGTAAAAGGCCGTGTAGCATCCTCGTGGTCTTTCTTTTGGATCATTCTCTCTGGGCAGAAGCCAGTTGCATGTCTGGAGGAGAGGCCCACGTGGTAAGGCACTGAGGCCTCTGCCCAATGACCAGCAGAGGACTAAGCAGAGGACTGAGGCCTGCTAACAGCCACGTGAGTGAGCTTGAAAGCAGATTGTCTAGCCGCAGCCGATCCTTCAGACGGCTGTAGTCCTGGCTCATATCTGGACTGCCACCTCATGAGACAGCCTGAGGGAGAGCTACCGAGCTAAGCCACTTCCAGATTCCGGATCCATAGAAACTATGAGATAATAAATGTTTGCTGTTGTCCGCTACTGAGTTTTGAGGGAATTTGTTATGCGTCACTACATGGCTAGTACACGTGCCAACCTTTGTGGTCAGGGAGACCAGGCGATATCATTGGAAGCTCCGCCGGAACCGAAACCGAACCAAATGGAACAAATGGCAGTGCTCCCAAAGGAAAGCCGGGGTGCTAATCTGGGAGGGTGCAGATCGTAGGAATTCACCTGCCTGCTGGGCCTTCGAACCTGCCCAGCGGGGCCCACGGCTCAATGGTGGACGGGGCCTTGGCTCCAGTTACTACGACTACTAGAGGGTTAATTATCGAATGGACTAAGTTATTCCTGGTCCCGATTTTCTCTGTTACCAAGAGGTGGGGCTTGGGTGCCAGCTCTGTGACCATGGGCAAGGTACCTCTCGAAGACTCATCTGTATCCACCTCTCGGGGTGATGGTGAGGATGAAGTGAACATATGTGCTTAGCCTAATACTTCTCCTGTGATGAATCCCAATGTACGTTGCTGTTAGTGTTATTGATATTTATAGCAGGCTAAGTAAGGCCCCCTGACTGTGTCAGACCCATTCCCTGGAGCTTGGGAATACTGCCTTATATGGCAAAGACTTGGTAGAGGTGATTGAGCTGAGGAATTTGAGATGGGGCTGATTATCCAGACTGACCCGAACTGCAGTCACAAGGGTCCTTATGAGAGGGAGACAGAGGGAGATTGTGCACACGGAGGAGGAGACGGGGCCGTGATCACAGAGGCAGAGGTTGGGGTGATGCCGCCGCGGGGCAAGGAGTGCAGGCAGCCACGAGGAAGAGGAAGAGGCAGGGAACAGAGTCTCCCCAAGAGCCCCTGGAGAGAGCGTGGCCCTGCTGACACCGCGATACTGACCCAGTAAAACTGATTGCCAACTTGTGGCCTTAAGAACTGTAAGAGAAAACATTTTTGTTGTTTTAGGCCCCAAGTTTGTGGCAATTTGTCATAACAGCTATAGGAAAGCAATCCAGTGGTATTATCTAAAAAGCAACCTGCAGCTGTCCAGTCCGTGGCAGGCGATATAAGAGAAGTTGTAGAAATGGGGGTGGTTTGGAAAGTAGACTTTCTCACCATTCCTGACCTTTCCTATAAAATATATAGAAATATCCTATATTACATAAATGCAGACGCTCAATTCTACTTGGCAAGCTAAAGGGATAAGAACCTGGCAGAAAATTTGACCTGAAATTTGTAAAGAGGGGAAAAAATGTTATTTCTTTTTTCTTTTTTTAATTCTTTTTTTTTTTTTTTTTAATATATTTTGAGAGTGAAAGAGAATGCGAACAGGGAGGGGCAGAGAGAGAGGGAGACAGAGAATCCCAAGCAGGCTCCATGTTGTCAGCACAGAGCCCGATGCCGGTCTCAATCCCATGAACCACGAGATCATGACCTGAGCCGAAATCAAGAGTCGGATGCTCACCTGACTGAGCCACCCAGGCACCCTGGGAGAAAAATTGTTAAATGGTACTTACGTTTCCTTACTACCAATAGCACAAACTTCTGAGGTACCTACCACCCTAAAACAATCTTTAAATTATATTTACACCTTAATTTTCTATCTCTTTTCTGACGATCTTCTGTAGAATGCTTCTTTACCAACTTGTTATCACCTTCAAATTTTGCTAGACTGAGAATATTGCTAGTAAAATTTGTAAATGGAGCAAAGATTTATCTAAGCCATTTATTCAAATCCTGTTTGCAGGCTTCTATTTCAGGAATGTAATTAAAACCGACTACTGCAGCTTGAATTCTCACTGGATACAATCTCTGCTGGCCAATCTCTTT
The DNA here is from genome assembly GCF_018350195.1 of Panthera tigris. NCBI lineage: Eukaryota > Metazoa > Chordata > Mammalia > Carnivora > Felidae > Panthera > Panthera tigris. Next base: position 14,561,961 of record NC_056677.1, on the reverse strand, counting down.
TGTGGATTCCATTTCAATGTTATGTTAATTACAAGCTCCATCTAATTAAAACTCCTACGCTGTGGTCTTTCTCTTACCCCTTATGCCCCAATATTACTAAATTGAGCTTGGCAGTGATTGTGACGGAGGTGCCTCATTTCCTGGAGTAGCTGCAGGCAGTTCTATGGTGTAGAAAGTTAGAATTTGTGCCTTAAAATTCATATTGTCTGAGGGACTACGTGCAGCAAATGTTGCTCCCATTGATGGGAGATCTGTAGCTTTAATATCTGGGTTCTCACTGGGGCACCCGGGTGGTTCTGTAGGTTGAGGATCCGACTTCGGCTCAGGTCATGATCCCACGGTTCGTGAATTTAAGCCCCGCGTCGGGCTCTGTGCTGACAGCTCGGATTCTGTGTCTCCCTCTCTCTCTGCCCCTCCCCAGCTCATGCTTTCTCTCTCTCTCTGTCTCAAAATAAATAAACATTAAACAAAATAATAATATCTGGGTTCTCACCAAGCCACCTTCAAAACTACCTTATCCTGGGTGCTAGGACCAGTATGTTAGAACTGCAGGACACAGATGCCTGGGTGTTCTGCAGACAAAACCCCAGATGGTACAGCCACAGAGAGAAGAGATCCTGCCGCTCGCTGATTTAATTGTTGTGTGTGAACACCAAAAATAGAAAGCAGATTCTACCTCTCCATTCATGGCTTCCCACTAATGACATAATGATGGAGCAAATGTCAAAACTTCCAGAACCTAAAATCCTGGTTTCACAGTAATTGAGCTCCTTTAAAATTGTCGTGACCATGTGACACAATGACAAAGGAAGTGGTTGTGAGAGGCACCAAACTAGCAGAACGGTAGCAGACACAGGAGAGGACCGCAGCCCATACGCCCATCACATATACACCCCACGTGGTAGATGGGGAAGCCAAGGCTCCTAGGGAGGAGGGGATCTGAATGGGAGATTTTTGTAAACATCAGATTACATGTGATGATTTTTAGTGTTTAGATCACGTGGGTCGTGATGCTTGTATCTCGTGGATGATGATATTTTATCATGACTTTTCATCTGTGGCCAGATGCATGCTCTTTATCTTTCGCGGCTGACTGCTTTGGGTTCATGTTCAGTTTGTTCCAAGCTGAAAATAAAATCATACTTAAAGACTTTTTTTAACTTTTATTTATTTTTTTAAAGTTTATTTATTTATTTGTTTTTGGGGTGAGGAAGGAAGGGCAGAGGGAACGGGAGAGAGAGAACCCCAAGCAGGCTCCACACTGTCAGCACAGAGCTCAACAAGGGGCTCAATCCCACAAACCGGGAAATCATGACCTGAGCTGAAATCAAGAGTCAGGTGCTTAACTAACTGAGCCACCGAGGTGTCCCAACTTTTTTTTTTGTTTGTTTTGAGTGCCCAATGTGGGGCTCAAACTCACAACTCCAAGATCAAGAGTTACATGCTCTACCGACTTAGCCAGCCAGGTGCCCCTAAACTGAAAACAAAATTACATTTAAAGATAACTGCTCAGGGCACCTAAGTGGCTCAGTCAGTCAAGCGTCAGACTCTTGATTTTGGCTCAGGTCATGATCTCACGGTTTGTGAATTTGAACCCCACATCGGTGTGGGACCTGCTTGGAATTCTCTCTTTCTCCCTCTCTATGTGTCCCTTCCTTGCTTGTGCTCTCTCTCAAAATAAATAAATAATTTTTTTAAAACGAGAGAAAATAAAGGTAACTGCTCAAGATCAGAAACTTGGTGGGTAGTCGGGGAAAGGGTGGTCCCTGAAGCCAACAAGATCCTTCCAGTATATCACACTGCCTGCCTACGAGGCAGGACACAGATTTATTTATGTAACCTATTACTCATTAGAATATTCACAGGCAATACAAGGAAGCAGGTTGTTGGTTACAGTGATATGATATTTTTTTTCTCAAATTATCACTGTAGTTGTTACCGTGTCTAATAATTACAAATAAACTTCCTTAATGACTATACCAGTAACATTGACTTTGTGGTTGAGCTGAAACGTACCTTTGCATTTCCTATAGTGAAAAGTTTGTTAAACAAATTAATTGTGTAGACAAGACTACTGAGTGGAAAGGCTGTATTCAATCCCTTTAGAGGCAACCTTTTACAAACAACATGCAAACACTTGATATGCCAAATATAAGCACTAAATCAGTATGCTGATGGCAAACATTTTTATCTGTTTGCTACAATTGGTTTCCTGGGTAAGACATTATAAGTCTAATTACAGATGCTATATGTTTTCGAAAGCATGAAAACCTGATTTAGATCACGAAATTCCTACTGTTTTCTAAACAAATTATGCTGTTCTTACTTCATTGTAATTATTAAATTTGACTATTTCTAAAATAATAGGAGTCTAGCCTAACCATGTCATTTTATGAGTTAGGAAACTGAGGCTCAAAAGCTTCGGTGATGGAAATATACATCCCCTGGTGACATTCAGTTTATGTCACAGTCTTGAGCAGTTTGTTTCATGAGTACAAAGAAGGTTCAAAGTCACTGGCACTTTCCTGCTGCTGCTGCCACTATAAGCTTCTAATTCTGCCATCTATTTGTCCTACACCAGTTTGGCTGGTATGATCAATTGGCACCCGGCAGACATTTCTTTTTTTTTTAATTTTTTTTTTCCAACGTTTTTTATTTTATTTTTGGGACAGAGAGAGACAGAGCATGAACGGGGGAGGGGCAGAGAGAGAGGGAGACAGAATCGGAAACAGGCTCCAGGCTCCGAGCCATCAGCCCAGAGCCTGACGCGGGGCTCGAACTCACGGACCGTGAGATCGTGACCTGGCTGAAGTCGGACGCTTAACCGACTGCGCCACCCAGGCGCCCCCGGGCAGACATTTCAACCTCCTTCTCGTGCGTATCCTGTACCGCAGAAGCTAAAAAGCTAAAAAGTACATTCCCCAGGCGGAAGTGAGGTGGAAACCACCTTCCTCTTGCTTCGGGGCTACCACTGGTAAGCACGATCCTGACGACGTGGGGTTCATGCACCCAAGACCTGGGGTCTAGTTGGCCTGGTGAGCGTAAAGAGGCCATTGTAGCCATGGAAACTAGATTCAGCTGGGCATCCGATCACTACGGGAGCAGGCCCTTACTCCTCACTTTCTTCCTCACTGCACTATGTTGTCTAGTCTCCCAGGCAAAAGTGGCCACCAGGACTTCCTTTCTCCCAGTGTCAGCTACTCTGGGCTACCCTAGGACAGCTGGAGAAGCCAGGGCTCTGCGCCCTCCTTGCCCCCTGCACTCCCTGCAAATGAAAGCTGGTGGGAACCCCGGGAGATCCAAATCTTTTCTTGCAAAAAAGCCCAAACACAAAACCATACATCATTTCTGGAGGAAAAAAAAATGTATCCTCCTCATAATACAAAAGCTTCCGTGAAGTTAGATCGCGTAGGAAAAAACTATGGATTCCTTGAACACGTTTGTACTTGACCTGTAAGAAACAGGGAGAAATGAAATGTTTCTAGCGTGACCACAGTGCTGTCTTAGAAAGATAGATCTAGCAAGAATTAGAGGAGAAGAAGGTGGAATCAGGTAAGCTATGGGGGAGGCTGTTTTCATAACACATTGTGCGTTCATTCACTTGATATACATTTATTAAGCTGTTATTACTCCCCACTCATCGCACCACATGCTGAGGATACAGCCGAAGCCAGACTGCCCCTGCCTTCGAGAAGCTTACAGTAACCAAGCGGGAGATGGCAATCCAGCAGAGTCAACACTAAATAGAGGATACTCTGAAGACACAACCAGAACAACCAGAGAAAACAACATTTAAGTTGACAACCGAAGGATGAGTCAGGAATCGGCCTGGGGAAGGGGTGGGAAGAGCCCCTCGGGCAGCAGGAAGAGCAGTTCAACTGAGTTCGGAGTTCAAAGTTCGGAGGCGAGGGAAAGACAGCTTCTTTGAGGAACTGAAAGTTCAGTGTATCTAGAACCTCGGAGTTGAAGGTGGGGAAGAAGAGGATGAAATGGGGAGAGATGAAGTTGCAGAGAGAGAACGAAGCCTTGAAGGGCTTTCCAAGCCTGTTAAGGTGTTCCGGATTTCTCTGGGGACCGACAGGAAGCCACTTAAACAGCACAGTGAATAATTACATTTGCTTTGCAGAAATTTATTCTGGCCGCCATATGGGAAATGGACAACCTAGGAGGAAACTGGAGGTTGAGAGACCAGCTGGGAGGCTGCTGCCAAAGGCCAGGGGCAGGACAACGATGGCCTAGATTCAGGCAGCGGCAGATGGCGATGAAACAGATGAAAAACACCTTTCAAACAGGAATCTTCAAGGCATCCCTTTGTACCATTCTTCTAAGAAATGATTTTGCTTTTTCAAAATCAGGTAAGTGGATGGGGCGCCTGGGTGGCTCAGTCGGCTGAGCGTCCGACTCTTGATTTCGGCTCAGGTCATGATCTCACAGTTGGTGGGTTTGAGCCCCGTGTCGGGCTCTGTGCCGACAACGTGGAGCCTGCTTCGGATTCTCTCTCTCCCTCTCTCTCTGCCTCTCTCTCTCAAAATAAATTAATTTAAAAAAATTTTTAAAGATCACGTAAGTGGAAATGTGGATTTTGACACACCTCTCTTTGTGCACATTGGAGTGCCTAACCACTGGCTACCTATTAAGACACCAAAATGAATGGCTTATGGCCACAGAGAATAAAACTGATTTTTATAGGGTAGTCTTACAAAATTAAATCAATTATGTGATGCCAAATGTCTATCTCATTTCTCCAACTGAATTCTTAATTTCTGTTTTTTTAATATGAAATTTCTTGTCAAATTGGTTTCCATACAACACCCAGTGCTCATCCCAAAGGGTGCCCTCCTCAATGCCCATCACCCACTTTCCCCTCCCTCCCACCCCCATCAACCCTCAGTTTATTCTCAGTTTTTAAGAGCCTCTTATGGTTTGGCTCTCTCCCTCTCTAATTTTTTTTTCCTCCCCCTCCCCCATGGTCTTCTGTTAAGTTTCTCAGGATCCACATAAGAGTGAAAACATATGGCATCTGTCTTTCTCTGTATGACTTATTTCACTTAGCATAAAACTCTCCAGTTCTATCCACGTTGCTACAAAAGGCCATATTTCATTCTTTCTCATCGCCACGTAGTACTCCATTGTGTATATAAACCACAATTTCTTTATCCATTCATCAGTTGATGGGCATTTAGGCTCTTTCCATAATTTGGCTATTGTTGAAAGTGCTGCTATAAACATTGGGGTACAAGTGCCCCTATGCATCAGCACTCCTGTATCCCTTGGGTAAATTCCTAGCAGTGCTATTGCTGGGTCATAGGGTAGGTCTATTTTTAATTTTCTGAGGAACCTCCACACTGTTTTCCAGAGTGAATTCTTAATTTCTAAAAGGCAAGGGTTGTGGTGTGAGTTGACGTAGAGAGAAAGGAAGGGGAAGCTTACCAGAAAACCTTATAAACCGTGGGAAGGACTTTTGTCTTTACCTGAAGCATAATGGGAAGTTATGGAGGGATTCTAGGTAGGGAATTCACAGAATCGGCATGCATTTTTTTTGTTCATATATTCAAAAATATTTTATTTTATTTTGAGAGACAGAGAGAGAGAGTGCGTGAGCATGGGAGGGGCAGTGAGAGAGGGAGAGAGAGAATCCCAAGGGGTGCTGTTACCATCTCAGAGCCCAACTCGGGGCTCGAACTTGAGAACTGTGAGATCAAGACCTGATCTGAAATCAGGAGTCGGATGTTTAGCCAATTGAGCCACCCAGGCGCCCCTATGATGGATATTAATTCCTTAACTGTAATATATGTCACACACATTTTTTACTGCTCTACTGCCTGTCTTTTTTTTTTTTTTATTTTTTTTAACGTTTATTTATTTTTGAAACAGAGAGAGACAGAACATGAATGGGGGAGGGGCAGAGAGAGAGGGAGACACAGAACCGGAAGCAGGCTCCAGGCTCCAAGCCATCAGCCCAGAGCCCGACGTGGGGCTCGAACTCACGGACCGTGAGATCGTGACCTGAGCTGAAGTCGGACGCTTAACCGACTGAGCCACCCAGGCGCCCCCCCCCTTTTTTTTTTTTAATTCATTGTTGGGAGAGAGTGTGTGAGCACCAGCAGGGGAGAAGCAGAGGGAGGGAGACAGGATCTGAAGCAGGCTCTGAGCTGACAGTACAGAGCCTAATGAGGGGCTCGAACTCACGAACTGGGAGATCATGACCTGAGCCGAAGTTGGATGCTTAACTGACTGAGCCACCCAGGCACCCCAATGTTTATTTTTGAGAGAGAGAGACACAGAGCATGAGCAGAGGAAGGGGCAGAAAGAGAGGGAGACACAGAATCCAAAGCAGGCTCCAGGCTGTCACCTCAGAGCCCAATCTACTGCCTGTCTTTAAATTTGTAGTGTCTTTTTGGGGTTCCTGGGTGGCTCAGGTGGTTACGTGTCCAACTCTTGGTGTCGGCTCAGGTCATGATCTAATAGTTCATGGGTTCAAGGCTCTATGCTAATGGTGCAGAGAGCTTGCCTGGGATTCTCTCTCTCCCTCTCTTTCTACCCCTCCCCTGCTCTCTCTCTCTAAAATAAATAAACTTAAAAAATTTTTTTAATGAAAATAAAAAAATAAACTTATAGTGTCTTTTAAAATGGGACAGCAGGTTTTAATTTTTACTTAGTCAAAATTACAAATATTTCCCTTGATGGTTTGTGAACTTTTTTCTTGCTTAGGATGAGTGACTCTGTAGCAGGTTTATAAGCACAATCCCTTATGTATCTTCTTTTAATATTTTTAGAGATTTTTTTTTACAGTTACACCCTTAATCCATCTGGAATTCCTTTTTGTTTATCATAAAGTATGGGTCCTTTTTCCCTACTGGATAACCAATTGTTCCAACCCTTCTAACTGACCAAGCTATCCTTTGCCCACTGATTTGAAATACTACCTTTATCATACATTAACTACTCATATAAATAAGTCTATATTCAAATTCCCCATTCAGTTTCATTGATCTGGTTTTTTCATCAGTACCATATTATTTTATTTATATAGTTTTATTATTTATTTATTTATTAAAAAAATTTTTTTTAATGTTTATTTTTTTCTGAGACAGAGCACAAGAGGGGAAGGGGCAGAGACAGAGGGAGACACAGAATCTGAAGCAGGCTCCAGGCTCCGAGCTGTCAGCACAGAGCCCGACCTGGGGCTCGAACTCACAGATGGAGAGATCTTGACCTGGGCTGAAGTCAGACGCTTAACTGACTGAGCCACCCAGGTGCCCCTATTTATTTATTTTTTAAAGAACAGCCTTCACTGTTTTTTGTTTTGAGAAAGAGAGAGAGGAGAGAGAACGGACAACCAGGGGAGGGGCAGAGAGACAGGGAGGGCGGGGAGGGGGGGGACAGAGGATTCAAAGCCGGCTCCGTGCTGACAGCTGAGAGCCCGATGGGCTTGCATTCACGAGCGATGAGAACATGACCTGAGCCGAAGTTGGACGCTTAACAGACAGAGCCACCCAGGTGCCCCCACTTATATAGTTTTAAAGAATATTTCATATCTAGTGAGGTGTTATCTCTAACTGGTATTATTGCGATTTTTAAAATCCTGTATGAAAAGCTGCATCCCTTCATTACGTGACTAGTAACACGCCCTCCGTGTTACCATGAAGACCGAACTGGCTTCTTGCTTGAACACTCCTTGCTAGGGAAGAATACCAATTGAGTCCCCCACCACTGCAGCTGGTGCAGCCAAGTCCCAGGCATCTGGGGAAGTAGCAAGGACCCATGTGTCTCCTGTGTTTCAGGTAAACCCCCAACTGGGAAATGTGCCCTCGTATAAATCTCTAACTGGTGTTATTAAATTCTAGTTCTGAGATTCAACCCTCCTCTTCTGTTAAAGAATCCCTAAGGTCCACTGTCTGCTTGCATCTGTCATTACAAAATCTCAATGCACATGTTACAGTTCCCAGGTTTACTAGAATTTTTTCTATACATTTTAGGTTGAGAAGAGATTGTAATCTTTAAAATCAATCGGTCTTGGGGTGCCTGGCTGGCTCAGTCGGTAGACTATGTGACTCTTGATCTCAGGATCGAGTTCAAATCCCACACAGGGCACAGAGATTACCAATAAACAAACAAACAAACAAACAAATCAGTCCGTCTCAAATGACACCCTGCTGTTGGATCCTGGGACACATCCTGTCAGCCAACCTTTTCATGGGTTCTAGATCCTGGTGAATTTCTAATAATACTTCTTTCCTTTTTTTGGGTCTGGATTTGGGAGTCTTTACATGTTAATTTTGTTTTGTTTTATTTTTTTAAGTAATCTCTACACTCAACATGGGGCCCGAACCTACAACCCCCCAAGATCAAGAGTCTCATGCTCTACCTACTGAGCCAGCCAGGGGCCCCTTTCCATGTTAATTTTGATTAATCTCTAGCCACCTTCATCAGACTATGGAAGTGAGGTATCTCCAACTTGTTGTATTTAATTGAATGTAACCAAATGTTAGCTTTGCTTTTATTCTTTTTTTTTAATGTTATTTTATTTTTGAGGGGTGGGGGGAAGGGCAGATAGAGAGAGAGGGAGACACAGAATCCGAAGTAGGTTCCAGGCTCTGAGCTGTCAGCACAAAGCCTGACGCCCGGCTCGAATCCACGAGCCATGAGATCTGAGCCGAAGTCAGAGACGCTTAACCAACTGAGCTACCAAGGTGCCCCAGCTTTGCTTTTATTCTGACAGGTGGGCAAACTCTTCCCCACCGTTAGAATTTAAGGAGCAGAAGAGTCTGACTTTGAAGAAACTTTTGAGTTGCTTTTAGAAAAATGTTTTTCAGTGCCTTCAGACAATTAAGACGGTATCTGTATGAGTGAAAGCTCTAAGTGAAGCTAACTTTGTAGCTAGAAAAAGAGGGGTGGCTTGATTGCTAAGACTTGCCTAATGCATTTTTTTTAAACTGGGAAAATGAAATATAACATCTTTTAACTTGAAAAAAATAGCACGATATTAATCTGATCAAGATGTGACTTTTAAGTTTTTACCATTCATCAAAATCCTTATCATTTTAACTATACTAAGGATTTTTTTTAATGTGAAAAACCATAATAGAAATTAGTTATAAAAATAGCCCCTGTCAGTAATCCTTCATGCCTGGAGTCTGCCACATGTACAGAATTTTGAAACTAATTAGACTTCATTTTACAAAAGGAGCTTTTTTAAAGAAAGCACTCATTTACATACTAATGAGACAAGTCATTTGCATGTTCATTGAATGCCTCACAAGTTCCCAAACTCATTTTGCCCTGTCTTGCAGAGCTCCATGATATATTTGTACGTTTCCCCTCCTCGGTCCTTTACCGGGGCTATAGCAGCTTTGTCTCTTGCCTGAAATTTTTCGCCTGCAAACTCCAATTCATCTATCAAGATCCAGTTCATTAAAAAAAAATTTTTTTAAACATTTATTCATTTTTGAGACAGAGAGGGACAGAGCATGAGCAGGGGAGGGGCAGAGAGAGAGAGAGAGAGAGAGAGGGAGACACAGAATCTGAAACAGGCTCCAGGCTCTGAGCTGTCAGCACAGACCCCAACGTGGGGCTTGAACTCACACCCTGCAAGATCATGACCTGAACCAAAGTCAGACGCTTAACCGACTGAGCCACCCAGGTGCCCCAATCGAGACCCAGTTCAAATGTCACCTCCTCTGAGAAGCCAACTTTTACTTTCCCGGGAAGAATTGGTCACTTTTCTCCTAGTAGACTGTCCTTCCCTCTCTTTGTATCAGTTGACTCGCTTACCTTCCTTTCAAAACTCCGAGTTCCTCACCCCCAACAATGCTCCACCACAGTTGTGCTCCATAAATGGAATGGATGAAGAAATATGAAAAGCTGAGATTTTCTTACCTTTCTCTTCTTGGTATTCCAGTCCTTATTTTTTTCTCTAATATGCTCGCAGAATGTTTTCCATAATAATAATGTGTTATTTTTGCCAGTGTTTTGCATTTTTTTAAGCAGTTTCATTCATCTGTTTCTTTTCAGCCTTTCAACTATCTTTTGATGGGCAGGTAGGTTCTCCATCCCCCCATTTTACAGAATCCTTAAAAAAATTTATTTGTTTATTTATTTCTTTTCAATTTAAATCCAAATTAGTTAACGTATAATGTAATAATGATTTCAGGAGTAGAATGTAGTGATGCATCATTTACATATAACACCCAGTGCTCGTCCCAACAAGTACCCTCCTTATTACCCCTCACCCTTAACCCACCCCCCACCCAGCACCCCGCTAGAGACCCTCAGCTTGTTCTCCATAGTTAAGAGTCTCTTATGGTTGGTCTCCCTCTCCGTTTTTATATTATTTTTGCCTCCCTTCCCCTATGTTCATCTGTTTTGTATCTTAAATTCCACATATGAGTGAAATCATATCATACTTGTTTTTCTCTGACTGACTTATTTTGCTTAGCATAATATACCAGTTCCATCCATGTGGTACAAATGGCAAGATTTCATTCTTTTTGATTGCCAAGTAATATTCCATTGTGTGTGTGTGTGTGTGTGTGTGTGTGTGTGTGTGTGTATACACCACATCTTCTTTATCCATTCATCTGTCGATGGACATTTGGGCTCTTTCCATACTTTGGCTATTGCTGATAGTGCTGCTATAAACATGGGGGTGCATGTGTCCCTTCGAAACAGCATACCTGTATCCCGTGGATAAATGCCTAGTAGTGCAATTGCTGGGTCGTATGGTAGTTCTATTTTTAGTTTTTTGAGAAACCTCCATACTGTTTTCCAGAGTGGCTGCACCAGTTTGCATTCCCATAAGCCGTGCAAAAGGGTTTCCCTTTCTCCACATCTTCACCAACATCTGTTGTTGCTTGTGTTGTTAATTTTAGCCATTCAGACAGGTGTAAGGTGGTATCTCATTGTGGTTTTAATTTGTATTTCTCTGGTGATGAGTGATGTTGAACATTTTTTCATGTGTCTGTTAGCCATCTGTATGCCTTCTTTGGAAGTGTCTATTCATGTCTTTTGCCCATTTCTTCCCTGGATTAATTTGTTTTTGGGATGTTGAGTTTGGTAAGTTTTTTATAGATATTGGATACTAACACTTTATCTGATATGTCGTTTGCAAATATCTTCTCCCATTCTGTCATTTGCCTTTTAGTTTTGCTGATAGTTTCCCTTGCTGTTCAGAAGCTTTTTATCTTGATGAGGTTCCAGTGGTTCATTTTTGCTTTTGCTTCCCTTGCCTCTGGAGACATGTCAAGTAAGAAGTTGCTGTAGCCGAGGTCATAGAGATTGTTGCCTATTTTCTTCTCTAAGATTTTGATGGCTTCCTGTCTTATGTTTAGATCTTTCATCCATTTTGAGTTTATTTTTGGGTATGGTATAAGAACGTGGTCCAGGTTAGTTCTTCTGCATGTCATTGTCCTGTTTTACCAATACCATTTGCTGAAGAGACTTTTTTCCGTTGAATATTCTTTCCTGCTTTGTCAAAGATTAGTTGGCCATATGTTTGTGGCTCTATTTCTGGGTTCTCTATTCTGTTCTATGATCTATATCTTAAACATTGCACGATTTATTTATTATTATTTTAAATGTTTATTTAATTATTTTTGAGAGAGAAAGAGAGGGACAGAGCATAAGCAGAAGAGGGGCAGAGAGAGAAGGAGACAGAGAATCCCAAGCAGGCTCTGCACCATTAGCACAGAGCCTGACATGGGGCTCAAACTCACAGCCCATGACTTCATGACCTGAGATGAAATCAAGAGTCGGACACTTAACCAACTGAGCCACCCAGACACCCCTTAAATATTGCACAATTTAAGATTTATTAAAAGAATCGCTTAAAAAAACAAAGTCTACTCTTAAATCTCCAACTTTGAATTTTTTTTAAATGTTTATTTTTGAGAGAGACAGAGACAGAATGTGAGTGGGTTAGGGGCAGACAGAGAGGGAGACACAGAATCGGAAGCAGGCTCGAAGCTCCGAGCTGTCAGCACAGAGCCCGACGCAGGGCTCAAACTCACGAACTGTGAGATCAAGACCTGAGCTGAAGTCGGTCGCTCAGCTGACTGAGCCACCCAGGCGCCCCTCCAACTTTGAATTTTTTTTAAACTCCTGCTCTGAACAATAGTATTTGTTCTAACTTGAAAAAAAAATATATATATATAAATATATATATATATATTTTTTTTTACTCATACTCTAAGAATATATACAAAAATTACACTGGCATGCTTCATACATTTTTGGATGAACCCTGTCCCTTTGTAATATCTACTAAATTAGTAGTGAAAAAGTGTACTAAATTACAAAAAGGGAGAAAGCAGTACCAAAATATGTCCTTGATTATTAGCCATTTCTTGAACCGGTGCAGGCAAAGGCATGAATCTTCCAAAATGATTCATCTCTTGATTTGGAACTTGGCATATATTGTTCCACATAACTGGTATTCCCAGAATTTCTTCCCTTGTTCCTCTTTTCTTCTTCAACTCTGTGTTCTCCTTGGATAATCTCAGCCCCTCCTATGGCTTCACCTTCCAGGTGCCGATTTAGAACTGCCAACATTTTAACTCTAGCTGTGATCAAAGCTCTTCCCTAAAAATTCCCTGAGGTTACTTGGTATCGTCCAGATCTTCATCTCTGGTCTAGTTTGTCCCACAGCATCTTTTCTGATCTTTTGGTCACCTGTCTTTCCCTTTTTTTTTTTTTTTTAATTTTTTAATGTTTATTTATTTATTTATTTATTTTGAGAGAGAGAGAGAGAGAGAGAAAGAGCGCACAAGTGGGGGCAGGACAGAGGGAGAGGGAGAGAGGGAGAATCCCAAGCAGGCTCCATGCTGCCAGCGCAGAGCCTGATCCCATGAACCATGAGATCAAAACCTGAGCCGAAATCAAGAGTCAGACGCTTAACCAACTGAGCCACCCAGGTGCCCCATGTCCTTCTGTAGCCCATTCTTCACACCGAAGTCAGGTTCCCTCCCCAAACCAAATCTAGCAGTCCAATTTCCTTGATTAAAAACCTTCCCTAGAAAAAAGACAAATTTCCCACGCAGAAGAATTCCAAATAATTTATGTAGACACTCCAGCCTTAGGGAGGTGAAGCTTAATACACACACACACACACACACACACACACACACGTACACATGCCTCTTGAGGGTGGGCTGCACTGACTTCTTTCCAAAGAGAAGAGTATGGAAATTGTGGGGCCAGGAGTGAGGGGAGTAACTTTACAGTGGAGAAACCTGGCAAACACTATCTCAGCCAGGTGATCAAGTTTAACATCACCAGTGATAAGTCATGTTGATAGCACGTTCCCTTAATATGATGTGGTAGCAATGGTATTTTACCTCTGTGGTCTTCTTCACAGAAACGCATAACATCTATCTTCGTGAGAAAAACACAAGACGATGGGGCGCCCGGGTGACTCAGTCAGTTAAGCGTCTAACTTCGGCTCGGGTCAGGATCTCACGGTTCATGGGTTCGAGCCCCACATGGGGCTCTGTGCTGACAGCTTGGAGCCTGGAGCCTGCTTTGGATTCTGCGTCTGCCTCTCTCTCTCTGCCCCTCCCCTGCTTGCGTTCTCTCCCTCCCTCTCTCTCTCTCTCTCTCTCTCTCTCTCAAAAATAAATAAACATTAAAAAATGTTTAATTAAAAAAAAAAAAGAAAGAAAAACACAAGACAAATTCCGATAGAGGGACATTCTACAAAATACCTGACCAGTCCTCCTCAAGACTGTCAAAGTTATCAAAAACACGGAAAGTCTGGAAAACTGTCACAGACAGTTGGGCCTGAAGGAGACATGATGACTAAATGTTATCTGGTATTCGGGATGGGTTCTTGGGACAAGAAAAAGACATTGGGTAAAAACTAAGGTAATCCTAACAAACTAATATATCAATAGTGATTCTTTAGTTGTGATAAGTGTGCTAAACCAATGTGAGCTGTCAGCAATAGGGAAAGCTAGGTATGGGGTATGTGAGAACTCTACTATCTTCACAACTTTTTTTTAAGTAGGCTCCATGCCCAACGTGGGGCTCGAACCCACGGCCCCAAGATCAAGAGTCGCATGCTCTGTCGACTGAGCCAGGTGCCCCTATCTTCACAACTTCTATGTAGACCTGAAACTATTCTAAAATAAAAATTTTATTTTAAATTTTTTTAAGGAGAAAAAAACACAACCTCTGCTGGCTACCTCTTACCTTGAGGATAAATCCAAATCCGATATTATTGGCATTGGAAAACTGTCCACAACGTGGCCTCATCCACTATTTCATACTAATTTTCTGCCACTTCCTACATGTCCAGCACTCCACTCTCGATTAGCTTTTCACCATTCTACAAATGCACCGGGTTTCAGCATATTTTGTTGGGTCAATGATTAGATGTGCCCACAAAGTCCTGTTTAACCCAAAGACATGGTATGTGTTAGTCATACTTATTCTAAAAGATATTGGGTTTGCTAAGCCTCTTGAAAGAGCAAAGTAAACTGTTTTGTCCAGTACCTTGCAATCACGCCGACAACCTCCCATAAATGTCTTCTGGCTCTACCTCTATGGGACATTGGCCTTTCAAAGAATTCCAGTAAGATCAGGGTTAAATGTTAATAAAGAGAAAAAAAAAAAACAATTCTGGCCTCAATTTTATAAGTTGTATGGTATAATCTCAATTTTGTAAAAACACAGAAAACAGAAAGGGTGTTTATGTCCAGGAAAAGAGAAAAAGAACAGGAAGGAAATCTCTTAAAATGCAAAACTATGTATATTCGCAAGTGGTGGATTATACACAATATTTTCTCTCTTTTTTGTACTTGCCCATATTTACCTTACTAAAGTAATGAAATATAACCTACATACAAAAATGTGGCTCATACATATGTGCTTTCTATTTCAAAGTCAAAAAAAGACCAACAAATACAGTGTGACTGCCATCTACATCAATAAAATAGAACCTCATGGAAGTTTTTCACAGGCAACCCCCTTGACCACGACCCTCAATCTCCTCCCCAGATGTAACTCCTAATTCCTGATAATCAAGTCCTTGTTTGTCACGTTTCTTTGTTTCTGTTTTACCGCTAGGTTTGCATCCTGCGTTTGAGTATTGGCTGAATGGAATCATACTGTTTGGGTTCTCTCTCTCTCTCTCTCTCTCTCTCTCTCACACACACACACACGCACACAGACACACACAAACACACTCTCTTGCTCTTTCTCTTCTCTTTAACATTATGTTTTTGAGATTTCATCTATGTCATAGTGTGGAGCTGTGTATTTTATTGCTATAGCATATTCATTCCATTGAATAAATATTCCACAGTATGTATTTCCATTTTACCATAGATGCACTCGGGGTTTTCATTTGGGCACTATTACAAATCATGTTGCCATGAACATTCTTAAACATTTATCTTGTTTACAATGTTCATGTGTCAGTTTTTCCAGAGTATATACATAAAGAAGTGCTGACCTCAGGCTGTGTTTGCCTTCAACTTTATTAGATAATGTCAAACTGTTTCCTAAAGCATTTCTACCAATTTATAGTCCCACCAGCAGTGTATGAGTCTTCCTATGATCCACATTATTGTCAAAAGCTGATATTGTCATTTTTTTGGATTGGCGTTCTTTGAAAAGTCTGCACATTAAATTTGTTGCCAATTTGGAGGGTTTGTAGTGGTATCCCACTGTGACTTTAATTTGCATTTCCCTTATTGCTAATGAGGTTAATGACTGTTTAGTATGTTTATATTTAAAAACAAAAACAGAAAGTGAAATTTAAGTATATATACCATTTACAACACCCACAAAAATTTATCATACTTTTCCCTTTTTCCTGGAAGTTCATGGCACTTAGAATACTTTAATTCTACTTACCTACTTTTCGATTTATATTCACGATGGTTAAATACTCTGGTTTGCCCAGCAACATCCCGGTTTACACCTGTTGTCCCTGTGTAATTATTAATATCTCCGCCTTTCACTCTCAACCATTTCTGGGTTGTATACAAAATAATACAGTCATCCTACTTGCATTTCTTTGTTTTGTATATTTTTATTTTCTTGTTTCTGTCTGTCTCTGTCTTTTTTTAAAATTTCTTTCTTTATTTTTTTGACAGAGAGAGAGGGAGCAGAAAAGAGAGAGGATCCTAAGCAGGCTTCACACTGTCAGCTCACAGCCTGACACGGGGCTCGAACTCATGAATTGTGAGATCATGACCTGAGCCAAAATCAAGAGTCAGACCCTTAACCATCTGAGCCACCCGGGTGCCCCTGTCTCTCTCTCTATATATATATATTTGTGTGTGCGTGTGTGTGTGTGTGTATGTGTGTGTACATGCATACTGGATATTTGGTGTCCTCCTCAAATTCACATATGGAAGACTTAACTCCCCAGTATAATGGTATTAGGAGATGGCACCTTTGGGAAGTAATTAGGTTTAGATGAGGTCATAAGGATGATGATATGATTGATTATTAACCCCATGATATGATTATTACCCTTTTAAGAAGAAGAGGCCCCAGAGCTTCTCCCCTGCCATGTGAGCACATAGCAAGAAGGAGGCCATCCTCAAACCAGGAAGAGGGCCCAGACTCCACCAGAACCCAACCATGCTGGTATCCTGATCTCAGGCTTCCAGCCTCCAGAACTGTGAGAAATAAATTTTTGCAGTTTAAGCCCCCTCACCCCCAGTCTGTGGTATTTTATTATGGCAGCCCAAGCTAAGTAGCACAGATGTATGTGTCCCATACGACATTATAATACTGTTACATGCAGCCAATATTCATTTAGATTTACCCGTGTATTTACCACTTCATTAGCCTGTAATCTTTTTTGTGTCTCTGATCTTCCTTCTGGAATCTTTTTTTTTTTTTTTAAACTATTCTCTGTGCCCAATGTAGGGCTTGAACTCATGACTCTGAGATCAAGAGTGGCAAGCTCTACCAACTGACCCAGCCAGGTGCCCCTGGGATCGTTTTTCTTTTGTCTGGAGAACTCACTTTAGTATTCATTTTAGTGCAGGCCTTACAGAAACTCATTCTCTCAGTTTTTGTTTGTCTTCAATCTTGAAGAATATTTTTAACGGGCATAGAATTTTAGGTTGGCTGTTACTTTATTTCAGCATAGTGAAAAAATCTGCCTTCCAGGTTTCCGTTTGTTTGTTTGTTTGTTGAAAATTCACCTATGAATCTAGCCATTACTCCTTTGAAATGGTCTATTTCCTTTTCTTTGCTGCTTTTCAGATTTCCTTTGTCTTTGGTTTTCTGAAGTTTTGCTATGATGTGACTGCTTTGAATTTCTTTTATCTCATTTAAGATTCACTGATATTTTAGAATCTGTGGGTTGTTATCTTTCAACAGGTCTGAAAGATTTTCAGCCAATTTTTTTTTTTTGAGAGAGAGAGGGTGTAAGTGTAGGAGGGGCAGAGAGAGACAGGAGGAGAGAGAGAGAGAGAGAATCCTATGAGGGGCAGAAAGAGAGAGAGAGGGAGGGAAAGAGAGCAAGAAGTGGGGCTCACCGGAAGCAGGGCTTATGTTTTGCTGAAGCGGGGCACGAGCTCACCTGATGAGGGACTTGAATTCATGAACTGTAAGAGCCGAAGTCAGATGCTTAACTGACTGAGCCACCCCAGGCGTCCCAGCCAACATCTCTTTATGTATTCATTCATTCATTCATTCATTCATTCATTCACGTTTATTTATTTTTGAGACAGAGACAGAGACAGAGCGTGAGTAGGGGAGGGGCAGAGAGAGAGGGAGACACAGAATCCGAAGCAGGCTCCAGGCTCCGAACTGTCAGCACATAGTCCAACACGGGGCTCTAACTCACGGACTGTGAGATCATGACCTAAGCCAAAGTCGGATGCTTAACCAACTGAGCCACCCAGGCGCCTCTTTTTTGTCCCTTCAAAAAAAAGTTTATTTATTTATTTTGAGAGAGAGAGAGAGAGAGAGAGAGAGAGAGAGAGAAAGCATGAGCACGAAAGCAGGGGAGGGGCAAAGAGAGATGGAGAGAGAAAGAATCCCAAGCAGGCTCCAGACTGTCAGTGAGGAGCCCAACGCAGGGCTAGATGTCGGACCAGATGCAGGCTTCAAACTCACGAATCATGAGATCACAACCTGAGCTGAAACCAAAAGTCAGAAGCTCAATGGACTGAGCCACCCAGGCGCCCCTCTCTTTTCCCTGCTATTCTTTCTGAGTCCAAGCAAGCATTCCTGCAGAGGTAAAAGCAGTGGCAGGTTGACTTCTGGTTCACTTTTGTCCCAGTTCAGTGTGGTCAAGGTCTCCTATTGGACTCCTCTACTTTGGCTTTCAAAACCAAAGCCTGATTCTGCAACTTAGTGTTTTACAGAATGCTTTTTTGCTTAGGGCAAAAGCAGCAAAAAGTGCCCTGTTTACCTCCCTGTCTACTTGATTTCTCTTAAATTTTCACCTGATTCTTAAAATCCTGTCGGCTTTTCGATGTTTTTATGAAGTTTGTCTGTTTGTTTTCATGAAGTTTTAAAAACAATATTGTATTTAGGCTTTGTAGTTGTTTTCATAAGGAGAATTGGTCCAAATATCATGGCCTATCACTGCAGAAATTAGAAGTCCTCTTTTCTTTATTTTCCAAAGTTACTCAGGGAAGGTAAAAAATTATCTTCTAAATTTAGAAACAAATGTTATTTTTTAAAATCATTTTATTTCGGGGCGCCTGGGTGGCTCAGTCGGTTGAGCGGCCGACTTCGGCTCAGGTCACGATCTCGCTGTCCGTGAGTTCGAGCCCCGCATCAGGCTCTGGGCTGATGGCTCAGAGCCTGGAGCCTGCTTCCGATTCTGTGTCTCCCTCTCTCTCTGCCCCTCCCCCGTTCATGCTCTGTCTCTCTCTGTCTCAAAAATAAATAAACGTTAAAAAAAAAAATAAAAAAAAAAATCATTTTATTTCAATTCCAGTATAGTTAACGTACAACATTATTAGTTTCAGTTTCAAGTGTGCTTTTAGTTTTTTAAAATTTATTTTGTTTTAATTCCAGTATAGTTAACATACAGCATTGAAACAAATGTCATTAAAAGATTTTTAAAATTGAGATATAATATACATAAAGTGCACAAATCTTAAGTGTACAGCTTGATTAATTTTTGGGGCGCCTGGGTGGCTTGGTCGGTTAAGCGTCCGACTTCGGCTCAGGTAATGATCTCATGGTCCGTGAGTTCGAGCTCCGTGTCGGGCTCTGTGCTGACAGCTCGGAGCCTGGAGCCTGTTTAGGATTCTGTGTCTCCCTCTCTCTCTGCCCCTCCCCCGTTCATGCTCTGTCTCTCTCTGTCTCAAAAATAAATAAACGTTAAAAAAAATTAAAAAAAATTATTTTTCACTTATGTCTACACCTGTGTTACCACGACCCAGATCAATACACAGGATGTTTCTAGCACCTCTAAAGTCCCAGTCAGTATCCCATCTCCCAAGGTTAACTGCTGGAACTATAGATTAGTTTTGCCTTTAAAAAAAATTAGAAAGAAGAAACCCCAGATATCTCTGATAACCTCCTAGTCACCTAAATACGGTGGAGTTTCTAGGACTTTGATTGGTGGACGCGTCATACTCGTAATTTCGAGTTTATCTTGTTTCTTGTCCAGCGTCTCTTTTTCCCATCCTCTAAGTTTAGGTGACTACCAATGTCCCAGATATATATTTTTTAATGTTTATTAATATTATTTTGAGAGAGAGCACGAGCAAAGGAGAGGCATAGAGAGAAGGAGAGAAAGAGAATCCCAAGCCGGCTCCATGCTGTCAGCACAGAGCCCAAGGCATGGCTGGAACCCACCAACCATGAGATCATGACCTGAGCTGAAATCAAGAGTCAGACACTTAACCGCTTAACCAACTGAGCCACACGGGCGCCCCACCAATGTCCCGGTTATTAATTTGTTGACTCCGGGCTTCAAATCCACCCTTCTTTTCCCCACTTTGTAAAATTGGAGCCCGGCTCTACAAACCACAGTTCCTCCTTTGGCAGCGGGCTCGATGTTAGGCTCTGCCAATAGGGGGCGCTGGAGGACTTTTCTGCTTCCTGTTTGCTCATTCGTTTCATCTTCCCATTGCTGTGACTGGCTTGACTGGCTCAGTGAGCTACTGGTCCCTTCGGTGTTCTCTGTGGGGCGGGCTCCTCTTGACAGTTCTGCGGAGCTGCCTCCAGTGGGTTTCTTTCTCAGTCTTGCGGTGGATAATGAGTTCCTGCAGCAGTGGCCCCATCTATCCAGAGGTCTGAATCTCAGCTTTGCCGGGGCGGGAGTTGGGAGGCTCCTCGAATTTTCCAAGGTACTTCTTTGTTCACTTTTCCCT
Source organism: Panthera tigris (assembly GCF_018350195.1). Lineage (NCBI taxonomy): Eukaryota > Metazoa > Chordata > Mammalia > Carnivora > Felidae > Panthera > Panthera tigris. The sequence continues at coordinate 14,541,661 of NC_056677.1, read as the reverse complement.
CAGCCCTGCAGGTGGTAGCCCCTTTCCTCAGTAGTTATTTCTGTTACGACTTTGAGGTCTCTACATTTCAGTAGTTAACCACCCTTCGCTTGGTTAACAACCCTTTATATTCAGTTTTCACTGTTAGGATCACTGGTGTGGTTCCTGTTTCCTGCCTGCACCCGGACTCTGCTTTTGATCCAATCCTCGCTTTCTGTATACCTCTCCCTTATAAATCTCCCCCCAAATCCATGACTTTGAAATTTATATCTCCATTTGTACCTTTCTCTAAGATTCCAGCTTAGCATGATCAGTTGTAAGCTGGCTCTGATTTTCCTCCACTACCTCCTCCAGCTGTCATACTGCGATTTATAATAAGAAATATATATTTGGTCTTCCACCAGTTCCTGGCACAGAGCTCCTAAAGCCCTTGGAATTTCCTGTGATAAGAGCCACAAAGGTGTCTTTAGTTATGTTAATGAGCGGCTTTTGGAAAGCCCTTAGGTAACTGAAATGGGGGCTGGTTGCTAGGGGAACCAACCTATGATTAGAGAGTTGGAACTTGGGATACCCACCCCCCCACAAACCTCCGGGGAGGGGAGAAGGGCTGGAAGTTGCATCCACGGCCGGTGACTGAATCAATCATGCCTGTATAATGAATCCTCCATAAAAACCCGAAGGGACTGGGTTCAGAGAGCTTCCCGTTTGGTGAGGAAGTGCGGGAACAGTGGTGCCCTGGAGAGGGCAGGGAAGCCCTGTGTTTCCCCATGCCTGGCCTTGTGTATGTATTCCATGGGGCTGTTCCCGAGTTACGTCCTTTTGTAATACACTGGCAGCCTAGTAAGTAAAATGTTTCCTGAGTTCGCCAGCCGCTCTAGCAAATTAACTGAACCCAGGAGGGGGTCCTGGGAACCTTTGATTTATAGCCAGTCGATCAGAAATGCAGGTGACAACCTGGACTTGCATTTGGCATCCTGAATGGGAGGTGGTCGTTGGGACCTCCGATTTGTGGCCGGTCGGTCCGAAGCACAGGTGATAATCTGGATTTGCGAGTGGCATCTGAAGTGTGGGGAATGGGCAGTCTTGTAGGACTGAACCCTTAACCTGTGGAATCAATGCTGTGTCCAGGTAGGTCGTGTCAGAATCGAGTTAAACTGTAGGATACCCAGCTGGTTGGTGTGGGGGGAATCTACTCACACACATTGAAATTGGTGACCAGAACCCTAATTACCCGAATTCCTTATTTCTGTCAAACACGGTGCCATCGTCCTGGACTGCAAGTCTCAAAGTCATCTATGAATAGTGAAACCAAAAAAGAGGGAAGTATTGGTTATGACAGCCTATCTTTTAATTTTGTCTCTTCTACAACTCGTGTAATTGTCCCCCCCGCCCCATCCCTTCCCATTAGGACTGCTTTAAGTTGGCTACTCATTACGGGCCTCCAGTTTATAAACTGTACACCTGTTCCATAAACTGTCCGCCCGTTCCATAAATTGTACACATATTCCATAAACTGAAGAAGAGCAGCTCTGATCATGTCATTCTGAAAAACCTGTAGTGACTCCCCATTTTCTAGTGAGCAATATCCAGACTCCACTGATCGTCATTCAAGGTCCTCTAGGAAACGGAATCAGCCTGTTTAACCGACTCACTCTGCTCTCTGTGCTTTGCTCCAGCCAAGTGGACTGATTTGCTCTTATGCACCTCACCAATTTCTTCACTTTTGTGCTCTTGCCTAAAAAAGCCCTTTGGAGCTTCCGCATGAAGTCTTCCCAAGTGCATCCTTTTGTCTAGAAAGAAAGCCCTCTCTTCATTTGCTTAGCTCTCTGTGCACTCTTGACCCACACTTGTTCTAGCATCTACAGTCGTATCCTAGTTTTCATCGGGGCAGGGGCAGTAATACCTGGCTGGTTGCGAGGTGGGGCCTGGAACTGACTCCTCCCTAGCTTGGGTGAGCTGGAACAACAAGGAGGGTGGACATATGAAGGGGTTTAAGGTCCATGAACAATTATGGTGAGTCTAACAGAAACAGGGAATAGGAGACCCAGGACGATGTAGTCGGCATCCTCAACAAGTCACAGTCATTTGAAAGTGCGCATATGTAGCGTCAGCGAGCATATTCAAGAAGAACTTACAAGGCTCAATCTATTAGCTGCAGTTTGGAGACAGTTCCCTGGTTCAAGGACCCCAAGCCAAAGCAAAGACATTTTCTTTCACATACTGTAAAAGTTACTAGAACCAGAAGCGAAGGGCAGTGGCCAAGGTAGAATTCATTGATAAGCCCTGGAGCGGGGCTTGATCTCACAAACCAAGAGTCAGACGCTTAACAGACTGAGCCACCCAGGCGCCTCCGTTTTTAACTTTTAAAAAGGGTATCAAGGTGCGCCTGGATGGCTCAGTCGATTAAACGTCAGACTTCGGCTGAGGTCATGATCTCACGGTTTTTGTGTTCGAGTCCTACGTTGGGGTCTGTGCTGACAGCTCAGGGCCTGGAGCCTGCTTCGGATTCTGTGTCTCCCTCTCTCTCTGCCCCTCCCCCACTCACCCTCTGTCTGTCTCTCTCTCTCTTTCAAAAATAAACATTAAAAAAATTGTAAATAAGTAAATACATAAATAAAAAGGGTATCAAGTTATAGGGAATATTTGCAGCCTTGATCTACTTAGTATTATATTGCTAAGCTTTGTCCTTATTGGTATGTGTTATTGTAGTTTATTTATTTTGATGGGGTATAATAATCCGTTGTATGAATATACTACAGTTGATCAAATCTACTCTTCTGTCAATGAATATTTAGGTTGTTTTCAGATTTTTGATATTGTGAACAATGCTACTATGACCATACATGTACATGTCTCCTAAGATACTTGTATAAGAGTTTCTCTGTGATGGATTTAGGAGTAGAATTACTGGATCATAGAGCATGTGACTGTTCAACTTCATGATATAAGGTCAAACTATTTTCTAAGATGATTATATCAATACACTCTCCTAACAGCAATATATAAGAGATTCTCTTGATGTATATCCTTTCCCACACTTGGTAGCCAGACTTTAAAATTTTTGCCAATAGGTGTGAAATAGCATCTCATTGTGGTCTTGTGATTTGAATTTCCTTAATCATTATTGGTGTTTAACATCTATTAACATGTCAGTTGATCATACGTGTTTTCTGTGAAGTGTCCATTTATGCCTGTCTTAGTGCCCCAAGGCTGCTATAACAGAATACCGTAGACTGGATGGCTTATAATCAACAGAAATTTATTTCTCATGGTTCTGGGGTCTGAGAAGTCCAAGATCAAGGTGATGGCAGATTTAGTGTCTGGTGAGAACCTGCTTCCTGTTTCCTTTTTTTCTCCCCCAGTGTTTATTTATTTATTTTGTGTGTGTGTGTGTGTGTGTGTGTGTGTGTGTGTGAGAGAGAGAGAGAGAGAGAGAGAGAGAGCACGCACACACAAGTGTAAGTGAGCCGGGGAGGGGCAGAGAAAGAGAGGGAGGGAGAGAATCCCAAGTAGGCCCCATGCTGTCAGTGCCGAGCCTGAAGCGGGGGCGGGGGTGGAGGTAAGGGTGGGAGTGGGGGGGGGGGTGGTGTTGGTCTCAGGACCTTGAGATCCTGACCCAGCTGAAATCAAGAGTCAGATGCTCAACTGATTGAGCCACCCAGGAGCCCCTGGGGTCTTTTTTATAAAGGCGCTATAATCTCATTCATGAGGGTTCCACCCTCATTACCCAATCACCTCCCAGAGTCTCCATATCCTAATATCATCACACTGAGGGTTATTATTTCAACATATGAATTTTGGGAGGACACAAACCTTTAGTCCATAACAATATCTTTTGTCCATTTTCCTGTTTGGTTGCTTGTGTTGTTTTTATTCATTTGTTTTTTTGCTTTTTTTTTCTTTTTCAAATTTTTATTTAAATTCTGGTTAGTTAACATATGTTCTTATTCATTTGTAGGAGTTCTTTATATATTCTAGTTGTCTCGATTGCAAATACCTTCTCTTAGTTTGTAATTCGGGAGGACTATATCTGGGCTCGCTGGTCTATTCTAGTACCATATCATTGTCCTAATTACTATAACTTCATAATTAGTCCTGAGATCTGGGAGACCAATCTGTTCTACTTCAGAAGTATTCTGGCTATTTTTGGTTCCTTCCTTTTAAAGTTACAAAGCTGTTGTTCTCATCTGGGAATGATATTATCACCTTCTCCCCCGGGGACATTGGCAGTGTCTATAGTCATTTTTGATCGTCACAACTTGAGGTGGGGAGATAGGTTTCTACTGGTATATAGTAGGTAGAGGCCAGGGATGCTGTAAGACATCCTCCAATGCAATACAGCACAACTCCCCAGGACAAAAAATTATTTGGCCCCAAATGTCAGCATTAACATACAAGGGTAAGAAACCCTGATACAAAGTTTAGAGTCAGCTTATCAGGAAAGGAACCTTATTGGAATTTTGATTGGAATTGCCCTGAATCTACAGATTAATCTGAGGAAAATTGATTGAATATGAGAATCATTTCTAAGTATGTTTCCTTTTTTTTCAGAACCAACTTTCAGCTTTGCTAGTCTATTCTTTTTTTATTTCATTGATATTCTCACTTGCTTTTATTTTTTCTTTCCTCCTGCTTTCCTTGGATTTATTTTTATTTTTAAAACTTTTTTAAAAGTATTTACTTATTTTAAGAGAGAGAGAAAGCCTGAGTGGAGGAGGAGCAGAGAGAGAGGGGGAGAATCCTAACTAAGCAGGCTGTGTGCTGCCTGATGTGAGATTCAAACCCACAAACCATGAGATTGTGACCTGAGCTGAAATCAAGAGTTGGACATTTAACCTACTGAACCACCCAGGTGCCCCCCTTTTTTAAATGTTTTAGGTTGGATAATTAATTAATTTTAAATCTTTCCTGTTTTCTACCCTAGGCATCTATAAAAGTTAAGTTACAAAGCATGACAATAAAATTAATATCTGGGAACCAACCACTTACCTTTTGTTTTCTGATTCTGGACACTTCCTTATTAATAGCATATTTTGCCACTTCTCTTTTTGTTATCCGTTCTTGTCTTTAAAGGACTAGTATTTCTTCATGGGTAGGTGATCTTTTGTCTGGGGATTTCTTATCTGCTGCTGTTGCTGTTAAAATACTGTGGCTATCTTTTATCTGGGTCTTATTATTGGCTAGAGTCAACAAGTGTGGATTTAATGGTAGGAGTTATAGGGTTCAGAAAATGAGAAAACCTCATTTTTATCCTCAAGGATGTAAACATTTTATTCAGAAAGCCAACACTTAAAAAATAGATAAAACATAGCAAAAACAGAAAAATACTGTATAGAATTCTGTCTGATTGTATAAGCTACAAATTGGCAAAATACTCAGCCCAAACCTTATATCAATACTTGTTTTAGCTCATGGAATATAGAATAAGGAGATCTTTAGCTGAGTTTCTAAGGTGCATAAACTGTTAGATTTACTTGTAGTATCGTTTTTTAAAATTTTAATGTTTATTTAAACAGCCTAGTTAAACAGCCTAGAGAGAGAGAGACAGAGCACAAGCGGGGGACGGGCGGGAAGAGAGGGAGACACAGAATCCGAAGCAGGCTCCAGGCTCCGAGCTGTCAGCACAGAACCCGATGCAGGGCTCAAACCCACGAACTATGAGATCACAACCTGAGCTGAAGTCAAATGCTTAACCGACTGAGCCACCCGGGTGCCCCATACGTATAATGTCATTTCATTTTACCTCTGTTTAAAACTCTAATACTCAAAGTTTAAGACCAGAAGCAGTTTTGAGATCAAATCATTTATAGCAGTGGTTCTTAATCTCGGCTGCCCATCAGAATCCTGGAGAGTTTTAAAAAACAGACCAGTGCCCAATTCCAGAGTACTAAGAACCACCTAGAGTGATTGTTTAACATACAGATTCCTATACACCTGCTCTTAGGAGTCAAATTTAGTAGGTCAAAGGCAAAGCCCTGGACTCTGAATGGTTAATGAGTATACTAGGTAATTCTTATGATCAAGCCAATCTGGAAAACACTGATTTAGACCAGTGCTCCTCAAACTTTAATATGCACGCAAGTTGCCTGGGCCTCTTGTAAAAATGAAGATTCTGATGAAGTGGGTTTGAGGGGGGGCATGAGATTCTGTGTTCTTAACAAGCTCTTGGATGCTGCTAAGGTTGCTAGCCCATCCTTTGAGCAGTAAGAGTTTAGAACAGGGGCGCCTGGGTGGCTCAGTCTGTTGAGCGTCCGCCTTGGCTCAGGTCATGATCTCACGGTTTGTGAGTTCAAGCCCCGTGTCGGGCTCTGTGCTGACAGCTCAGAGTGTGGAGCCTGCTTCGGATTCTGTGTCTCCCTCTCTCTCTGCCCCTTCCCCGCTCATGCGCTGTCTCTCTCTCTCTCAAAAATAAATAAACATTAAAAAAAAAAAGAATTTAGGGGCGCCTGGGTGGCTCAGTCGGTTAAGCGCCTGACTTCGGCTCAGGTCATGATTTTGCGGTCCGTGAGTTCGAGCCCCGCGTCGGGCTCTGTGCTGACGGCTCAGAGCCTGGAGCCCGTTTCAGATTCTGTGTCTCCCTCTCTCTGACCCTCCCCTGTTCATGCTCTGTCTCTCTATGTCTCAAAAATAAATAAACGTTAAAAAAAATAAAAAAAAAAAGAATTTAGAACCATTTTGTTCTGTATGACTTTCTTCGAGATGGAAATGTTCTGCATTGTCCAATATGACAGCCACTAGCCACAAGCAGTTGTGTAGCGTTTGAAATGAGGCTAGTATGACTAAGGGATTGAATTTTACGTTTTATTTCATTTTAATTAATTGAGACTGAAATTGAAATAGCTACATGTGGCGAGTGGCTACCATTTTGGGAGGCAGGTTTAGAGCAAACATCCTTCAGGATAACTAGGCTGAAAGAACTCTAGAATCATTTCAGGTTAGTAAGTTCTACTGGTTACTCAAAACTTTGATTTAGAAATCAGTATTCTCATATAGTAAAAACTGTGGGTGTGTATTATTCCTGGAAGCCTCAATAGCCATGTTGTCTTTATAGTATGCTTTCTAGGAAATGTTTATTTGTCTCAACCTTTGCAATTTTGGCTGCTAAAGTTTGTTTCACATTTACAAAGTTTTCCAAAGTCATCAACATGTAAGAAAGGGAATTAGGATAACTCATTTATTGAGATATTTGTTGGAAAAACTCCCCCTAAAAGAATCCTGAATGTCCAATTCAGAAATAGTAAAACATATTTGGGACTGTTGGCAAGTCTATTTACCAAGGGTTTAAAATACTTAAGGCTGTTCACACCAAAAAACATTTGCAGTCATTTCCTTAGAGAGACCGCCAGAAAGCTGGCCCATCCTGTGCTGCCAAAATGTTTTCTGAAAATTTAGAGCTTGCCTGTTATTTGTGGAAACTGTGCTAGCAAATGGGTAGACGACAAGGACCTGATTGTTCATGACACTAAACCTTTAATGCGTTGTGTCGTGCTTTGGAAGCTGGCAGACTTAGGTTTGGTATATTTTTTTCCCCTTTCCTAGCTGGCACTATATAATAAAAAAGGTTTACACACTGGGGGTTTACACAAAGCATCCTAACAAAACCACAACTTTCCATCTTCTTTTCTCAGGCACCTGGGTTGAGGTCCCTGGCCCTAGATGGGAGAAGAGAGGCCATTGAGAGCACTATGCTATTCAAGACCTGCCGGACCCCAGGCTTTAGACCGTGTGGTTGACTGACTTCCTCCCTCTAGATGCCTAGAGGGAAGGTTTGGAAAGACAACTTGCTGAGAATGTATGAAGAGTTTGGTGGAAATTTCCAGAAGCCAGCAGCTAAAGAACATCTCTAAGAAAAGGAGGAAAATGTTCCCTGAGTGAATTTCATGTTACCTTGTCTAGTTTCACTGTGTCCTGTGTTCAAAGTTTGCAGGAGTTTGCTTGACGGGTTATTTTTAGTCATTTACATAAACATGTAAAGGTCCATTTGCTCAACAAATGAATACGTGTTGATGCCTATAATCAATGTGTTAACTTCACTGATGGCCCTTACCCTTGAGATTGCTTGTTTATTTGTCTGCAGACTGTATGCATTTAGCACAGGACCTGGCACATAGTGGGCTCAGTAAATACTTCTTGCCTGGATGGGAAATGAATGTGCAAGGTGTTACAATGTGTCTGGCATTACAATGCCAGATGCTGGCTTTAGACAGGTTGTCTGGACCAGCCTGAGAGGGGGTTATGGCTGGCTGGTGGGGTTGTTTTCCACTCACTTTACAGTCTGGCGCTCTTTAAGGTAGTCACAGTCCCAGAAAGGGGCAGAGCCAAATTTAATCCAGATCCCCTGACTCCCCATGCTTTCTCTATTATTCTCTATTCCGAAACCATGTATGTTGGAAATAGAGGTACTGCTATCAAACCTGTACAGAATGATTTGAATTGTGATTGTATCTTTCTGAATTCAAGCATTTGAATGCCAAAGTGCCCAAAGCATTGCCTTTTATTCTTTCCATCAACTTGTTCATTAACTCAACATTACAGTTGTTCTCCATTTTTAAAAATCTTGATGAGACTGTGCAGATTCTAAAGCATTCTTAATTTACCCTATTATTTCAAAGAAGTAATTTAAAATATTTTAAAAGAGTAGCCTTTATTTTTGAGTTTCTTTAACGTGTGTTTGTTTTGTGTTGTTTTTCAATGGGTTTAGATCAGTGTTTCTCAACGTTTTGTTTCTTTTTTGTTATCGATTGAGGTACAATTGACATATAACATTAGTTTCGGGTGTACAACGTAGTGATTCAATATTTGTATATATTGCAAAATGTTCATCACAGTAAGTCTAGTTAGCATCCATCACCACACATAGCTACAAAGAATTTTTTTCCTGTGATGCGAACTTTTAAGATTTGCTCTCTTAGTGGCTTACAAATATACGATATAGTATTAGTAACCATAGTCAGTATGCTGCACATTACGTCTCCAAGGACTTGTTTATCTTATAACTGGAAGTTTGTGCCTTTTGACCACCTTCCCCCATTTCAGCCTTCCCCTCCCCCACCCCGCAACCACCAGTTTGTCTTATTTGTGAGTTTGGTTTTTCTTTCCTCCTTTTTTTTTAATGTTTACTTATTTCTGAGAGAGAGAGAGAGAGACAGAGAGAGAGAGCGCGCCAGTGTGAGTGGGGGAGGGGCAGAGAGAGAAGGAGAGAGAGAATCCCGAGCAGGCGTCGCACTGTCAGTGCAGAGCCCAACTCAGGGCTCAAACACATGAACTGTGAGATCATGACCTGAGCCAAAATCAGATGCTTAACCAACTGAGCCACCCAGGCACCCCAAGTTTGGTTTTTCTTTTCTTTTTTTTAAAAAAATTTTTTTTAACTTTTATTTATTATTGAGAGACAGAGAGACACAGAGTGTGAGCAGGGGAGGGGTAGAGAGAGGGGGAGACACAGAATCTGAAGTAGGCTCCAGGCTCTGAGCTGTCAGCCCAGAGCCCGACGTGGGGCTCGAACTCACAACCTGCAAGATCATGACCTGAGCTGAAGTCAGTCGCTTAACCAACTGAGCCACACAGGTGCCCCCCAAGTTTGGTTTTTCTCATGTGTGTTTTTCAATGAATCAGTGTTGATTCTATATTTACACCTTTTGAATTAATCACTTAAAAATATGTTTGCTCTTCTAGCTGCCTCTTTTGAGCATGGTCTTTCTTTTGGAGGTTTTTCTTTATTTTGCCAAAACCCTTTTGAGTTAAGGTCAGTCTTTTTTTTTTTTTTTTAAGTTTATGTATTTATTTTTGTTGGGGGGCAGAGAGGGAGAGAGAAAATCCCAAGCAGGCATTGCCTGATAGTGCAGAGCCCCATGCGGGGCTCCAAACCGTGAACAGTGAGATCATGACCTGAACTAAAACCAAGAGTTGGACGCTTAACCGACTGAGCCGCCCAGGCGCCCCTAGTTCATGTCAGTCTTAAATTTCAGCATTGGGCAACCCGTGAACTATCAGCAAGACTTCCTAAACTTTAACCTGCATCAGAACCTCCTAAAGGACTTGTTCAAACTCAGATTGCTAGGCACCACCTCAGTATTTCTGGTTCAGTGAGTCTGGGGTGAGGCCGGAGGCTTTGCCTTTCTGACAAGTTTACAAGTAAAGCAGACACTCCTGGTCTGAGGACCACACTTGAGAACTGCTGATCTAACAGATCTGGGCACTGCCATCAATATCTGCTGACATCATAAAATGAGGGACAAACAGGTATTATGTGCCTCCTGATGGGAGAATACATTATATGTACTACCCAGGAATTAGTCTTGCAGAAAAAAAAAAAAAAAAAGAACTTGGTTCTTAGCAAGCTCTAAATTACCAATTTATAGAAAATATGAGGGACAGAGGAACACATTAAACCGTGGGGATGACATTAGCAAAGTCCAGACCATAGGAAACCAGAGTCCTCCAACTAATAAATTGCAAGGAAAAATGAAGAATGGAGGAGGAATCTATAGAGGAGAATGTATAGAGAGGAATCTCTATAAAAGAGACCTCAAAGGCATATGATCCAATTGCAGTGTGTGGACCTTATTTGCATCCTTTTTTACCTAAGTTGTAGAAAGATGTTTGATATTTTATGGGACAATTGGACATTTGAATAGTGAATGGATATTTGATATTAAGACATTTCTAATTATTTATTGAAATCAAATTATTTTTAATTATGTTATTGTGGTAGACACGATAATGCCTTTCCCCCAAAGGGATCTACACCCTGATCCCTGGAACCTGTGAATATGTGGCAAAAGGGACTTCACAGATGTGATTAAGTTAAGGATCTCATATGGAGAAATGATTTTGGATTACTGAGGTGTGCCAAGTGTCATCGCAGGGTCCTTATAAAGGAAAGAGGGTTTAGGAGGGTCAGAGTCAGGGGAAATGTGATGATTGAAGCAAAGGTCAGAGTGAGAGAGAGGGAGATCGGAAGATGTTACACTGCTAGCTTTGCAGATGAAGGAAGCAGCCACAAGCCAAAGAATGCAGGTGGTGTCTGGAAGCTGGAAAAGCAAGGAAACCACTTCTCTAGAACCTCCAAAAAGAGCATATCCCTACCTACCCATTTTGGACTTCTGACCTCTGGAACTATAATATGATAAACTCTCGTTGTTTTAAACTGATAAGTTTGTGGGAATTTGTTACAGCAGCAAAAGAACAGCAATACAGTTAGTTTCTTTTTAAAGCTTATTTAATTATTTTTGAGAGAGACAGAGACAGTGCAAATGGGGGAGGAACAGAGAGAGAGGGAGAGAGAGAATGCCAAGCAGGCTCTGTGCTCACAGCGTAGAGCCCGATGCGGGGCTTGAACCCACAAAGCCAAAGCCAGGAGATCATGACCTGAGCCGGCACCAAGAGTCAGATGCCTAACTGGCTGAGCCACCCAGGAGCCCCAATACAGTTGTGTTATATAGAGAGTCGTCTTTTAGAGATATTTGATTAAATATTTACAAAATAAATGATATGGTGTCTAGAATCTGTTTCAATATAATAGGAGTCTGGGCAGATTACAGAGGGGTTTGGATGAGGCAGGATTGGCCATAATCGTGGGTGCTGAGTGATGGGTGCATAGGGTCCATTATAGTATTCTACTTTTGGGCATTTTAATTTACTTTGTTTATTTTTAAAGATTTTATTTTTAAGTAATCTCTACACCTAATGTGGGGCTTGAACTCACAACCCCGAGATTAAGAGTTTCATGCTCCACTCACTGAGCCAGTCAGGTGCCCCTACTTTTGTGTATTTGAAAAATTAAACACATATACACACATAAGAAAAAAAAATAGTTAAGTTCAAGTATTAAGACTTAAAAGACTTCCGAAGACCTAGGTTGGTGAAATCCAAGCTGTACTAGGAGTGGTAACATAGCCAGAGTGAAAGTCTATTATCAGGACCAGAAGTGAGAGGGGCCATTCATCAAGGTGGCACTGGGGACTCCAGGAGACTTAAGGAGGCCAGCCCAGGAAAGACGGGGGCTGGGAGGGAAATGAATGTGTGAGGCCCCAGGGAAGTGGAAGAGGTAAACCAGCAAAGATATCAATATACACAAAAGAACAGAAAAAGAATTCAAAAGAATTGAACCCACCAAGGAGCAAAGGACATTGCATGCCTCACAGGGCAAGAAACGCTATGTGCTCTTAGGCTCCCAGTCACCTTTGCCCTCAAGGGTAGGCAGGTGACCACTTCTACCCACCCGTTTCCCGGTTCCCTTGTACTCACGTTCCCCTGATTATACTCTTCCTTTTGTCAGATACCATTTCCTGCTATTTCCGTTATTACCTATATTAGTTTGCCTTTCTACCTTTCCAATCAACTTCTCTTGGTTGTTTGCTTTTATTTATTTTTGATTTTGAATAAAGCAAAGCTTTCATTATCAAGATTATAAGGTTTAATATAATTGGAGGCCAAACTACTGCCTTAAAGAGAATTCATCATAAGAGAGGAAAGGAGAGGGACGCCTGGCTGGCTCAGTTGGAGGAGCGTGTGACTCTTGATATTGGGCTCGTGAGTTCAAGTCCCGAATTGGGTGTAGAGGTTACTTAAAAAAAAAAAATTCTAGGGGCACCTGGGTGGCTCAGTCGGTTAAGCGGCTGACTTCGGCTCAGGTCATGATCTCGCGGTCTGTGAGTTTGAGCCCCGCATCGGGCTCTGTGCTGACAGCTCAGAGCCTGGAGCCTGTTTCAGATTCTGTGTCTCCCTCTCTCTGACCCTCCCCTGTTCATGCTCTGTCTCTCCCTATCTCAAAAATAAATAAAACGTTAAAAAAAAAAGAAAAAACAAAAAAAATCTTTTTTTTTAATATATGAAATTTATTGTCAAATTGGTTTCCATACAACACCCAGTGCTCATCCCAAAAGATGCCCTCTTTAATACCCATCACCCATCCTCCCCTCCCTTCCACCCCCCATCAAGCCTCAGTTTGTTCTCAGTTTTTAAGAGTCTCTTATGCTTTGGCTCTCTCCCACTCTAACCTCTTTTTTTTTAAAAAAAAAAATTCTTAAAAAAAAAAGAAAAGAAGAAAATAATTGGAAGACACATTACAGTAGCTTTAATAAAAAGAACAGCTTGTGGGAAAGAGGGGACAGTGAAATCGTCTGCAAGACTTGCTAAGCATGAGGATGATACTTCAACAACAGGGGTGAATCTTGGGGACATAATGTGAAGTGAAAGAAGCCAGATGGAAAACAGAACGTACTGAGTAAGTCCATCTATAGGATATCCAAGAACAGGCAAAGTAATCTATAATGATAGAAGCCAGAATAATGGTTGCTTGGTTGGGTGTGTGTGTGGGGGGGTGTTCTTGACTGGGAGTGGCCATAAGATTTTTCTGGGGTGCTGAAAATTATACCTTGATGTCGGTGTGATTACGTAGGTGCATACCTGTGTAGAACTTAATGGGTTTGTACATTTATGATTTGTGCACTTTATTGCATGTAGGTTAAAGTTCAGCTGGGAAAAAAAAAAAAAAAGCCCAGGATGAGACGACGTTTGTTGAAGTGGCCTTGTGGGGTTGTCCATCCAGTCGGTTCAATGCCCGCTCTGGTCCTCACCCACCCCCCCCCCCCGTGACCATCAAAGCATAACTGCTCTTGACTATTTCCAGTATCTGCCTGCTCCGGCCCTAATTCTCCAGGTCAGCTGCCAGAGGCCCAGCGGCCTGCCAGCGCTCGCCCCATCTCGGGCTGCAGAGGTCCAGCTTCCAGTGAGAGAGGAGAGCAGAACCCTGCAAGCTGTAGCAGCATCCAGAAGGGTTGCAGATGCCTCTACAACTTCTCTTCTTAAAGGCTCCCTGTCATTCACTGAATAAGGTTCAGGCACCTTAGCCTGGCACTCAAAGTCCTCTCTAAATTGACCTTTCCTTTGTTTGGCACAACGAACCTTTCAGTGTTCAAGGACTTTTCACTACCTTGCATGCATGCTGTTCCCTATGAGCTTCCACGTCTACTTGGCAAACTTTTCATTCTCCCCTTTCAGTTCAAATGTCACCTTTTACTCTCTTAAGAAATAGGCACATGGGGAACTCATGGTGGAGTGTTCGTTGTCAACAAATAGACAGCATGTAGGTGCTTTTCACATGTTATCCTCTTTAACCTTCACTCTAAGACAATATATCGCCAGTTGATTTCATCCACTCATAGTTCACAGTATTATAATGACTTGTTTACACATGATCGGCTATGAACCCTGTAGGTGCTGTACACAGTGCCTCGAATATAAGTTCTTAAAGGGCTTACAGACCTGCTTGAAGACCCTACTGTATCTTCTCAATTAGTTGGCTCAAAACATGAAAAGAAAACCATCTCGATAATGGTCCTGGCAGGAACAGAAAGTACCATCACATGTGGTTTTGAAGAGAATTGGATGAATTATTTACAGAGATGTGGGTCGATTTAAAGGAGCTAACAAGGGATATTGAGGTTGCCCAGGGATTAGGAAAAAATGGAAGATGGAAACTGTACCTGTTCCTCTCACTTCCTGAAGACCCAGCGAGGCTCAATCCCTGGAAGGAGAGCCCTTTCCTGGAGGTGTCATGGAGCCACCGCTACTGCCAGACTGAGATCCTAGGCAGGAAGGGAGTGGGGACAAAGTCTTCTCACACACTTGACTACAGTCACTCCTGATAGTACCTGCAGTTGGCCAAACCAGCTGTTGAGAGTGATAGGCTACTGAAGGTTAAGTCCCCTGGGGCACAGAATAAGGCAAAGAGGGTGAAAATTCATGGGGGTGGGGGATGGCTCAAATGCGGAATAACCAGTACAAAAAGTGTAAAATCAAAATTGGGGCGCCTGGGTGGCTCAGTCGGTTAAGCATCCAACTTCAGCTCAGGTCATGATCTCACGGTTTGTGAGTTCGAGTCCCGCATTGGGCTCTATGCTGTCAGCACAGGGCCTGTTTCAGATCCTCTGCCTCCCTCTCTCTCTCTCTGCCCCTTACCTGCTCGAGCTCTCTCTGTCTCAAAAATAAATGAGTAAACATTTTAAAAAGTGTAAAATCAAAATTAATAAATGTTTTAATTAAATGTGCAAAGGATATTACATCAGCTGGTCAGCTAGGTATACAATATTTTATGGGTACTTCTAAAAATATTTGATTATGCTGAAGGGTGTGATAAACCCTACTTCTTTTGAAGATCTTAAAATCTCTGTGAGCGCGCTCTCTCTCTCCCTCTCTCTCCTCTTTGGACTGGGTGTAAGATTCTGGAGTGTTCAGTTTGTCTTATACATCTTGGTATCCCCACCTCTCGCAGAGTGGCATACGAGAGCATTCAATGAATGTTTGGTGTTTGAATGAAGAACTGAGTGAATGTAATAAATGGCCAAGTATAGTTTATAATGTTGAGTTTATGCCAGTTTTCACAGCATATAGAATACTTGACTTGGCCAAAGTCAGCTTCAATTTCATACACTTTGTTGGTGAAAGACTAATTTATGTTTTTGTTTTTTTTTAACTTTTTTTTAAACATGGGCTCCATTAAGGAAAGACCAGGGTTTGGTTTTCTGATAGATTTGGGTAGCACAGTCTCATCTGTGAAGTAAGTGTGGCAGATTTTATTATCCTTATTTTGCAGATGAAAAAAGCTGAGGCATGGTAAGATTCTAAAGAAAGATTTAAGACAAAAGTTTAAACCTCCTGATACAGCTGTGTCCTTTGACAAGACAGTCTTCTTGTTAGACTAGAGTCTCTCTTCATATCACAGCCTTCACCTCTTGATATTTTTCCAAAAAAGTTACTATTTTGAAGCTAGGAAAAGAGGTTTATTGTAATCATCAGCAATACTAAGAACAATTTATATCTTACTGAGATGTGTTCTTGGTTTAATGGGGAGAAACGGGCAATTTGTTAGAAACCAGGATCTGAAGATGTTTGTAAACTCAGTTACTGTGTTAATTAGTTCTTTAATACCTACTCTATGGATTTTTTCTACTAAGGTGGAAATACAACTGATGAATTTATCAGGAATACCTTGGATCCCTAGCCTCTGCCAGGCTGAGTTAGGCTTCTGTGTTTTAGGGAGGAAGGAATGGGAAAACTAGAGGGAGACTTCCCTAAAATGGTAACTTTACCTATGCAAGTAATATCTCTTCAATATGAGCATGTGTGCTGATGGAAATCTAGGCTAAATTTTGCTTATCTAGGAAAGATCATCTTTTTATTCTGAGGGACTGATATTAAATTCTAAAGAAAGCTACAAAAGGAAGTAATCAAACATACTTGTGATATAGGAGTATTTTGCACTGGATTGGGGCAGAGTGAGGATGATATATCTTTTTTAAGGTCATCATAGATCTTGGGCTGAGCCAGAACTATAGGAGCAAATGGATAGAAACAAATCAGATTTGAAAAACCATCATAAAAATTTGGATTTTACCAGCCTTAGTTCTTATTCTTTCAGTTCAGCTATTCTCCTTATTTTTGTTTTCTAGGCAAAATTAACTGAATTGGTCATAATAGGTATTCATCCATCCATTCAGTCATTCAACGAATATTTACCAAACTCCTATGTGCAAGGTGCTTCCATATAATGTAAAGAAAGTGATGTTCTGACCTATGCTAACAGCATTAAAAAGCAGTCTCAAGTTTACTTTGGCAAAGGGGGAAAAGGAAAAGCAGAGTATAAGTACATAAAAATATTGTTATTAGACGTTTATATACATAGTCTATGATGAAAGTATATGATTTATGACAGGTACAAGGGATAGGAAAGTTTCAGGTATATTTATGTTTAGAAGTTGATTCTGCCACTTAGTTGCTATTTAATATTCAATTCCCTCATCTATAAACTGGGAATAAGGGAACTTACCTCCTAAGAACTTTGTGAAAGAATATTATGAAAATTGACAACTATGTATCTGAAAAGGCTAGAGGATTCTCAGCACATGGTAGCTGTCACCATTAACAATAACTCGTATTTAATGTAACAGTCACACTTCTATAAATGCTTTGATGAACATAGTAACTGATAAGATGTTCTAATATAGATCATGCAAGTTACATTTTTAGAGGAAAGGCTTCAGTAATTTCATAGTAAAAACAGGAATATGGGAAGTAGATGAGGTGCCTGTGAGACAGGCAATTTAATAATCAGAGTACAGTAGTATTTCTACAACTTGATGAGGGGTCCATAGATGAAAAAGATGCATAAGTGACCACCCAAATCTTTCTGATACAGAATATAGAGATGAATTTCAAATATTTCCATTGCATCAGGATTAGAAAGACAATGGCCAATAATTAAAAATTTAAGCTCCCTCATCCCTCCAAGCCCTGCGGTAGTCCATACTAGGGGTCTGCTTAGATTAAACTTGTTTTTTTCTCTCAAAGATACCTTTTTGGCCTTTGAAAACATTTCGAACCTTGATCTTGGACCATTTCAACATTCCTTACTAAATGGTATGTATATATTATACAATTGGTATGACCAAATCTCTCTTTAGTATATGAGTAACAGTGGCCTAGTTTTTCTATTTCGCCTTAAAGTTTTCTTGAATTTTGCATGAACATTTATTTCGGCAGTTTGATTTTGTGCTATTGGCCAATGTTTACATACAATAAAAAAAAAACACTTAAATTTGGCCTTCGTTTAATATTGCAAAAGTTCTGTATGAAAATAATTGTATTCTGCATTGTAGAAAATGGATATATTCCACGGTTGTGTGTATGGTTTTTTTTTTTTTTTTTTTTTAGTTTTAGGCTTCAACTTCCTAATTATGATTTTAAAAATACAATATGCCCCATATACCAAGTTAAGGCGATCACAGACGAAAAACCCACATCCAGCTTTTCAGAGTTGGAGAGAGATGGCCTGCCAGTGGGTTACTTTTCGCTAACACAGCACATTGTATTATTTTTCAAACAAAAGTTTTAAATCTGCTTATACCCAACCTCACAACGAGGGATGGAGGGATGGGATGTTTTTCTCGGATTTTCTGTTTGCCACATTTTGTGCTGAGAGAGTCTTGAGCCAGTTCAAGGTTATTTTTACGACCTCCCCCTTCCCTTCGGCGCAACCTCCACCTGCACAACGGCCCGCCCCTGGCGAGGAATATCCACCAGAGATCACAAAATGCACTCTCGAGGACGGTCCCAAGCAGTCTCAAACTAGTGAGCAAATGGCTTTCCCCTCCGGGTTAACCTAGCCCCGTTAGCTCCAGCTTGGGCTTAGAGGAACAACCAAATTCAGAACGTGGACCTGGAGGGGAATGCGTGGCAAAAACCCATGGGGGTGGGGGGAAGCTGTTTCAAGGAACATGCTGCAACCCGCGAAGGAGTGGCTTTGCTCAGGCTGCTGTAAAGAGTTGCATTTTCTTTGCTGATCGAACTTGCTTCAGTTCCCAGGGAAGCGCCTGCGTTTTCGGTGCGTGGTCAGTGTGGGTGGTGACCGAGAGTCAAAGGCAATGGCCAAGAGGAGCAAGTTCCCGCGATGGAACTTGACGGGGACTCCGGGGTCTCAGTTAGGGTCCCGTCACAGTCTTGGGTGCAAAGGGCTGCAACTGGCTTTTTTTTTTTTTTTTTTTTTGGCGGGAGGGCAGATAGTGGGGGGAGGATGAAGGAAAACTACCCAGGGCTTTCCTGGGCTCGCAGCGTCTCTTCGCCCGCCACCGCTCACGCGGCCTTCCGGCAGTGCCCCCAGCTCGGGCCCCGCACGCGGCGGCGGTCATAGGGCGTGCTTGCGGCAACCGCCGAGCACGCGGGCCAGCCGGGGCGGGGGCGGGGCGGCGGTGGCGGTTGCGGGGCATGCGCGGCTCCGCGCGCGGCTTCTCAAATATGGCGGCGGCGGTGTGAAGACCGGTACCGGCTCGCGGGACCAGTGTCACAATTTCGCTCCTTTCGCTGACGAGACTCGAAGGTGCGTGGCGACTGTGGGCCCCGTGAAGACCAGAGAGGCGGAGCCGTGGCATCTGGTCTCTGGTCGTTTTCCGCGGGCGGTCGGGTGGCCGGGAGACCTCCGCGGCGCGTCCCGCGTGAGTAACGCCCCCTTACCGCCCCGCGGGGTCCGGCCTTATCTTGGCTCCTTACCCGCGTGGCCCACCTTCGGCAGCCTCACGCCAGAGGCCAGGGCTCCCCTGCCCCATTTAGCGCCCTCCGCGACGCCTCATAGCCGCTTTTGCGCAGCCCCTCACATTCCCCCGGGGCCCCGTCGCGGGTCACGGGCCCATCCCTCGGGCGGTGTTTGGTCGCCGTGTCGCTCTCTAGCTGCCCCCCTGGCCCGAAGCGCGGACAGCACTCTTCGGAGCATCCTCTTGCTGTGGGTGGGGCTGGGCTGGGGGTGGGGGGCGAGCTGGGGCCCGGGGGCAGCGCCGGCGGGCGGTGGGGCTGAGGAGGCGGGATGACTTTGCGTGGTCTGGGCTGAAGCCCGCCCGGTTGCCTTCCGGGACTTGTGAGATAACTTTTGGAGTTTGGGAGGGAAACGTTAGCCCGGAAGGATGCGCCTGTGGCGGAGCGCGGGCTCGGGTCCCGGCGCCAGGTGCCCGTCGGACTCGAGCCCCGGGACTCCCGGAGGTTGGGCGAGGGGGTGGGGGTGGGGGCGCCGGCGGCTCTCTCTCAGGGGAGAAGTAGGGCGGGAGGGGTGCGGCCCTCCTTGCGTGTTGGGGGGGGGGCGCGGAGAGCGGGGCTCCCAGTCCCGAAGAGCTGCGAGGCGGCCGCTGTGCTTTCGCGGCATGACCTGGTCTAGGGACCATTAGTGCCTTCTTAAGGGATAGCGTTCTTGGCTTTTTCCACCTGGCTAGTGGTTGTGCTGCATCCTAGCGTAAAAATCGCCAAATCGCCAGAGGGAGAACTAGCAGGCAAATTTAATAGATTTTGCACTTCGAGGTTCTGCATAGCTTAGAGGGCTGTAATTTGCCCCCTCCCCCGCCCCCAAATATTTGGCCAGCACCGGTATTTACAAATTCCCATTTAAGACTTGTTTTTTTTTTAAGGTTGTAGAACACTTGTCGTTCATTACAAAGTGTGATTATAATTTGAAATTAGCCTTGATCTTGAAGAACTAGATTAGCATTTATGATTTATCTGTTAAGGTGACATTAGGATATCTCTAGAAAGTGGATGGATCTGTTAATAGGGGGAAACTAAGGCAGGGAAAGTGGATACTTCCTTACACAAAATTGTCAGGGATAGTTTTCTTTACCAAAACAACTGCAGATGCTCCATTTTTAATGCTCGCACAGCTATTCATATTTCTGTTTTGGGCAAAGAGTATTATAAGACATATAACATTTACGGAGTACAACTTTCTGTGACAAGCAATTGTATTATAACAGTAGTTCATAGACTGATTTAATTCTTTTCAACAGCGGTGCTTGGGAATGTTCTTCAAAAATGACAATTTTGCCTTTCTTGCCATTCTTTTTCTTAATTACTCATGAAATAAAGTATTTCCAAGGATCTGTGTTTTTTCAGTCTGTGATTTTGTATATTTAATGGGAGGATTGTGAAAATAAGTTTTTGGAAACAAGTCCAGTTGGGATTTTGAGAAAGGAGTGAATTTATGAGCACTCACCTGATGCTTTGTATTCGTTTGGCTATAGTTTTATCCATTGTCTTCAAAACAGTGTGATAGATTTTTTTTTCAAAGCCTTAAACACTTTTAAAACTGCTTTGAAATTTTTGAATGAATGTC
The DNA here is from genome assembly GCF_018350195.1 of Panthera tigris. Taxonomy (NCBI): domain Eukaryota; kingdom Metazoa; phylum Chordata; class Mammalia; order Carnivora; family Felidae; genus Panthera; species Panthera tigris. The sequence continues at coordinate 14,521,032 of NC_056677.1, read as the reverse complement.
GTATGTATCACGCAACTTTACAAGCTTAAGTGTGCATATCTGTTTCCTTTAGAGAAGTTGATTTGTTTTGAAATTATTTGGAAGAAAAGATTAATGTAACAACTACATTATGTGTGAGGTTGCCTTAAAGCTAATGATGTCATGATATGTACAAAAATCATTGGAGTCAGTCTTAAAGAGGTGGTATCAGTTTTTCTCATGAGGCAATTGGTCAGTCTTTTTATGTTTCAATCAATACATCTTTATTAAGTGCCTGTGCTGTCTGTAGTATGGAGTTTGGTTCAAGTTGCTTTCATTCAGAGGCTGTGCTTGTTGGCTTTTGGGTGTTTAAGGCTTCCTATCAGTACTTTATTCCTGAACATTTCAAAGTTATAGCTAAGAAAATCAGTATGAATGTAAAACAAGTAGTTATTTTATTTTAAGGCAAATTTAGGGAGTCAGTGTTTTGGTCATAATTCTCTATACAAAATTCTGGGTGTAACTGAATTATTTCTGATTTGTGTGATACTAACTTTGTGCCTCTTTATGATTAAATAAAGCTGTACATTTTTATGAAAGATTATTTTCTAGGTCATACAGATAAACATACTGGTTAGGCTTGAGAAGAAAAATGAATTATTGGTATAAATTGAAATCTATGTGCTTTGGAGATTGGGTCTTTTTTAATGCTAAATAACTTCATTTCTATGGCCAAGTAAGTAGTTTAGACTGTAACTGATAATTTAGAGCACTTTATTTTTTCAAAATGTTTCAGAAATCTCTGAGCTCAAAAATAACAAGGGTTATGATGGCCAGCTATAAGCCAGATGTGATTCATTTTCTTTTGGGTTTGTTCCTTTTTAGCTGCCTGCCTGTTCCTCCCAGATGCTTCCTATCTCCCCTCTTCCTGCCCCCCGTTCCCTTTGCTGTTGGTGTCTGTTTCCGCATCAGTGAAATGGTCAGGGTAATCCTGCGCTGCCTCATGGAGAAATAATTGATGATAGTAAAGTGCCTTGAAAAGGCTGAATAAATACCAAGTCTTTTGAATGAAAATGATGTAGCCCGTTGTTCCATTTAAGGAAAATCCAAATTCCAATTTTAGTTTGAGCTCTTGGGGCGGGGGTTGGGGAGAGAGGGAGAGAGGAAGAAATTTCACCTGAATATTTTACTGCCCCTCTCTTTGGGTTAATAGAAATTATTCTTGTAACTTTAGTAACTGGAACATTAGAGGATGCAAAGGATCCTCTGTTCTTTAAGTTTTATTAGTGGCCTCTAGTGTTGTGTTTTTTTGTTTTTTTGTGTGTGGTTTTTTTTTTTTTTTTTTTTTTTTTTTTTTTGCCAGGTTACCCTGTCTGCCTCCCTTTTCTTTTCCCCTTTATGCCAGCTCTATTCTGATTCCAGCTGTGAATGGAAATCTGAGGTCAGTTTCTCTTTTAGTTCACTTCCCTGGGAGTTTCATTGTCTCCTCATAATCATATTCCTGGTTTTTATGATACACAAGATATGAACAAAGTCTGCCAGCCATCAGTGTTAGAACCATGAGACTATGGTGTGAATATAGGTCTGGCATTGCCAGAAGATGTTTTGTAGTTTGAAGTGAGCAAATCAAGCACCCCTAAGAATTTTAAGAACATTATTAATGTCTGAAAATTACTACATAATATCTCAGGATTTGGAGTGATAGTTAATTTCAGGAACCAAAACCCTGGAAATTTTGAAAATGGCTGATGTTGATGATTTTGAAAGAAAAAGTTCACCCTTTTCTGGCTTGGGGTCTTAATATTTATGATCCTTTTGTCTTAGGGAAATAGATGAAAGAAACCACTGCTGTTTATGTTACATTAGAATAGGTTGGTATAATTTAGTGGTAAGTTTTCCAGGCTCTAACTTGTTTGGGCTTTGGTTACTCTAAGTATAGAAATGCCTTTACTATAGTGATAACATCTCATTTTTAAAAAGATAGTAGAGGTGATGGTTCTTAAAGCTGGATAACTTGAAAATAATTTTAGAAAAACCATCTAAGATTTGGAATGTGCATATGCTCTTTGGTTTTCATGGGTAAGGCATTTTTGCTTCTTTTGTCTTTATGTTGTCTAACGTAAGTAAACCTTGGCCACCTTAGAAATAATAATATGAGTGATTTTTATGCTAAATGATTTCTACGAAATATATGTCCATCCCTAAACCTTTCCTCTACTTTCATTTTTTGGGCATGTGGTGGTAAGGTTTTGATGTAAAAAATGAGGGTATCTTATTGTGTGAAAAGCAAAAGATTTGAGGCTCCTTTAAGCAGTTTATATGATGGTGCTGTTCAATTTAATTTTACACTCATCTCACCTAGGCTAGATGAATTCCTTATTTAACCAAAGAGTAAAAAAAAAATAAATAAATAAGCGTTTTTATGAGTAAAGAGCTAGGAAACATTTAAAGATAGAGAGCATTTGACTACTACTACTTGTGACCTGTGTTTATGGCTGTGGCTCTGCCCCTTCCTAAGTGTATAGGAGCAAATTGTTGTAAGAGCGGAAAGAGTGCCCACCTTTTGTGGTAATGTGCCATTGTAAACTTCAGAAGGGACAGATACACTGTAATTTAGGGCATACCTTTAGGATACTTTATTTTCTCACAGAAAAGTTGGTGGGGCTCTCTTTTCTTTAGAATACATATTTGATTTTTCTCAACCTCCGTTTCTTGTAAGGATTAACTAGTGCTGAATTCCAGACATAAACAGCTTCAATTGTACCTTGTAGCCTAGACAGAGTCTTTTAAATTAGGTACGTGTATTGACAGGGTTCTTACTTTCTTTAACATTTGGTCACTTTTCTTACCTTTCATCATTTTAAGCTAGTTTAAGATTTTGATTGTACCTTTATTTTTAAATTAATGAGTCACATGTGTTTCTTCTGTTACCTTGCCTCTCTGTACAGTTGTAAACATACGCTTTTTGCTGTGAAACTGTCTTTTTTTCTTCCATTTGAAAGATTAAAGTATTATTTGGAGTATTAATACACTTTAATGTTATTTGAAAAAAAATGATCAATATTATCTTTATTTTTTATTAACTTGGTATAGTTTCATAAATCTGTTCAAATGAAACACATCGTCTTTGATGATTATTAAAAGAATTTAAATGCAGTACTTGATACTGGTAAGTATCAAGTACTTTAAATTTTGCTGTGTTTTAGATTAGAAACTCTGATTTGAGATTTTTTGGGTTGACATTTTGAGAGGTTGTAGAAATAACTTAAATGAATAATTTACTGACACCTGCCTCATGTTTTAAGTATTGTGAGGGATGTTTAGTTTTCTGATCACTTCAGATTGTGGTTTATTGCATGCTTTTCTGTAGTCTGTTGTCTAGCAGGGATTGTTGTTGTCATCATTTCCATTATTTCTTGTAGGGCTGGTGTTAGAAACCATAAATCTAGACTGCTGTGATAATAGGAACAGGCTGTAACCTGACCCAGTTCTTTTGTCAAAATGTCGCACTGAGAGCTGCCTGTAGTAAATTGACATGCCCTGCTATTAACTTCAGTCCTCCGCAAATGTCGGTGGGCAGCAGGTCTTTGGGCAATTAGCCTGTGGCTGTGCTTTAAAACCTTAGGAATTTACAACTATAAACTGGGATTTTGGCAACCCTTGACTTGTCTTTCAGTTATCTGTTTTCTGAAATAACATACTTCTTAAGTAAATACATAGCTTTCACATAAATTATTTTAAATTTGCAAATAAATAATTATTTCAACTTGTAGACTATAATTTTTTAGATAACTTAAATTAAAAATTCCTAAAAAGTTATTTTCTTCTTGGGTTTGTTTTGCACAGAAAAAGATTAATTTCTAATTTGTTGGGGTAGACTTTACTAAAGCAAAATTAAAATTGTTCCTCTAGAAACCTTAATTTCCTCCAGGAGGCTAGATTTAATAAATCTTCACTACCAAAAATGTTCATTCTTAATATTGATTATTCACAATTCAGAGATGGAATTTTATAGTTACAACATTAGAATTCAGAGGTTTTTTTTTCTGATTACTTTTATAGATAATGCAGAAAAGGGGAAATTTGATTATTTACTTGAGTGAATTGAGTAGGTATTTGTGAAATCTTTAAGTAATGAATCATGTCCAATTCTAACAAGTTATGTATGGCTATACGATGGATATATACACTTTTTCTATCCTGTGTTAGGATAATCACCATTACCAGAAGCAAAAAAAAAGTTAAAGTTAAAAGAGCCAGCTGTTCTTTGTCAAAGGAAAATATGTAGCTTTAATGTATTTCACTTAAATCAATCCGAGTTTTTGCATTTAGGTATAAATGTGAAACACTTGTTGAAACCAAAGTAATAAACTGTTTTGAAGTCAAAATGAAAAACTTAACGGTGCTGTCTTAAACGCAGTTAACTCAGGCTTCCCCATCATCATCTTACATATTGACAGGACAGTAAAGAAGAGCTTTTTTGTTTGTTATTCAATTTTGAGATGAGTGTCGTTATAACAAGATAGACTAAAAAAGAAAAAAAAAGTTGTGGTATTTCACTAATAGTCTCTGGTGAATTATGTGTGTGTATAACTTTATCACTTCTTCCAACATTTTCTTTAAAAATACCAGCAAGCATATTTGTGAACTTCTCCTAGCCTTGAAACTTCCCAAGGGGATGTAATAAAATATTTATGCAACCAAATTATTTGTGTGTAGTGATTGTCTTTTCCTTTTTGTGCATTTGAATATTGATTTAAAGCATGTGTTTTAGTTTCAACTACAATGTAATTGGAATTTATCAACTGAGTTCTGGTATAGCATATATTGCTAGTTGATCTCCCTTAAAATACCCACACCTATAATAGCGACCAATTTACACTTGGGGCCTGTCTTTTTGAGACCTCATACAGCCTAGAAATCAAATTCAGAGTAAAAAGTAAAAGGTCTATTAGGTGTTGGGAAGGAGGATGTTGTGGGGAGTGAGGGACTCTGTCTCATCTCACAGAATTTTCTCCGTGGCCCATGACCTAGACTTGTGTAAATTTAGCCACAGCAGATTAGACATTGCAGAAAGGAACAGAGAAGAACAATAATGACAGCCAAAAGAAAAGCTCTCCCCCCTCCTTTTTTTTTTTTTTTTTTTTTTTAAACCACAGTGTCCTGGGACTGTATGGTTTAGGTATAAGTAACCTGTAGCACAGCAGATTATATTTACTCATTTAGCAAACATTTAGAGGGCCCTACCTATGATAGACCCTGTGGGTAGGCACGGGAGGATACAAAGATGATCCAGACATAATACTGCCCCTAAAAGCTTACATCTGCCCGGGGAGATAAAGCATGTACATAAACATAACAGAAGAACTTTAGCAAATGGTTAAGCATTCAAGGACCTAGATCCAAATCTAACTGGGTGATCTTGTGCAGATATTTGAGCCTCAATATTCTTTCTTTTTATTTTTTAAAAATTTTTTGGGTGCCTGGGTGGCCCAGTCAGTTAAGCGTCTGACTTTGGCTCAGGTCATGATCTTGTGGTTCATGAGTTTGAGCCTTGCGTCAGGCTCTGTGCTGACAGCTCAGGGCCTGGGGAGTGTTTCAGATTCTGAGTCTCCCTCTTTCTCTTTGCCCCTCTCCCGCTCTCTCTCTTTCTCAAAAATAAATAAGAGCATTAAAAACATTTTTTTTTAAAGTAGTCTCCACACCCAACATAGGACTTGAACTCCTGACCCTGAGATCAGGACTTGTGCGCTCTACTGACTGAGCCAGCCAGGCACCCTGAGCCTCAATATTCTTAACTTTTAAGTGGACATTAATAACAGTAACAACCCTACAAGCTTATAATAAGCTTTAGGTAGGAAAAGTGTATATAAATGCCCTAGTAGGTTAACAGACATTTAGCAAGAGTTCAGTAAGTGACAACTCTCAGTATTTATTATTACCATTTTCATCACCACCACTGTTAGACCCTAGGGACCATAATCTTTATTTTCTCCTGCCTCATGGATCCAGTCTATCCAGGATGCATGGTATGTCTCATTTTTCCCTTTTAAAGTATGAGCAGTGTATTGAAACCCTGTCTTTTTGGTGTCTTACAGACTTAGGTTTGAATCATTTTTCTTTCACACCAGCTTTCTGATCTTTAAGAATCAGCAGAACTTGGTAATTGGTAAGATACTGGACAAATGAGGAAGAGAATCAAAGATGACTTCTAATTCAGAAAGATTGGGTATTAGTAATGCCTATTAAAAAAGGAAGCAGAGGAAGAGTCACTTATTTTGGAAGGCAGAAGAGTTTGATTTCTTAAATATGTAATGTTTGAGGTCGTTGTGAGACATCTAGACTGATGTTCAATTGACGAGAAATTTTGGAGAGAGATTGGGGAGTAGAGATGCTGATATATGAGTCATCCACATAGGAGTGTTGCATCAACCATAGTATAGAATGAGATTCTAGACTCTAAAATTACTAGAATCTAGAGGAAGAGACTAAGTGATTTGAGACCAACGGCTAGGACAGAAGGAGGAAGTAGATGCAGAGAGATAATAGAGGTAGGACAACCAGAGAATCTGAGGCTCAGAGATGAGAGGTGTCTGTTATGAGGGGTGACCTATCGCTCCTGAAGTGTCAAGGAGAGTAAGGACTGAAACACTGAAATGGGGTCTCGTGTCTGAATTAGGGTCTTGGAAAGCAGTTGTAGGAAACAAAGGAATGTTGCAAAAAGTAAGGTATCCCAGAAACTCTTTGTGTTTTAGGTGTTGTTATATTTATTACCAAAATCTTAGTCATCAGGAAAAGGTTAGTCTGGTAAATGTATAGTATAGTAGAGAATTTTTTCTACACTGATAAAAATTGGATGTTGTCTCAATTTAAGGCCACTTAGCTCTTTCAAAAAATGTGGATATTAATATCTGCCAGATGGGAGGTTCAGTGAACAAGTCTAATAATAAATGCTCAAGTTTGGACATTACATATTCCCACCTATGGGACTTTTGCAAACTTTGCTGTTGGTTTGGGAACGGATTTATCTTTTTCAGCTTAACATCTGTATTTTGTTTATTTTTATACTCTCTCAGGTTGAGATTCTATATAATTCCATTCATTTTATAACATCTGATCAATGGCCTAAAGTTGAAAAGAGCCCTGGGAGATTTCTTCCTTGTTAAATTCCTGCCCTTGTCAAAATGTTTACCCTCACGGACTCTTCAGATAGTGGTCTCTAATTAGAGACTCAAGGTGTATTACCTTATCTTTAAAACAAAACAAAACAAAGGAAAAGCAAACAAACAACCCGAAGCAAACAAGTAATGGAAAGGCCCTGTAATCTTGGAATTATAGATTCATTAACTTGCTAAATAGTTCTTTAAAACTCTGGGGGGCGGGGGGAAGTAGACTTTTCTTCAGAATCAGTTCAGAGCAATGGGAATTGTAGGTTTAATAATTCCACTATTAATCATTGTTTACATTGTTAAATCGTATTGAGAAAATGGCTGAAGACAGTGCAGGATTTTTCAAAGCATTTGTTGATCTCTTATCAGCTCCGAATTCTGCAAGAAGATACAGTCTTCAAAACAAATGGTTTTGTAAAAGATCCTGATGCTTGTTCAAAGTCTGCTAGATACAGCAGCTAGGTTTAGTGTAACTGGTATTTAGGTAAAAGAAATGTCAAATGTCAGACACTTATTATAAAATAGTGGTGACCTAATACCTTTTTTTGGATGGTTTACATTCGAAAAAAGACTTAATGCAGTGAAGTTGTTCCTTATATGCATTCAGTGAAGCAACTTCTCTATAAGCTGGCAAAAACAAAGCTTTTAATTTTTTTTCTTGTCCAAATTTTCTCTCTCGTATAACATGGAGAACGACTTTAGGAGTCTTATTTGAGTCCTTAAAAGTGCTGAAGCACTTCAAAGTATATTCAGAGCAAAATTAAGCTTTTCTGTTGTTTCCTCTATAGATGACGACTGTGTGAGATGCGTCTTTATTTCTAAAAGAATGTTAGGCTCTTAATTTTTTCCAGAAAGACAGCAGCTGTGCTTTCTGCATATCTGGTATGTAAGTCATATAGGTATGTTCTTAGCTGCACAACCTCTTTATTTGAGGCACTGGGGATTCATCTATGAGTTGATGTTGTCCAGTATTTACCAATAGATCATGGTCTATTCTTTAGACTTCTATAATCTCTGCTTTTGTATTGTGAAGAAAGACATGAGTGAATTACAGTGTAATGCTGGGGCATTTTAAGAGGGACAATAGAACTTTTATGTTTTCTTAAATTATAGTCAAAGATAGTTTCTATTAAATTAACCAGTATTCCTTTACATTAGGACCTGTACATATTCCTCCTGATTACTCAGTCCTAGGAAGATGTTTATCCTATTGAATTTGTATGTATTTTTATCTTGTAGTGAAACTTTATATAGACCAGAGAGAAATTAATCATTCAGGTTGGGTACTCATTTTTTTTCCAACTAGTACATTTTTATTTGCTCTTTTTAATAATGAATGCTCCACCCTTTTATAAGTATGTTTTTATCTTGCAGCTGCTAATCCTTTTTAAAAGCATGGTATAGAATATAACAATTATATAGAAATGGTGAAAAGTTTTGGTGATCAAACATTCTTAAAAAATGTTTGATAAATATAAATTTAAAAATTAACCCAATGTTCTAGTAAATATATTTTCATCTTCCATGGTGTTTTTTCACTTTTTAGATTACAAAATAAGCACTAATTTTTCTCCTGTTTTGAGTGTTAATCTTGAGAATAATGGAGTTTTTTCTTAAGGCACGAACTTTTAAAAGGCATTTATTATTGTCCAGTTTTTATTTTAACTAAAAGTGTTGGCTTTATGAATTATGGGCAGAATTTTATTTGAGGATTATTGATATATGGAATTTGGAAAGTGTATATTTAAAAGTGGTTCAAATGTGTATTATATATGGATTTACATATATGATTTTTCATTGAAAGGATATATACCTGGTAACAGATGGTTAATGGCACATATTGTTTGATGAGGGGATTATAGGTGATTTTTTTTCCTTCTACTTACCTTTTAATTTTTTGGGGGGGTGATGTGTGTGTGTAAAAAACAAACAAACAAACCCCAAAAACAATTCCAGTTTCTAGAAGTCCACAAAGGCTCTTTTGGTTCACAAAGGGCCAAAAGCTATTTTCAGTACTCATCAACCCCTAAAGGAAATTCATGAATAATTAGGCCTCAAAGTCAACCAACACTGGGTGACATCCAGTTTCTTTTGGTTTTAGCTAGAATGTATGTATTCTAATAATGCTGGTTAGTAGATGGCAACTGCTTTCTTTGGTAATTATATGCCTGGGCATTATAAAAAGCATATGTATATTTATTTACTTATTGCTGCTTAATTTAAGAGTGATTTAAACTTAGTGTTTCTGTTTATAGAACACCTTTATGGTCTGTACTTTGGAAGAGAATAATTAAGTAATGCTCAGGAATCAAAGTAGGAACACAGTGTCATTTTATAACATAATTAATGTTGAGTGTTAATGCCGAAACTCACTGCTCTCAGGGAGTTTTAATTAGGACAGATGGGGTGGGGTAGAAATCAGCCTTTGAGCTTCCATTTGTTTCAGATAGTATGCTCGGTGCTCCACCTACACTATCTCATTTTAATTTTCACGACTATACTAAGAAGTGTAAGTGGTATTTGCCTTAATTTACACATGGGAAAACCAGGAGTGAGGGAGGTGAAGTAACTTGTAATGGCTTTGACCACTTAAAATATTATTTCTGTGTAATTGATATGGCTACCACTAATCATGGCAGCATAAATTGTTTAAGAATATATAATTTGTTGGGGGCCTGGGTGGCTCAGTCAGTTAAGCATCTGACTTTGGCTCAGGTCATGGTCTCGTGGTTCGTGAGTTCAAGCCCCTCATCGGGCTCTGTGCTGACAGGTTGGAACTTGGAGCCTGCTTCAGATTCTGTGTCTTCCTCTCTTTCTGTTCCTCCCCTGCTCGTTCTCTGTCTCTGTCTCTCAAAAAAATAATTAAAAAAAAAGAATATATAATTTGTTAAGCATATGCCATAGGCCAGCATTGCATAAACAGAACTTAATATAACAGCATTAAAGGATTATTAAAAAAAAAACTATCAGGATATATTCCCCCCCCTCCACAATGAAAATGACTTAATTATTATTTCATACATCCCATTGTAGAGCATACAAATAATGCATAAAAATACAACAAAATTAAGGTCACCTAAAATCTTACCACTCTGTAATGTAAGAAAGGAAGATCACCAAAATATTTTTGTGTTACTTTATGCAAACTTACATACAATTTTATACAAATAGGGTTATATCATGCAGGGTATATTTATAAAATACACTCCCTTTCCCCTCAGCACACACTAGCATCTTTGCCCTCCTGGGTAAGCCTTATTAATAACCTATTAAATGTCCTGTTTCTCTTCATGCTTAAATAATCTTTTACTCATGTAATCCTGTACAAGTCTATTTATACATTTATAGTGTAATTTTAGTCACTATCATTGAATGTTTCAGAATTTTTTTAAGTGCAAGGTTTTGTGCTAGCCGTGGGGGAGGTATAAGGAAGAGTAACGTGTGGCCTGTATTCTCAACCACTTAATATGTGAGAAGAGATGAGCAGGTAAACAACTTGTATTATACAAAATTTGCTTTGATATCTGTTAAATGTTGGGTGAAAACACAGCCTGAGAGCCCTGCTGGGGAGCGTCCGGAGAGCAGCGGCCTTTCTTCATTTATTTGTATGGGCATAAACTCCTGACACATGGGATTATGCCCACTTGTCTGTAAAGTCATGTGTTCAAGTGATTAAAAAAAGGTTATTCTTTTGATTGGTTTAAGTGGATTGTAGTTTGAGAGGCATTAAAGAAGCAGTTTGTGTATTTGCTTTGTTTCTTTGTTATGGAATTATCCATTCTCCCATTAGGGAATTTAATTTTTTTCTCTTTAAGGTTTGGGCATTTTTGTAACAAGGAGGAGGCTGTAATATTTTGCTGAATAGTGCATGGAAGTTGGGAGTTTAAGATAGTTTAAGTAGTTAGTAATTTTTTTCTAAGTTTATTTATTTATTTTTGAGAGAGAGCACGCATCTGAGTGAGGGAGGGGCAGAGAGAGAATCCCAAGCAGGCTCTGCACTTTTAGTGCAGAACCCATGAACCATGAGCCAAAATCAAGAGTCAGACCCTTAACCAACTGAGCCATCCAGGTGCCCCAATAATTCTTTTTTCTTTTTTCTTTTTTCTTTTCTTTTCTTTTCTCTTCTTTCTTTCTTTCTTTCTTTCTTTCTTTCTTTCTTTCTTTCTTTCTTTCTTTCTTTCTTTCTTAACTTTTTAAAGTTTATTTTTATTTATTTTGTGAGAGAGAGTCCAGGTAAAGGGCAGAGAGGGCGGAAGAGAGAGAGAATCCCAAGCAGGCTCCTTGCTATTAGTGTAGAGCCCAACGCAGGGCTCGAACCTGTGAACCATGAGATCATGACCTGAGCTGAAACCAAGAGCCAGATGCTTTACTGACTGAGCCATCCAGGTGCCCCTCCAGTAATACTTTCTAACACAGAAGTTTTTATTTGCTCAAAAGTAAGCTCAAGCATTCACTTGATTTTTTATCTAGTGCCTAGATTAAATGAGAATTTATGCATTTGCATATGCCAAATATAAACCTTGTAGGCATATTGCGGAGAGTGAGGAGGGAAAACAAGTCTCCAACAAAATGTATGAATTTCAGAATATTTGAAAATAAATATTTTATTAAAGATTGGTAAATATTCACTCAAGTATTCAGTTTGAATCTACCTTGTGCTTAGCACTGTTCTAGGTGCTCTGGAATATATATAAAGGAAATAAAGACAGAAACAGGGGCATATTCTCTTAAAGGGAAAATTATTTCATTTAACAGTGAAATTATTGGTGTAGTGAAATATGGAAGCTATATGGCTTAAGAGGGAAAACAGTAAAGCCTGTCTATAGTGAAAGAAGAATGTTTAGGGCAAATGATTTTGATTTTATTGTGACCCTGAAAGAATCCTTAAATTACTACAGTGTACCCAAGCTCACATTTTATTTTATTCTAATTCCAATATAGTTAACATGAAGTGTTATATTAGTTTTAGGTATACAGCATCATGATTCAGCAATTCCATACATCACCCAGTGCTCATCAGGACAAGTGCATTCCTTAATCCCCATCGCGTGTTTTACTCATTACCCCCACCCACCTCCCCTCTGGTAACCATCAGTTTATTCTCTATAGTTAAGAGTCTGGATGGTGTCTTCAAACAACTCACTGCATTTTAACACCATGATTACTGAAAGGGAAAGCTTAATGAGTCACTGACTCATTTCCTAAACTGTTTGAGTTCTTTTTGTGTACTGAAGGCTTTGGACTTCACAAGAAGATATGTCTGTTCACTGGTGCTGAGTGAGTGACTATGATAATTGAAAAGGAAAAGTTTCCAAACTCTGAAAGAGCTGATTTTATCTAAATGGCTAATCTCAAACTAAAGGGATCTGGAATTCTTCCTATCTTTATCTGGGGATAAGTCGAGTATTTTATTCCTTGGTCTGTGGTTCTACCTTTAAAATAAGTGGTTTGGATTCCAAAGCATTGATTTTGAAATTAGGAATATTTGCTTTGCATTTAATTCTAAGAAAGTTCTGTTTTTATAGAAATACTTATTTTATTTTCCCACCAGCAATGTATCAGAGTTCTAGTTGTTCCACATCCTTACCAACATTTGGTATTGTCAGCTATTTTAATTTTAGCCATTTGTGTCGTGGTATTTCATTGTGGTTTTAATTTATGCTTCCTTGAATACTAATAATGTTGAGTATCTTTTCACATGCTTCTTGGCCATTTGTGTATCTTCTTTAGTGAAATGATTGTCCAAATCTTTTACCAATTATGTTTTTATTGGGCTGTTTGCCTTTTTAAAATTGAGTTGTGAAGGTTCTTTATGTATTCTGGATGTAGATCTTTTATCAGATAGTATTTTGCAAGTATTTTCTCCCATTCTATGGCTTATCCTTTTCTTAGCAGTATCACTTGTAGAGCAGTTGTTAGTTTTGATAAAGTTCAGTTTTTAAATTTTTTATGTGTTGTGCTTTTTTGTAAAAGAAATTATGGCAAAACTTAGAGTCATGAGGTCTCTGTTTTCTTCTAGAAATTTTATAGTTGTAGGCTTTACGTTTAGATTTATGATCTGTTTCAAGGTAGTTTTTGTGCGTTAACTTGTGAGATAAGTGGTTTTTTTTTTTCCATTTTTTGGTATATGGAAATGTTCTAGTACCATTTGTTAAAAAACAAAAACTACCCTTTCTCCATTAAATTACCTTGGTACTTGTGTTGAAAATCTGTTCACTATATATATGTGCATCTTTTAAGGCTTTGTTCTGTTTCATTGGTCTGTATGTCAATCCTTATGCCAATACCACTCCATCTTTAAAAAGATTTTTTTAATGTTTATTTTATTTTTGAGAGAGAGAAACAGTGTGAATGGAGGAGGGACAGAGAGAGAGGGAGACACAGAATCCAAAGCAGGTTCCAGGCTCCGAGCTGTCAGCACAGAGCCCGATGTGGGGCTTGAGTTCACAAATTGTGAGATCATGACCTGAGCTGAAATCACTTAAACGACTGAGCCACCCAGGTGCCCCAATGCCACTCCATCTTGATTAAATATTGCCTTTAGATAAATTATTAAATCTAGTTTATCAATATTTTCTTTTGTGGTTAGTGTATTTTTATGCCTATTCAAGAAATCTTCCAACTTGTGTACATGGTACATGTACTTATTTATTTAGGTCTTCAAGGATTTACTTTTAATCATCTCTGCACACACATCTTCATCTTCTAGAATTACAAGATTACTTACTCAACTAATGGGAGCAATTGATACCAGTTGAGATTAAGAATTCAGTTATGGTTCTCCCAAAGCCAAGAGCACACTGTATATGCTGTATGATAGCTAACTTGATAACAAATTATATAAAAAAAATTTAAAAAAAGAATTCAGTTATGGTTTAGAGATTTGAGAGAAGAACATTGGAACCTGGCTATACCTTCTATGTGTGACCCATTGCTCAGTTTTTCTTCTTTTTTTTAAAAACAATTTTTACTGTTTATTTTTGAGAGGGAGAGAGAGTGTGTGTGTGTGTGTGCGTGCAAGCCAGGGAGGCACAGAGAGAGGGAGATAGTGGGCTCCACGCTGACAGCAAGAGAGTCTGATGTGGAGCTTGAACTCATGAACCGTGAGATCATGACCTGAGCTGAAGTCGGACACTGAAGCGTTTTAGTGACTGAGCCACCCAGATGCCCCAGCAGAAGCCTCTTTAGTGTTCGCTCATTTTGTGTCTTCAGCCTGAAATTCCTCTCTGTCTTCTCTGCTCATTGAAATACTCATCTTCAAAGGGCCAGGTCAAGTGCCACTTCTTTGAATGTGCTTCTTATATGTTCCCAGTTAATTGTGCTTTCTGTCTTCTCACAGAGCACCACTTTTGCCTCTCTCTTTTTTTAAAAAATTTTTAATGTTTATTTTGGAGAGAGAGAGAGCGCACACGCGTGTGTGAGTGGAGAGGGAGCAGGAAGAGAGGGGGACACAGAATCTCAAGCAGACTCCGGGCTCTGAGCTATCAGCACAGAGCCTGATGCGGGGCTTGAACCCATGAACCATGAGATCATGACCTGACCTGAAGTCGGATGCTTAACCCACTTAGCCACCCAGGCGCCCCTTACCTCTGTTAGTAGAGTTTGTATTTTATTCTTTGTTCAATAATTATTAATAGTCTCTCACTGGATTTCTAAGCTCTTTTGTAGTAGACTGTATATTCTGTCCACATAGTGCCAAGCACATAGGAATTCTGTAAATAATTTTTAAATATGGGAATGCAAGCTGGTGCAGCCACTCTGGAAAACAGTATGGAGGTTCCTCAAAAAACTAAAAATAGAACTACCCTATGACCCAGCAATTGCACTACTAGGCATTTATTCACGGGATACAGGTGTGCTGTTTCGAAGGGACACTTTCACCCCCATGTTTATAGAAGCACTATCAACAATAGCCAAAGTATGGAAAGAGCCCAAATGTCCATCGATGGATGAATGGATAAGGAAAATGTGGTATATATACACAATGGAGTATTACTTGGAAATCAAAAAGAATGAAATCTTGCCATTTGCAACTAGGTGGATGGAACTGGAGGGTATTATGCCAAGTGAAATTAGTCAGAGAAAGACAAAAATCATATGACTTACTCATATGAGGACTTTAAGAGACAAAACAGATGAACATAAGGGAAGGGAAACAAAAATAATATAAAAACAGGGAGGGGGACACAGCAGAAGAGACTCATAGATAGGGAGAACAAACAGAGGGTTACTGGAGGGGTTGTGGGGGGGGGATGGGCTAAATGGGTAAGGGGCATTAAGGAATCTACTCCTGAAATCATTGTTGCACTATATGCTAACTAATTTGGATGTAAATTAAACAAAATTAAAAATAAAATTAAAAAAATAATTTTAAATAAATGACTATATCACACCTGGAAACAGATGGTGGTAATATAGAAAGGAATAAGAAAGAGGTGGGATTTATGTTTGGTCTTAAAGGATGGGTAGGATTTCAAGCGGCAGCAAGAGCAGAAGAAGAAAAGGTATCCTATGCAGATAGAATAGCATGATGAGTTTTGAGCCAGGCCATAGGATAGCTGTAGGTGATAGACGTCAGGTGACTTTGAAATTGTGAGTTAGCTTAAATAGACCTGCAGAAGACTTTTTTGTTCAATTCAGTATGGTGAAATTATTGAAGCAGGAAGGTGATTTGGGCAGAAAGCAGCTTAGTTCATACCTGTCATGTATTGGGTAGATTGGGGTAGGGAAAGACCCTTGTGGCAAGAGGAGTTAGGTGGCTCTGGTATTAACTAGGCAGGAGCTAACGAGGGTGTAAATCAGTGTGAGGGGAAAGAGAAATGAGAGCACGCATGTTGACTACTGACTGAATGTGTGAGTGAAAGAAAAGAACCTCACACATTCAGTCATACCTGGGGTTTTAAGTCCAAGTACCTGGAAGAGTAGTGTGTTGGTAAGAGAAAAATGTCAGAAGGAGCAAGTTTTGAAGAGATGATGCTTGAGTTTAAGTCTGTTGAGTGAGAGGTGCAAAAGGTGTTCTGGGTGGCTTAATGAATGTGTTCTCCATAGACTTCCTTAAATAACAAATTACCTTCCATTATACACATAATCATGTTCTGACCACAGGCACACAGAGTAATGGGAGATGGATATCCTTTTGCCATGTTCAATATTTTTGTGTACATATTTTATAGCACTCATACTGTGTTTTGTTCATATGCCTGTTTCTGACTGGATGGAGTTGTTGGAGGGCAAGGACAGTGTATTATTTATCTTTGTTGTAGAGTGCCTGGCATATTGAGGACATGTAGGAAAAGTTTGAATTAGTGAATGAATTAGCGGCTCATAATACATATGTCTTTGAGCAAATAATTGTCTTGTTAGAAGACTTGACTCTTGCAGTTCTTACAAGTTTTACCAACACAGGCATGATACTTCCACCACTCCAAAATATGGGCTTAAGAGGGTTTTTGGATAGGCCTCAGGCTGAATCCCAACTCTACCAGTTTACCATCTGCTCTTTTTAATTCATTTAACCATAAAATTCACCCTTTTATTTTTTTTTTAATGTTTATTTTTGAGAGAGAGTGAGAGAGTGGGCGAGCAGGGAGGGGCAGAGAAAGAGGGAGAGAGAGAATCCCAAGCAGGCTCTGTGCTTGCCAGCCCAGAACTGTGAAATCATGACCTGAGCCGAAATCAAGAGCCAGATGCTTAACCGACTGAGCAACCCAGGTGCTCCTAAAATTCACCCTTTTAAAGTTTACAATTCAGTGGTTTTTAGTGTATTCACAAGGCTGTGCAACTGTCACGACTATTTAATTCCAGAATATTATTATCACCCCACAAAAGAAACCCCTTACCCATACCCATTAGTAGTCGTTCCCTAGTCCCTATTTCCCCAGCCTCTGCAAGCTACTCATCTACTGAGCTTATTTTTTTAATTTATTTTTTAAATTTACATCCAAGTTAGTTAGCATATAGTGCAACAGTGATCTCAGGAGTAGATTCCTTAATGCCCCTTATCTGTTTAGCCCATCCCTCCTCCCACACCCCCTCCAGTAACCCTCTGTTTTCCATATTTAAGAGTCTCTTATGTTTTGTCCCCTTCCCTGTTTTTATGATTTTTGCTTCCCTTCCCTTATGTTCATCTGTTTTGTATCTTAAAGTCCTCATATGTTTGAAGTCATATGATTTTTGTCTTTCTCTGACTCATTTCACTTAGCATGATGCCCTTTAGTTCCATCCATGTAGTTGCAAATGGCAGGATTTCATTCTTTTTGATTGCCGAGTAGTACTCCGTTGAATATATATACCACATTTTCTTTATCCATTCATCCATCGATGGACATTTGGGCTCTTCCATATTTTGGCTATTGTTGATAGTGCTGCTAGGCACATGGGGGTGCATGTACCCCTTCGAAACAGCATACCTGTATCCCTTGGATAAATACCTAGTAGTGCAATTGCTGGGTCTTAGGGTAGTTCTATTTTTAATTTTTTGAGGAACCTCCATGCTGTTTTCTAGAGTGGCCGCACCAGTTTACATTCCCATCAGCAGCGCAAAAGAGATCCTCTTTCTCTGCATTCTCGCCAACATCTGCTGTTGCCTGAGTTGTTAATGTTAGCCATTCTGACAGGTGTGAGGTGGTTCTCATTGTGGTTTTGATTTGTATTTCTCTGATGAGTGATGTTGAGCATTTTTTCATGTGTCAGTTGGCCATCTGGATGTATTCTTTGGAGAAGTGTCCATATTCTGTCTTTTTGCCCATTGCTTCACTGGATTATTTGGTTTTTTGGGTGTTGAGTTTGAGAAGTTCTTTATAGAATTTTGGATACTAACCCTTTATCTGATATGTCGTTTGCAAATATCTTCTCCCATTCCATCGGTTGCCTTTTGGTTTTGCTGATTGTTTCCTTTGCTGTGCAGAAGCTTTTTATTTTGATGAGGTCCTAGTAGTTCATTTTTGCTTTTGTTTGCCTCGCTTCCGGAGACGTGTTGAGGTAGAAGTTGCTGCGGCCAAAGTCAAAGAGGTTTTTGCCTGCTTTCTCCTCGATTTTGATGGCTTCCTGTCTTACATTTAGGTCTTTCATCCATTTTGAGTTTATTTTTGTGTATGGTGTAAAAAAGTGGTCCAGGTTCATTCTTCTGCATGTCGCTGTCCAGTTTTCCCAGCACCACTTGCTTAAGAGACTATTTTTATTCTACTGGATATTCTTTCCTGCTTTGTCAAAGATTCGTTGGGCATACGTTTTTGGGTCCATTTCTGGGTTCTCTATTCTGTTCCATTGATCTGAGTGTCTGTTTTTGTGCCAGAGCTTATTTTTATGCAAAGGAAAGATTAAAATGATTTAACTCTATAACTGATTTCTTATAATCCTATTCTTCAGAAATGTGCTGAAAGGAGGCTTTAATTGGTCTTTCTCCTTGTAGGAAAGAATACCGGAAATGGATATCAGGGGGCAAACAGAGAATGAAGGTAAGATTTACTTTCCAAAGATGATAGTATTTTTAGTATTCATTTGGAATGAATATCTTCTAGTAGACTGAACTTTTGAAAAAAAAAAACCCTTTTAGAAATAAAGTCACAAGAGATGTCAGGTGCTTAGAATTGACGTTTTAGAACCAAATAGCTAGTAAAGGTAATTTTGTCTTTCCTTCCTAGTTTTATAAGTGAAAAAATGGACACTCAGGGAGTTTAAGTCAACAGGTTCTACAACAATCTGTGACAAAATCAGAATCAAAATCTCCTAACTCTAATTATAAATGGTTAAAAAAATGCTTCATCCTGTCTTGCTTTAGTGAGAGGTCTGCTTACTGTCCCATGAATATGCCACACTCATTTTCACTCTCTTTTGAGTTGTACAGTTGACCCTTGAACAACACGGGTTTGAATTGCATGGGTCCACTAATGCATGGATTGTGGAGCCTCCCTGGGATTCTCTCTCTGACCCTCCCCTGCTCTCTCTCTCTCTCTATCTCTTTCTCTCTCTCAAAAATAATAAATAAACATTAAAAAAAAAAGACCCAGTTCAAGTCCTGTGTCTCTTAGGAGTTTTTCTCTGGCTGAATGCTGAATGTTGTTTCCTGCTGTTCCCAATTTTGTCGAGTTTACTTTGGTCTCTGTGAGTAGATTCTCAGCTTCTCTAGAGCAGGAACCATATCTTTACAGTTTCACTTTCTTTCCTATTAGAAAATCTTACTGTAGGGGCACCTGGGTGGCTCAGTCCGTTGAGGGTCCGACTTTTGGTTTCAGCTCAGGCCAAGATCTCATGGTCATGGGATTGAACCTCATGTCAGGCTCAGGGCTGAGGATGGAGCATGCTTGGGATTTTCTCTCTTCCTCTCCCTCCCCCAACTCGTGTGTGCGCTCTCTCTCTCAAAATAAATAAACATTAAAAAAAAATAGCAACTTAGGTATCCATCTGAAATGTTCACATGTCTTAAAGAGTCACTGAGTCATAACCAGAAAGTAGATCTGTTACCTTAAATTGTATACCTGGTATCATTCATAGATCTTTCTTTGAAAAGTTTGTCATTTGACAATTTGGTCATCAATAAGGGTAAAACAGCCATGAATTGGCAACAACACATTAAGTATGGTTAAATTCATGAGTTCATAATGATACAACAAAATAAAACTTATTGGTTATCTGTGGAGAATGCTAGGGATCTAACTCATTATTTTGAAAACTAGAAAATAAAGGAAAAGAACAAAGTATTGCTTGTGACTTTCTTATATGATCTGTACCTCAGGGTAATTGAATGATTGAAAAGGGTAGGTTTCTTTCTTTCCAAGTTTTCTGGCTAATTAAGACAGGATGATAGAGGCACCGGGGTGCCTCAGTCAGTTGAGCATCTGACTTTGGCTCAGGTCATGATCTCACAGTTTGTGAGTTCGAGCCCTGTGTTGGGCTCTAAGGTGACAGCTCAGAGCCTGGAACCTGCTTCAGATCCTGTGTCTCCCTATCTTTGCCCCTCCCCTTCTTACTGTCTGTCTCTCTCTCTCTCAAAAATAAATAAATATTAAACAAAATTCTTTAAGACAGGAGTGTAAAATTAGAATACCTCCAGGGCGCCTGGGTGGCTCAGTCGGTTAAGCAGCAGACTTCAGCTCAGGTCATGATCTCATGGCTCATGGGTTCAAGCCCCGTGTCAGGCTCTGTGCTAACATGTCAGAGCCTGGAGCCTGCTTCAGATTCTGTGTCTCCCTCTCTCTCTGCCTCTCCCCC
This sequence comes from Panthera tigris, assembly GCF_018350195.1. NCBI lineage: Eukaryota > Metazoa > Chordata > Mammalia > Carnivora > Felidae > Panthera > Panthera tigris. The sequence goes on along the minus strand of NC_056677.1, from coordinate 14,500,696 downwards.
TCTCTCAAAAATAAATAAACATTAAAAAAATTAGAATATTTCCATTTTGCAGCTGCTAATGAACTAATGGGTCTAGGCAATAGCCATCCATGGCTGCTTATATCACAAAAAGAGAGAGAACTAGATATTAGGAGCCTCCTGTGAGAAGTTCACAATACCACCTGTGAAGTCATCTTCTCATCTCAGAAAAGCCAAACCTAGGTGCCTGGGTGGCCCAGTTGGTTGAGCGTCCGACTTTGGCTCTGGTCATGATCTCACAGTTTGTGGGTTCGAGCCCCACGTTGGGCTCTGTGCTGACAGCTCAGAGCCTGGAGCCTGCTTCAGATTCTGTGTCTCCATCTCTCTCTGCCCTTCCCCCATTCACACTCTGTCTCTCTTGCTCTCTCTCAAAAAATAAATATATATATAAAAAAAGAAAAACCAAACCTAAATCTGATTATGCTTTCTGGATCAAAACACTAATACAAATTTAGAGAAAATATAAGGACCAGAAGAACCCAGTACCGTAGGAGCTAGTCAGCATAATCCAGACTGGAAAACTAAACTGGTATCATCAGCAAAAAAAATTCCCAGAGGAAGGAAAAGAAAAAGGAGGAGGAGGGAGCCTGTAAGTATCAAGAGAGACTGAAAACACTTATCATCCCTTGCTATATATGGACCTTATTTGGGTCCTGATTCATAGAAACACACTTAAAATAAGACGTTTGGGGAAATATGAATACTGACTGCTTATTTGGTGTTATAATGGAATTCTGGTTAATCTTCTCAGCATAATAACAGCATTATGGTTAATTTAGAAAAGAGATAAATATATGTGGACAGAATAATGTCTTGGTAAGTCACAAGGTTCAGTGCTATTGGAGCTCCTCAACTTGGCCCAGAGAAAAATCTCTGCCTAATTACATTGTATTCCAGCTTCCCTCTTATGTTAAAAAAAATTTGAGAGAGAGAGTGTGAGAGCGAGCGTGAGCAGGGAGAGGGGCAGAGGGGGAGAGAGAGAGAGAGAAAATATCTTAAGCAGACTCCACACTCAGCACAGAGCCTGATGGCAGGGCTTGATTCCAAGACCCTGGGATCATAACCTGGGCCAAAATCAAGATTTGGGTGCTCAACCGACTGAGCCACCCAGGTGCCCCTATCAGGTTTTAAAATTCTCAAAAGCATGCAGTTTATTTCTAGGGCATGTTAATTCTAACAAATGCTTAATGATGTTCTGCATGCCAGGTCCTAATCTAGGCACTGAGGATACAGCAGTGAACAAAAGAAACAAAATTAAATAAATAGATCCCTGCCCTTTTGGAGCTTACATGAGTGGAGTGAGACATATAACAAACAAAATAAATGAGCAAATTTTAAGATACATGGTATGTTAGTGAAGTCCTATGCAGGAAATATGCAAAAATTTAAACGGGCTCCTATTAGAAAATAGTTTCAGTTTATAGGTTTTCTTTTTTTTTTTTTTTAAGTTTATTTATCAGAGAGAGAGAGAGAGAGAATGAGCAGGGGGAGGGGCAGAGAGAGAGGGAGAGAGAGAATCCCAAGCAGGCTCCATACTGCCATCGCAGAGTGTGATGTGGGGCCCGAACCCACAAACTGAGATCATGACTTGAGCTGAATTCAGATGCTTAACGGAATGAGTCACCCAGGTGCCCCTCATTTACAGGTTTTCTAAGAACTCTTTCAGACTTTTCCTATGGCCTTCCATATTGCTCACTATTTTCTTTCTTTTTTTAGATACAATGGGTGACAAGAAGGAGAATCAAGAGAAAGTGCCTGATTCAGGCACACCTTCTGTGCAGAGTGGTAGGTTTTAAAGTATTTCAGTACAATGTATTTTTCTTCCTCATTCAGTGTTGATATGAACTCTTAATGCTTTTGGTATAGTATACATGTATGGTAAACTCTTGTAAATATAAAACCTAAGCAATGGGAAAAGTAAAACAATAGTATTTTATTTTGAAAATTTTACTTTGGTTTTATTTTAGAGATATTGGTATGGGATTAAAGTAAAAAGAAAACATGTATTTCAATGCACATTTTGCCAAATTAATGGTGCATAGTTAATAATTACCATTTATTACCAATTAGAAATAATCTGTTTATTAATAAAAATTCTTCTAATATTAGAGTTAATATGAAAATCCTTTTTTTTATGGTCAAAAGACAGTTCATTGGATAAAAGCTTAGGCATTGGGAGGTCTGACAGATCTGTTCTAGAATCCTGGCCTCATTCTTTACTGGCCTTGTGACCTTGGGCAAATTACTCAATGTTATTAGTCTCTTTTGTCTTCTCTGTAGCACAGGGATAATACTACTTAATTCATAGGACTATTGGAATTAAATAAAGGAAATGAATGTAAAGCACCTAATATAATGCCTAGGCATGCAGTAAAATGATCAGTAAATGTTTATTTATTAACCTGGAGTTATTAATTCATGTTTTAAGTTCTTTATTGTGAACAGCATGTGTATAGCACTGCATTAGAGACTCAGGAGATAGAATCTGACCCATTGTACCTGCTATTAAGGAAAATGAAAAAATTAGTCACATGCACATAAAAGGCTGAATTGAAAAAATACTCTAACAAACTGACTGTGTTTATCAGAGATTTCCAGGTAAACATTTTGCCCCTTGTTTTTCTTTTGTCCTGTCCTGCCAGCCCCACTCTCGGGGTAGTTCACCTGTGACTTTCTGTTCCTACAGAAGATTGTCTATAAAGGTAATCCCCATGGAATAATTTTTTCTCACTGTAGCTGGGCTCCCAGTGCTTCCTTAGCTTCCTTTTCCATTGGCCTTATTTGTTTTTCAGCAATTCCCTCCAACCTCCAAAACCCTCCAAGGAAAGGGAGGCTATTAGGTTAGAATATTCTTCCTTAATCCCTACAAATTCCTCTCCATCTGTTTTATTTTTTTTAATATAACATTTTTATTGAGATATAATTTACATACCATAGAATTCACCCATTTAAAGTATACAATTCATTAGCTCTTGATATATTCACAGACTTGTGCCATCATCACCACAATCAATTTTAGAACATTTTCATCATCCTAAATAGAAATCCCATACCCAGTTAGCAGTCACTCCCCATTTTTCCCCAGTGCCTCTCCCCTGCTTCATCTCTAGGCAACCACTTATGTATTTCCTGTCTCTATAGATTTGCTATTCTGGACATTTCATAGAAATAAATTTAAAAAATATATTCTTAAAGATTGAAACTAGTAACTTCAAAATTCTCAAACTGTTGATTGAAAAAAAAATGAGATTACTTAATGAAACTGACAGACATCTGCAGGTATTTCTCAGGGCTCTGACCCTAACTTTTCATCTTAGAAATCTGTGATTGTTAGAAGGTAAACTCCAAGAGAGCCAGGACTTTTGTTTTTTTTATTAATTGCTGTGTCCACTGTACCTAGGACAGTGCCTCGCACATACTGGCAACTTTGTATGAGAAACCAGTGATGAATAAGACAAACATGATTCCTGCCTTCTTTGAGCTTAGGGGGCAAGATTGACATTAAACAAATGCCCAGTTACAGGTGTGATAATTGCCATGAATTAGTAGCTGCTGATCATTCAGCCAAGAAGCTTCCAGCTCTAGATATTTTTCTCATCTTCTTTATTTACATACCCTCTAAACTCAAGCCTAGTACTGATGAGAGACATCAGAATTCTGATTTACTCTGGAGAAGACCAAGGGGGCTCATATAGATTATTTTCAGTTTGCCAAAAGGTGTTTGGGCTAATGTATGGACTAGATTAGAGTACAAGTCAAACAAGGACCATGGACATGTGTTAATAACAATCAGACCATGAGGTTATGTGTATACACCTGTCTCACGAACAAACCTGTCAGTTGCCAGGCTTCTTTTCTGAGAGAGAATAACATCCCCCTGCCCCAGTCTGTCCATGAGGATAAGATGCAGAGGCCGACTGGGACCTCAGGTTTGGGTAAGACTTTCTATTTTGGCTCTTGGTCAGGAATTCTAGCTGTGGTATTATTGTGGATGTGTCAAATTTAAATTTAAGTAAATCCTGTTGGTCTGTGTGTGTTTCCCCCTGTGTTATTGGTAGGGTCTCAGCACATGGGTAGCCAAATTGAACGGTTTTGGGAACTGAAAATTTTGCCATATGAATGAAGGAAAAAAGTTAAGGCTCCAATGGTTAAGTACTACATAGGGTCATTAGCTAGCACTATGAATAGAAGTGAGAGAAAATGATCATATTACAGTGTACTGGTATAAAGGATTTGCTAGCTTAAATTATAGCCCATTCAGACATTAATGGTGATAGAATAAAAACTTGTGTTAGATAAATTAAATATTTTCCAGTGTCATTGAAAATTTTTACAAGTGTAGCTGGTTTATTTGAGATGTAATTGTGAAATGATTTTAGTTTCCCAGTCATTATTTTCAACTTCCTTTCCTTTCTTTCTGGGATGTTGGCTCTTTAATCCATAGTCAGATTTTTCTCTCCATTCATGTTGTGTTTTGTTTTTTTTTTAAAATGCTCTCTAAGATCATATGGTGGTAGAACTTCATTTAGAACCTTGGGTCTCTTTATTGTCAGGTTAGTAGTTAGGAGGTCACTGAAATATCCTGGTCAGTTCTATTTTGGACCTATGGATCACTATATATATATATATATATATATATATATATATATATACACACACACACACACACACCCACACACATATATATATACATATATATACACACATATATTATATATTTTGTATATATATTTTGTATATATATGTTTTATATATATAAATTTATACATAATATAAATACAAATTATAAAATATATATATATTTTAAAGTTTATTTATTTTGAGAGAGAGGGAGCATGAGCGGGACAGGACCAGAGAGAGAGGGAGAGAGAGAATCCCAAGCAGGCTCCACACTGGCAGTGCAGAACCCGACACGGGGCTCAAGCTCATGAACCGCGAGATCATGACCTGAGCCGAAGTTGGACGCTTAGCAGACTGAGCCTCCCAGGTGCCCCTAATATATTAAAATTTTTTTAATTTTAAGTAGGCTCCACATCCAACATGGGGCTTCAACTCATGACCCTGAGATCAAGAGTCCCACACTCTATGGCTGAGCTAGCCAGGCACCCCTCAGTTTTTATGTTTGACAAAGCTATCCGGTATTAATAAATTTGGCACAGCTATGACATTTAGTTTTAGAATAATCATACCTTTTATTGAGTGACTTACATGTGTGCTGTGTCACTTAATTCTCAAAATACCTTGTACCATATGTATTACTTTTCCTCATTTGGTAGATGATAAGGAACTGAGGCTGAGAAAGTGAAATGACTTGATCAGGTCACAAAGCTTTTAAGAAGCAGAACCAAACTAGAAAAAGGTGGGTTCGCCTGCTGAGCCCATATTCTTGACATTTTACCACATGCCATTCAGCACTGTGGTAGTGCTAGCTTCATATCATTTAGAAGTGGAGTTAATCCCTGTATTTTTTTTTTTTAATGGAGCAGTCTCTTAAATTTATGGTTAAAAAAAGCAGGGTGTACAATGTTATGTCTGACATGCTTAATACCATATATAATATGTATACATATGCATATAAATGCATACACACACATAACAGTGGTATGCTGATGCTGGCTCACATCAGGTTGGGAGAGGGTCACTTGTGTACATGTCTTCCCAACTTCATAGTTGTTGACTTGACCTTGGCACCTTGCAATCAGCCATGGTAGTAGTATTTATACCATAGAAATCTGGAAATACTATCAGTTAGGCTTTTTATTTGTATATTTTGGAAAGCTGGTTGCTGATTTATCAGCATTCCATTTGTGTGTGTGTGTGTGTGTGTGTGTGTGTGTGTGTGTGTGTGTGTAAACATTATACCCTTCAAAGGTCAAAGGATATATAAGAGGCTTGTCATGCAGATTTCCCCAAGAAGGGAAACTGTCAAACCCAGTATATATTTTTTAATGTTTGTTTATTTATTTTGAGGGGGGGGGGAGCACACGCAAGAACAGTGGAGAGGCAGAGAGACAGTGGGAGAGAAAGAATCCCAAGCACAGAGCCTAACTCGGGGCTTGATCTCACGAATTGTGAGGTCATGACCTGAGCTGAAATCAAGAGTCAGATGCTTAACCAACTGTGCCACCCAGGTGCCCCAAACCCAATATTTTTATAGTGAGGAAGTTAAACAAGAGTATAGGTGGTTGATGAGAATTAAACTTGGTATGAATTAAAAGTACCTTTAATACTGCTGTTAAGTCTTTTTCTTAGTGTCTTGGTAGTCTTAACTGGAACAGTGAATTGAAGTGTTCAAGTCAGGCTAAGTACATTGCTTTCTGACTTTCCTCAATACCATTGTAGTATATCATGAAGACTGAATGAGAGAAGGACAGCAAGGGTTTGTAGAAAATATAGATCATTAAAATAATTCATATCAGTGACTGTACTGATGACTGGTTTATTGCTTTATTCTGCCACTGTATTCTTTTATTTTTAATGTTTATTTATTTTTGAGAGAGAATGTGAGTGGGGGAGAGGCAGAGAGAGGATAGAGACTCCAAAGCAGGCTCTGTGCTGACAGCAGAGAACCCAGTGTGGGCTCGAACCCACAACCTGACCTGAGCCAAAGTTGGAGCTTAACTGACTGAGCCACCCAGGTGCCCCTCTGCCACCATATTCTTAACATCCTGTATGGAGATCTAATAGTCAATTGAGGAACAACTCTGATTCTCAGATTTTTTCTCTTTCCATAAAGCATTGCAGGGGTAAGATTCTGTTAGACCACATACCTCAACACCTTTAGTTCTCCATGAAAAAATAAAAAAGTGCCTTCACATTAATGGGATGAAATGGTCTTGAGTAAACACATGTCTTGAGTAAATTTATATTAGAGACAGATGAGAAGAATTTGCTGTTACTCTATAAAAAATCATTTTGTTCTTAGAGTCCACATTGTTAGAATCACTGTGCTAATTTCTCGTGACATTGAGAAGATCTTGAGTGTAATTTGTATCAGAACCAGTATTATCAGAAAGTTGTCTCTTTCATTTCTGTGCTGGTAATTAAATGTAGATCAGGAAATTTAAATATGCTCTGTAGGAAGTCTTTAAATTTTTTTTTTTTATTTTTGGGGGGTGGGGAGAGAGAGAATGAATGAATGAATGAATGAATCTTAAGCAGGCTCCATGCACAGTGTAGAGCCCAATGCAAGGCTTGATCCCATGACCCTGGGATCATGACTTTAGCCGAAATCTAGATTCAGATACTCAACCAACGGAGCCACCCAGGCGCCACTAGGAAGTCTTTCCCACCTTTTTTTTTTTTAAATTTAAATATTAGTTAACATACAGTGCGATACTGGTTTCAGGATAGAATTCAATGATTCATCACTTACATACTTACATATAACACCCATGCTCGTCACAAACAAGTGCCCTCCTTAGTACCCATCTAACCCATTTCCTACCCACTTTCCCACAAACCCACAAACCCATAGTTTGTTCTCTATCATTAAGAGTCTTTTGGGGCACCTGGGTGGCTCATTTGGTTAAGCAACTGGACTTCGGCTCAGGTCATAATCTCACAGTTCGTGGGTTCGAGCCTTGAGTCGGGCTCTGTGCTGACAGCTCAGAGCCTACAGCCTGCTTTGGATTCTGTGTCTCCCTCTCTCTCTGTCCCTCCTTTGCTTGTGCTCTGTCTCTCAACAATAAATGTTATAAAAATGTGTTTAAAAAGTCTCTTGTGGTTTGTTTCCCTCTCCTGTTCCCCCATATGTTCATCTGTTTTGTTTCTTACGTTCCACATATGAGTGAAATCATATGGTATTTGTGTTTCTCTGATTGACTTATTTCTCTTAGCTCCATCCACATCATTGCAGATGGTAAGATTTCATTCTTTTTGATGGCTGGGTAATACTACATTGTATATATACATATATATATATATATATATATACATACATACCACATCTTAATGATCCATTCATCAGTTGATGGACATTTGAGCTCTCACCCTAGTTTGGTTAATGTTAATAATGCTGCTATAAACACTGGGGTGCATGTACCCTTCGAATCTGTATTTTTGTATAGGAAGTCTTTTTTTTTTTTTTTAACGTTTATTCATTTTTGAGACAGAGGGAGACAGAGCATGAACGGGGGAAGGTAAGAGAGAGAGGGAGACACAGAATCTGAAACAGGCTCCAGGCTCTGAGCTGTCAGCACAGAGCCCGATGTGGGGCTCGAACTCACGGACTGCGAGATCATGACCTGAGCCGAAGTTGGACGCCCAACCGACTGAGCCACCCAGGCGCCCTAGGAAGTCTTTTTTAAAAGAGAGATGGAGGGGTGGGCTCAGTGGGTTAAGTCACCGATTCTTGGTTTCGGCTCAGGTCACGATCTTGTGTTTTGTGGAATCGAGCCTCGTGTCAGGCTCTGTGCTGAGTGCAGAGCCTGGTTGGGATTCTCTTTCTCCCTCTCTCTCTGCCCCTACCTTGCTCATACTTGTCAAATATATAAGCTTAAAAAAATAAAAGAGATATGGAACTAAAGTCCATTTTACTCCTGAAAGTTAGTATACATATTATATATACTAAAAAACCTATTTCATGCATTTTTCCCCCCAGATGAGTTCCACTGGGAAAATTACTTGAAAGAGACTGGATCTTTGGGTGCTCCTTCAGAGTGTTTCAGACAGGTATGCCCAAATTGTGTAGAAGTTGTATATATTAACGTGAACTGTTAATTTGTTGAAGGATGTTTGTGTGATTGTTAGATTCTAGTAGTGCGAAGAGGTAATGGGGATTGTGGTAGTGCCACTTAAGGGGCAGATGGTATCTTTGCATTTATTCATTAAGAAGTTACTCTACGTCAGGTATACTAAGCCCTCATGACTGTCCATCTGGAGGGGGAGACAGACATGTAAAAAGTTAATTATGAAAATATGATAACTGTACTGCGAGTGCTCACAGAAGAGATGGTATCTGAGATGGTTGGAATGAGGGCAGAGATATTCCAGGTAGAGAGAACATCCAAAGCAAAGGCACATGGGTGTAAAAGAACCCGAGTGTTGAGGGATGGCATGGGTGGCTGGAGCACAAAGTGGGTAGAGGTGATAGTGTAGAAATAAGGTTAAAGGTGTGGGGGCTTTTAAACTGTACTGAGGACTTGCACTTAAGCAGGGGTGAGCTGCCGGTTGGTTTATTTCAAGGGGAATGGCCTAATCAGATTCTTATTTTAGAAAGCCTCTCAGGGTGCCTTTTAGAGGGTGTATTTGAATTGCCTGGAAGTGGGCAGAAGAGTAAGACCAGCAATGAGCAGGGTTTTTATGCTTCGTGTCAAGCCAAGGAGAGGATTTGGAGATCTTTTCCTTGACCCTTATAGTTCTTTTGCTTACCATCTGCTATGACTGGTACTTAAAACATTTATTGAGTATTGTGGTAACATAACTGACCATTTGTTTTTCTTACAGTTGATACATTTTAACAAAACTGTGTGTGTGTGTGTGTGTGTGTGTGTGCGCGCGCTTGTGCGTGCGTGCACGTGTGCATACGCACGGATGTAATATATACATATATATGTATGCAGTCTAAGGTTCCACCAGCTAATGAATTCAAAGTTGGCATGAAATTGGAAGCCCATGACCCTCGCAATATGACTTCAATATGTGTAGCCACGGTCGTCGGAATTACTGGTGCCAGGCTACGTTTAAGACTGGATGGTAGTGACAACAGAAATGATTTTTGGAGGCTTGTTGATTCTCCAGACATACAGCCTATTGGGACCTGTGAAAAGGAAGGGGACTTACTTCAGCCTCCACTGGGTAAGAATAAACAGTTTTTAAAATAGCATATTCTTACTAATGTAACATTCAGTAGAAATAGTTTTAAGTGGCCTTATTTTTTAAAGATTTTATTTTATTTTTTAAAGTTTATTTATTTATTTTGAGAGAGAGTGTGTGGACACGAGCAGGGGAGGGCAGAGAGAGGGAGAGTGAGAACCCCAAGCAGGCCCTACACTATCAGTGTGGACCCCAGTGTGGGGCTCAAGCCCAGGAACCATGAGACAATGACCTGAGCCAAAACCAAGAGTAGGATTGTCAACTGACTGAGCCACTCAAGAGCCCCAAGATTTTATTTTTAAGAAATCTCTACATTGATCATGGGGCTCGAACTCATAACCCCAGGATCAAGCGTTCCCTGCTCTAGTGACTAAGTCAGCCAGGTGCCCCTGAAGTGGCCTTTTAGAAATCTCTTCTAGGGATTTTTGCAAATAGATTGTCAGGTGGTTCCTGTGGAGAATGTATGAGAGAGGAACTCTGTAGCGTATGTTACAGAGTTTTACTTAAATACACATGTGGCATATGTATGCTGAAGGTTCCCCACTCCAGGGCAATACATATGCTGTCTTCAAACTTGAAATGTCAGAAACAGCACTACTAGGTTACACATGCAGATTCAGAAACCCTTCTGGGGGAGAAGTTTGTAGCATTTGTTACAAGTTATTCTTTCCTTATTATTGTCCACTGAACCATTTAGCATTTTCACCATGGGGATGAGCACAGGGGAAGAGTATGATTCCACATCCAGACTCCAGTTTCAACTTTGAAAATTTCATTATATCTACAATGGGAGGAAATCATAGTGAAAGGAGTAAGGGTCTTTAGGACTTTGAAAAGGAAGAGATTGTTGGAACTTTAGAAGCAAAGGTTTTAAAAAGCTGTCAAGTTTGAGTTTTTAAAAGGTAAAAAGTAGGTGACTCCAATTTGGGGCAAAATAGTTCACTCTTAATATTTAGATGTACTCTGATATTCTGTAGAAAATAAATGATTTCCTTTATTCTGCTATCTGAGTGAATGGTGGATATTGGTTTTTGTTTCTTCTTTACAATGCTGAAAATGAAAATTCTCTGTTGTAAAGGAAAATGAGGAGATGGATTTTTTTTGGTCTCCTACTAGTTAAAAATTCCCTGAGAACCCAAAATTTAAGATATTAATAATAACCACTCTTGGGGTGCCTGGCTAGCTCAGTCGGAAGAGCATGAGACTCTTGACCTGGGGTTTGTGAGTTTGAGCCCCATGTTAGGTATAGAGATGATTTAAAATCTTTAGAAAAAAAAATAACCACTTTTTTAGCAATATATTTTTATACTTTCCTTGCTCTAGTTGTTAATCATTCCTAATTTGGTTTAAAATGTTTTAAAAAAAACTAATTAGAGATGTGTTCTTCCAAGAGGGTGGTTTAGGGTGTGTGTGTGTTTTCTGCTTTTTGCCTTCTTTCTTCATATCACTTATGTTTTTTGTTTACTCTTCTCTCTTAAATCATACAGAATTCTATAAGAGATAGAAGTGTAAATCTGAGGCTTAGTGCTTCCCTACTGGGATTTGATTTCTGTTTACAAATGGTAATATGTTTTTGTATTTAAAGGAAGCACAGCTATTGTGATTGTCAGCATTTCAAACACATAGCCAGATTTATGATCATTCCTTTTTCAAATTACTTTTAGAGTTTATTTTTATTAATTAAAAATATCAAGTACATAGTAGTACATGCTGATTGATAGATATTTTGGTAGTACATGTTAAAAACACACAAGTTTTGCCAGTCTGCTCATTAGGTGTTTTTGAATAGTTTAGTTTCCATTTTAATATAACACAATTTACTTGGTTTTCTTCTTTTAAAGATTATTTAAACCTTAAAGGTTATTATTTAAAAGAATTTTTAAAGTTTTAGCATACAAACAGAAGAGTATACACATCATAAGTGTACAGCTTATAAATGAACACATCTATGTATAACCATCACTCAAATCAAGAAACAGAACATTATCAGCACCCCAGAAACCCCACTCCTCCTGATCTCCAGTTATAAACCTCCCATTCCCAAAGGTACCCCTGCCTAGACTTCCTAACATTATAGATTAGTTTTATCTGTGTTTGAATTTTTATTTTATGTATGTATGTATTTATTTTTAGGTTTATTTTGAGAGAGAGAGAGCATACACAAGCAGTGTAGTGACAGAGAGAAAGGGAGAGAGAGAGAATCCCAAGCAGGTTCCGCACGGCTAGCTCAGACTCCGATGAGGGCCTCGAACTCAAGAACCATGAAATCATGACCTGAGCCAAAACTAAGAGTTGGATGTTTAACTGACTGAGCAACCCAGGAGCCCCTGTGTTTGAATTTTTATATGCACTTTCATCTATTTTTGTCCTTTTAATCTATGTTTGACTTTAGGCAATTAAAGAATTAAGAAAAATGTCAAGTTAAGGTGATGGTGATGATAATGATTGCGTGATAGAAGAGGATAAGATGGGGGTTAAGAAAAAGGCATAAGGACCAGAGAACAACTGTTATGCAATATTCTAACCATAATGTGGCAAATCCATGTTGTGGATGATTATTTATTAGATATCACTAATAATACTGATTTATTATAAAGGAGTATATAATAAATCTCCCCGTTCCCCATTTTTTTTCCTAACAACAATTATTTTCCCAACAACAATTATTTTCCCTGGTCAATTAAGGAGATTTTGGTGCAGGATTATTATAGAGTAACTTTCTGTCTGAACTTTTTTGCATGTTTTATCCTATTGATGGACCCAGTGCCAGTGATTGCCAGTGATTCATATGCCTCCCTATCTTAATGCACGTATTCATCAGGAATTCATGCCAAGTTCTCTTTAATTCTGGCATCAGGGCAGGCAAGTGTTGCATGAAACAGATTGCCCCCAGAAAGCAATAAAACTAGCAGACCTCTCTACTCCCTGTTGCACATGGCAGATGCTGTGATATCCACCATTAATTGATGAGATCTCCAAAAAAGACACCTGTTGAGTCTCTTTTGATTGCATCTGATACAAATTCTAAGATCGTGTTTAATGTGTATAAAGATTGCTAAAGTGAGAGCTATCTTTTTTACTAACATATTGTATAAAAAATTTCAAATACAGAAAAGGTGAAAGAATTTTACAGTGAACACCCACATATCCATTACCTAGATTCTACCATTGTCATTTTCCATACTGGCTTTATCACTTACTTGTGTATCTGTCCTTCTGTCGATTCATCAATCCATCTTATTTTTAAATGCATTTATTGATGTCAGTACATTTCCCCTAAATACTTCAGCATACATATCAGTAACTGGAGTTCAGTGTTTATTGGCAGTTTTTTAAGATTTTGAGGTGAAATTTATATACAATGAAATGCACCATCCTAAGTGTACCTTTGCTGAGTTTCACAGAAAACTGTCTTTTTTTGAAAGGAAAATGAGGCAGGGACTCTGAGGAAAAAGAGGCTGGAAGTCTTTTGCAGCCTTTGCCATGCTTGTGTGGCTATTAGTGGGGACTGGACGCTCTTCTGGGTTTTGCCTTGGGTCACCCATAGTATTCTGGCCCATTCCTAAAGTACTTATGTGTATGTTGGTGAACTCAAGCTAGTGGCTTTTCTAAAGTGAGAGTTTCTACCCCTACTGTAGCATTGTTGCCAGATAGTACAGGGGTACAGTAGAACTTATTGGAGGGTGCATCTGCTCCTCTGGCCCATTTTCTGGGTTTCTTAGTAAGCAAATAATTCTCTGGAGAAGAATGTTAAACAAAACCTATTTTTTATACCATCTTGCTATAATATCACAGGAAGGCTTTTTCATGCTGATTTATTTTATAAAATAGGATACCAGATGAATGCGTCATCTTGGCCAATGTTCCTCTTAAGAACCCTGAATGGATCTGAAATGGCACCTGCAACATTGTTTAAGAAGGTAAGAAAGATGTTATAAAAAGCTTCCATCGGGGTGCCTGGGTGGCTCAGTCAGTTGAGCTTTTGACTCTTGATTTTGGCTCAGGTCATGATCCCAGGGTTGTGGGATCGAGCCCCATGTCGGGCTCTGCGCTGAACATGAAGCCTGGTTAAGATTCCCCCTCTCTCTCTCTCTCTCACCCCATCTCCCGTTCTTCCATTCTCCTCTCTACCTCTTTCCCCTGCTCATGCCCGCATGCTCGCTCGTGCGCTGTCTCTCTCTCTCGCTCGCTCGCTCGCTCTCTGTGGTTTTATTGTTTTGATAGGAGCACTTAAATGCCCACAAACTGGGTAGCTTAAACAATAGAAATTTAATTTTTCGCAATTCTGGGAGCTAGAAGTCCAAAATCAAAGGGCCATCAGGGTTGGTTTTTGGTGAGGCCTCTTTCCTCAGCTTATAGATGGCTACCTTTTTGCTGTGTCCTCACATGGCCTCTCCTCTGTGCATGTGGGGAAGGGGAGGTATCTCTGGTTTCTCTTACTCTTATAAGGACACCAGTCCTATTGGATTAAGGCCCCACCCTTAGGACCTCAGTTAACCTTTGTTACCTCCTTAAAGGCTCTGTCTTTAAATAAAGTGACTTTGGGTATTAGGGCAAATTTATGAATTTGGGAGGACACCATTCAGTTCATTCCAGTGGCTTAAACAACAGAAATTTATTTTCTTACAGCTCTGGAGGTTCAAAGTCTGAGATCAAGATGTCAGCAGACTTGGTTTCTTTTGAGGCCTCTCTCCTTGACTTTTAACAATCAGTGTGTCTGTGTCCTACTTTCCTCCTCTTGGATTAGGGCCCACCCTAATAACCTCGTTTTGACTTAATTACCTCTTTAAAGACCCTGTCTCGAAATGAAATCACATTCTGAGGTACTGGGGGTTAGGATTTAAACATGAGTTTGGCTGGGGTGGGGGACACAATTCAATCCATAACAGCAAGTCATAAAAAAGTCTTAATTATAATCACTCACTAGTCAAAATGAATTTGTACTCTCTTTCAAGACCTTAGATATGAAACGAGTGCTCTACTGGAAGCAAATATTCATTGCTATTTTTTATTTGCCTTCAGAAGTGGAGCTTCCCCTCACTTTGCTGTATTAGTCATCCTTTGACATTGGAGAAAATGATGATAGGCCAAAAACCCACTTGAAAGTTAGAGAGATTTTGTTTCAGAAGTAAAAGAATGTTAAAAACAGTCATCAGAAAGAATTTGTTATAAGGAAATATTTGTTATATAACAAAAGAGGGAAAATTCCAAAAATAGTTTATGCTCTTGAGAAAATGTTGAAAAAGTACACTATGTTAAGAAACAGTGAATAAAAGCCAACTTTTAGTTAAATTATGGGTCAAAATATTTCTTTCTCACCCTGTGTCCTGATTGTTTTCTCAGTCAAATTTTATTGCAATTATTCATATCAGGGGATGCCTGGGTGGTTCAGTCGGTTGAGCACCCAATTCTTGATCTCAGCTGAAGTCTTGATCTCAGGGTCATGACTTCAAGCCCCACTTTGGGCCCCCTGCTGGGCATGGAGCCTACTTAAGAAAAATAAAACAAGGTAAACAATTATTCATATCAAGAATGGTAAATGTTGAATTTTTTTTTTTTAATTATTCAATAGTTCTATACATTTCTCAGTGCTGATTATCAAGGTAAGTGTACTCTTGTGGTGCCTGGGTGTCTCAGTCCTTTAAATGTCCAACTCTTGATTTTGGTTCAGGTCACAGTCTCACAGTTTGTGACTTTGAGGCCCTTGTCTGGCTCTGCGCTGATAGCGCAGAGCCTGCTTGGGATTCTCTCTCCCTCTCTCTGTGCCCCTCCCCCATTCTAATGCACATGTGCTCTCTCTCTGTGTCTTTCAAAAATAAATAAATAAACTTAAAAAAAAGAGAGATAGTTTGGAGCGCCTGGGTGGCTCAGTGGGTTAAGCGTCTGACTTCAGCTCAGGTCATGATCTCATGGTTTGTGAGTTCCAACCCCATGTGGGGCTCTCTGCTGTCAGCACAGAGTGGGCCTTGGATCCTCTGCCCTCCTTCTCTCTGCCCCTCCCCCACTCACATGCCCTCTTGAGTGTGCACGCCCTCTCTGTCTCTCAGTCAAAAATAAACTCTAAAAAAGAAAGTTTAAAGATAAGTGTACTCTTTTTTAGGTTTATTTATGGGGCCCCTGGGTGGCCTTAAGTATACTTAAGGGTTAAGTATCTGACTTTGGCTCAGGTCATGGTCTCACAGTTTGTGAGTTTAAACCCCACTCTGGGTGAGCTCAAACCCTGTTCCAGGCTCTGCACTCTCCCTCTCTCTTTGCACCTCGTGGGACTCTTTCTCTCTCCCTCTCTACCCCTCGCTCACTCCCACTGTCTCTCAAAAGTAAATAAATAAAAAGTTTATTTTTTTGCAAGAGAGGGAGAGAATAAGCACAAGTAGGGGAAGGGCAGAGAAGGAGGGAGGGAGGGAGGAAGAGAGAAAGAGAATTCCAAGCCGGCTTCTCACTGTCAGCACAGAGCCAGATGCAGGGCTTGAGCTCACAGTGAGATCATGACCTGAGCTGAAATCCAGAGTCAGATGCTTAATCAACTGAGCCACTCAGGTGCCCCAAAATAAATTTATTCTTAATCCCCTTTATCTGTTTAACCCCTCTCCCCACCCATCTCCCCTCTGGCAACTACCAGTTCTCTGTTTAAGAGTCTGTTTTTTTGTTTGTCTTTTTTTTTCTTTGTTCGTTTGTTTTGTTTCTTAAATTCCACATGAGCGAAATCTTACGGATTTCTTATGGACTCTCCTGCTTTAGGGCCTTGGCCCTGGCTGTTCTCTGTCTGGAGTACTCTTCCTGTAGGTAACTGTGGTTAATAATCACCTTTAGGGTTCTGCTCACTTGTCCCCTTCCATTTGAGGTTTGTTCTGATTACCCTATTTAAAGTTTTGCACAAAACCCTCCCTTACATTTTTCTCTGGATCTCACTCTGCTATATACTTCCTTTTATTGAATAGCACTTATCATTTCTTTTTTTAAAAAAATTTTTATTTATTTATTTTGAGAGAGAGAGACAGAGACAGCGCAAGTGGAGGAGGGGCAGAGAGAAAGGGAGAGAGAGAATTCCAAGCAGGCTCTGCGCTCACGCCACTCGGCACTTGGGGCTTGAACTCATGAAACCGGGAGATCATGACCTGAGCTGAAACCAAGAGTCAGATGCTTAACTGACTGAGCCACCCAGGCACCCTGCACTTAACATTTCTAACATAGAGTATATTTTGCTTGTATTGTTGTTTCTCGTCTTTCTCTTTACTAGCAGGTGAGTACCACAAGGATGGGATTTTTGTCTATTTTGCCACTTAATGTATATCTGGAGCCTTCATTAGTGTCTGACACTTAGTAGGCACTTAGTAAATATTTGTGAATCAATAAATGAAGTTTAAAGGACTAGAATTTTTGATGAGGTCAAAGAAGTAGTTGATTAAAAGTAAGGAAGTAGAAGTTAACGATAGGAGTTTGTGGTCGGTCAGAGGTAGACTCTGGGAATACAGCTATAAATAAGACAGTAAAAAAACTGTCCTTATGGGGCTTGCCTTCTATCTTGGGAGATGGATAATAAACCATACAAAATAAAGTATATATTATGTTTGATAGTTGTACATGCTAAGGAAAAGGGAGGCCTTAGAGTCTGTGGGATATGAAAAGAAATAGCCTTCAAGGAGAAGTGTATTGTAGGTAGATAGGCAAGGAGAGAGATTAAAAGAGTATTCTTTACTAGTCATCTTCTAGGAAAGAATCATTTTTTTTTTCTCACAGTAAAAAAGAATGGGTCCTTGTTTATTTTAGCTCTTGCTTTCGTAAATTATATCTTTTTTTTTTAATAAGCTCTGTGCCCAAGTTGGGTCTTGAACTCACAACCCCAAGATTAAGAGTCACATGTTGTACCAACCAAGCCAGCCAGGTCCCCCTACAAATTATATCTTTGTGTTTAGGAAGTCATTCAAGAACTGATGATGACAAACCATATTCTTTAAAAACATTTAAGGCGCACCTGGGTAGCTCAGTCAAGCGTCTGATTCTTGATTTTGGCTCATGTCATCTCACAATTTGTGAATTTGAGCCCTGCATTAGGCTCATGCTGACAGTTCAGAGCCTGCTTGGGATTCTCTTTCTCCTTCTCTTTCTGTCTGCCCCCACCCCAAAATACATAAACTTAAAAAAAAATTAAAACATATAAACATAAAGCAACCTTATATTATTACCTTTTGTGGACAGCAGAGGGTACTATTTTGCCAGTTATCTAAATCTGGAGGTAGCTTGTTTTGAGATAAAACCCTCTCATTTATTTACGAAAAAGAGTAGTCCCTTTGATTTTTTAAGAAAATAAATATTTGTTTTCTTCCAGAGCTCTGTTTATTTGTATGGCTATACATATGTAAGTAACTTTGATAGAATATTCGTGAAATTTAGAAGAATTAATAAACAGTGTAAAAATCTTCGGAGAATAAATTGCATTTTGTCCATTATCATTGTCTGGTTTTTGTTACTTGTCAGTTAATAGTGGCATTGATGACATACTGTCACATTTGGGATATCTTTTTAAATTATACATTTGAATCTTAAAATTCTGTTTCTCTGCTCATTCCTGTCTTCTGTTTTGTAGCAGAAAATGTATATTGCCATTTGAACTTAGTTTGCTTTGCTACAGAAAGTCTTATTGTTATTTGGTTATTTGACAGTATAAGGGCCTAAGAAACTTCTGTGTGCTTTGAATGTTTTCTCCATTCTGTGAATGTGTAGGACAAATTTATCAACTGCCAAAGTTATCCTTTGTTAAATCCACCTCCCTCTTTTCCTTCCATATGTAGTAACAGTTAGCTGACCTTTAGCCCCTTCATGAAGTGGCAGTATGTAACTTTGCTTCTTATTTACCAGCATCTTATTTATCAAATACCTTTGATCTTTGACCAAGCTAACTTTTGCCCTGCTGACTTTAGGGTGGTTTTTAAGAATCAAGTTAAGATTATGTAATTAAAAGGACTTTGAAGGCTAATAATTAAGGAACTTACAAGACTTCAGAGGTATAAAGGATATCACTGGAAAAGCACAGGACGATGAGATGGGTTTAAAGGGGGCATTTAAAAAAGAAATCAACCTACCAGATATGTGTTTAAATTATATCTTGGTGAAAGAATTACTTGAATTACTTGAAAGCTTGTTTACTGTTCTTCAGGTGATTACTTGGTTAATTCATTTTTTAAAAATCTTGTTGAGTACTCTGCTGGAAATAGCAATATGAATAAGATGTATCTGCTTTTGAGAATCCCTTGGTCTCAGAGGAGTGAACACGTTTCAAGGGTAGTTTAGCAGTTGAAGGCAAGAGCATCTTCTTTGAGGGGGCCTAGGAGTGGGCAGGAGTTGGCCAGGGAAGCCTTAAGGAGACCAGAAGAGCTGGGCTTTGAAGTAGATCAGTTGGAGTTGTCCAGGCAGATGATGTGGTAGGATGTTCCAAGGAGTTGTCTGCCTATGTGTAAGATCCAGCTCCTGCTCTCATATTTATGGTGTATTCTTAGGCAATCATGCGTCAATTTCATCATCTATAAAATGGGAATAATAATTGCATTGACTTTATAGGGTTGTGAGAATTAAAACATTTAGAAGCGTGCCTGGCATATACTGAACAATTGAGGGCTAACTTTTAATGTTGTTACGAGATTCTAGAGATCTAGGTGATAGAATTGGCAGGTTGTAGTCTTTGAATGTGAGTGTTAAGGGGAATATTATGCATCTGGCCTGGTGGTTCTCAGCCTTGGATGCACATTAGGATCACCTGGGGAATTAATATGTGCTAATGCCTGGGCCCCATCCCAGACAAATTAAATCAAAATCCTGGCTGTGGGGTCCCAAGTGATTTTGAAGTTCAGTTGGACTGATAACCCCTGGTCTAGGGCTTTTTCCAGGCTTCTGGCTTGAGCAACTGGGTTAATGATGGTGCTATTTATTTACTGTGATAAAAACCAAATTGAAAGAAAAGCTGTTACTTTTAACATTGCACTTAGGCTTTCTAAGAATCCTGTTAGCATTTGCATGCTTTAAATTTTGGTAACTAAAGTATGCTTTTTTAAATATTGGTTTCTGGGGGTGCCTGGGTGGCTCAGTCGGTTAAGCGGCCGACTTCGGCTCGGGTCATGATCTCATGGTCCGTGAGTTCGAGCACCGCGCCGGGCTCTGTGCTGACAGCTCAGAGCCTGGAGCCTGTTTCAGATTCTGTGTCTCCCTCTCTCTGACCCTCCCCTGTTCATGCTCTGTCTCTCTCTGTCTCAAAAATAAATAAACGTTAAAAAAATTTTTTTAAATATTGGTTTCTGGATTGGATATCATAAATGACCCCAAGCTATATGACTTTCATGTTCTTGTGTCTGCAATAAAACTTGGAGGTTTTTTAATTTTTGTATGTTGTCTGGTGCTATTCCTTTTCGTTTTCTTTTTTTTTTTTTTTTTAAGTTTATTTATTTTGAGAGAGAGAGAGAGAGAGAGAGCAGGGGAGGGGCAGAGAGAGAGGGAGAGAGAATCCCAAGCAGGCTCCGCACCATCCACATGGAGCCCAGTGTGGGGCTTGAACTCATGAACCATGAGATCATGACCTAAGCCAACGCCAAGAGTTGGGCTTTTAACTGACTGAGCCATCCAGGCACCCCTTTTTCTTTGGACTTAACCAACTTGCAACATACCCTATAATTTACACATTAATTGGGTTTGTTTGATTCCCTCATTTAAAATTTCTTGTTGGTTTCTTCTCTCTTTTTCCCTCACCTGCACCCTGATCACTACTACCACAGCCGCTAGAAGGTAAGTTCCACCAGAGTAGGGATCTTTGATATTTTTTGTTCACCAGCGAATCCTAAATTTCTGGTACCTAGTATATAACACCTATTTCTTAAATGAATAAATGAATTACTATCAGTTTGGGTTTGTTTCCTTCCATGTTCTTGGTTCTGCTCCAGAGTAAGTAAGATGTTGTAGAGCAGAGTTTCACAGAGATCTCTGACACCTGTTTTCATGGAGTTTAATTTTTGGTTGATAAGGGTTGTAAGAATACAATTGAGCAAATTCTTCTTATTGCATCTTAACAAAAACTTTTTTTTAATGTTTTGGTAGGAACCACCAAAGCCACCTATAAATAATTTCAAAGTGGGAATGAAGCTTGAGGCCATAGATAAAAAGAACCCTTATATGATCTGCCCTGCAACGATTGGAGATGTCAAAGGAGATGAAATTTACATCACATTTGATGGCTGGAGTGGAGCTTTTGATTATTGGTGCAAGTACGATTGTCGAGATATTTTCCCAGTTGGGTGGTGTCGCCTGACAGGAGATGTATTACAACCACCAGGAACTCAAGGTAAGATAATAAGTAACTATGTATTTTTTAAATTTTATTGAAGTTAGATATAACTGCTATTGGCATTGAGGTTAGGACTTCATGCTCAACTGGAGCAGCAGACAGAATAGTGAGGGCCCTGTCTAGGCTCGAGAACTACAGGTAGAAGAAGGTAATAATTACATTTCTTGAGGGCCAACTCAGCATCATAATCTGAATTGACAATCCACATTGGAGAATATGGACAAGCTACAAGTCACACTTGGACCATTGAAGTCTAGTTACTGTAGCCATTTTGGGGTGCTTAGCTACCTTTGTAGTTGATATTTCAATTTAAAATTACACATAGTATTCCACTATTTATATCTCAGATCGTTTTCATTTTTTTATTATTAAAAAAAATTTTTTTAATGTTTATTTATTTTTGAGAGAGAAAGAGAGAACAGGGAAGGGGTAGAGAGAGAGGGAGACAAAGAATCTGAAGCAGGCACCAGGCTCTGAGCTGTCAGCACAGAGCCTGACCCAGGGCTCAAACCCACAGACCACGAGATCATGACCTGAGCTAAAGTCAGATGCTTAACTGCCTGAGCCACCCAGGCACCCCTCAAAGATAGTTTTTAAAAGGTTAGGCTTAACTGTTATATGTATGTTTTGCACACTTTAGGTCAATTTTTGCAAGTCAAGTTGATACTTTGATAGTCTTTTTTTAATTAAAAGTTTTTAATGTTTATTTATTTTTGAGAGAGAGAAACAGAGTGCGAACAGGGGAGGGGCAGAGAGAGCGGGCGACACAGAATCCGAAGCAGGCTCCAGGCTCTGAGCTGTCAGCACAGATCCCGACGCAGGGCTCCAACCCACAAGCTGTGAAATTATGACCTGAGCCAAAGTCGGAGGCTTTACTGACTGAGCCCCCCAGGCACCCCAATACTTTGATAGTCTTAAGTAAAATCTCCCTGTCAATGAAAATTTTATGCTATGGAAGCCATCATAAATTAATATGTTATTATATTCAGGTGTTTATCAGTTGTAATGCTGTGCTTCCTAAGTTGAATACTATGATCATCTAGATGTTTTCTTTCAGAGAAAAATCATCAAAATATTGAGGCTCCTCAGTGACTCTCCCAAGGGCTTAGAGATGCCTAAACTGGTCTTCTGTGATGGAATAACTGCTGAGATATAAGTGGGATCTAAGCAAAGCACCTAATCATCTATCTAAGTTAAATATAAAATTAATAGAATCAAATGTAAACATACTTAAAATTTATCCAACTAAGATTTATTTATTTGTACTATAAAAAAAGAAAGATGAGTGTAGAAAATGAGTAATGTGTGCCAGACAAGAGCAATGGCTAGATAAAAGCATATAGCCATATTCTTGTAACTGCTGTTAGAATCTTCTATGATTTGGGACTCTTAACACATCCCATTATATTACAATACTACATACCATAGTGTCCGTTTTATTAGGTACTTATTTTACCAGTTCCATGCTGCCATAATTCTAGGAAGCAGATATTAATGGCTGATTTTTGTGAAATGTAGTATGCTATAGATCTGTATGTATATGATGCTGAGGCAGTCTCTGCCCTCAAGGAGTTTACCTTCTAGTGGAAGACAGATGAATGGAGGGATAGACTTTAAAATAATATTAGAATTAGCAATGCAAAAGTAGAATTGTATGCTAGATACAAAAGTGACCCAAAGACATCCAGTCTGTTTAGGCTGGAGGGAAAGGTGGTTGGGTAAAGGAAAGCCTCACAGAAAGATACATGATGTGAGTATTAAGAGAAGGAGTTTGCCAGGCAGAAAGGAGATAAAGGTAGGGTGGACACATCACAAAGGTATAAAATTGCACAGTATATCCTGAAAACTAGGGAGTTCAGTTTGGGACATGGTAACTTCGGAATGTGTGGCCAAGAATGCTGTAGTCTTCCACCCTCTGGTTTCCCTTTTTTTCTTAGTAACACAATTCAGCTACCTAACGTGAAGACTATACTTACAGCCTCCCTAGCAGTTACATATGACCGTGAGACTAAGTCCTGGTCAATGAGATAAAAGTACAGGTCATATGTTCTACTTCCAAGAAGTGTATTAGAGATCAATGTACCTTTCTCTATTCTATCTTCCTGCTTCTATCCTGCTGCTAGGAATGTGCTTGTTTTGGGTGGAGTTCCATCTTGAACCATGAAATGGGACCATATTCTAGGCATAGTGGAGTGGAAAGCAGAAAGGAGCCAGAGTCCCTGAGAATTTTGTGGAGCAGAATTTTCATACTGGCCTCTTCCAGACTATTATTTTATTTATTTATTTATTTATTTATTTATTTTACAAATTTTTTAGTGTTTATTTATTTTTGAGAGAGTGAGAGCATGAGCAGGGGAGGGGCAGAGAGAGAGGGAGATACAGGATCTGAAGCAGGCTCCAGGCTCTGAGCTGTCAGCATGGAGCCCGATACAGGGCTTGAACCCAGGAGCTGTGAGATCATGACCTGAGCTGTAGTCTGACGCTTAACCAACCAACTGAGCCACCCAGGTGCCCCTTCTTACTGTTATTTGAGAGAAATAAACTTCTGTGTTGTATAAACCAATATTCTTTTAGGTTTTTCTGTTATCGTTAGCTGAACTTAATCCTAACTAATTCAGAGTAACTTTAGGACATTGGATAGCAGCGAATGCAGGTATGGAGCCTGAATGAGATAGATCTTAATTGACAAAGCAGGTTTGAGAGTCATCATGCTCATTCAAATAAATACTCTGTATCAGGTGGGATTATAGGTACTGGCAGTGGCCGGGAGTGGAGGTAGGCAGCTACACATCCAATTAATAGCAGTAAGGGGGGGAAGTTTTGGGTGTGTGTTTTTTTTAAGTTTATTTATCTATTTTGAGAGAGCAAGAAAGTGTGAGTAGGGGAGGGACAAAGACAGGGGGAGAGAGAATCCCAAGCAGGCTCCATACTGTCAGCATGGAGCCCAACTCAGGACTCGAACCCACAAACCATGAGATCATGACCTGAGCCGAAGTTGGACACTTAACCAACAGTCACCCAGGCACCCTGGGTGTGGTTTTAATTGTGCATGTGTAACAGGTAGAAGAGGATTAAGGACAGAACCTTGTGAGTAAATATTTAAGACAATTCTCATACTTGAATCACCTGGTAGGCAGAGCTTATTCAAAGGCTGATGCTCTGGGGGCACCTGGGTGGCTCAGTCGGTTAAGCGTCCGACTTCAGCTCAGGTCACAATCTCATGGTTTGTGGGTTTGAGTCCCGCATCGGGCTCTGTGCTGACAGCTCAGAGCCTGGAGCCTGCTTCAGATTCTGTGTCTCCCTCTCTCTCTGCCCCTCCCCCACTTGCACTCTGTCTCTCTATGTCTCAAAAATAAATAAACATTAAAAAAAAAAAAACAAAGGCTGATGCTCTGGAGCTCATACCCAGGGGTTCTGAATCAGTAGGTCTGGAGTGGGATTCAGGTGTTTCAATTGCACTTGGTTTGAGGCTCACCCTTTGAGAAACACAAAAATAAAGGGTGAGTAGAAGATAGAAATCAATTTAGGGCACTGAGAAGAGAAGAGCTCATTAGTGGTCTTAAAAACATGGTTACTAGGCTACTTTGCAAAGCCAGACTTAGAAAGCTGTGTAAATAGGAGATGCAAAGTGTTTTTTAAAAAATGTGGTTTCACAGATACTTTGTGAGATCTGCCTCCTCTGTCCTTTACCCCACTAGACATTTCACTAAAGTGAATTTTAGAAACCTTACCTCAGTTTATATTCCTTTACCCTCCCCCATTCATCATATAATCTTCTTAAGTATTTCCTCTACATTCATCGAGAATGGCATTGGACAGTGGTAAGATTTTTGTTAAACCATTGAACATAATTTAAAAACTCCAGAGAAGGAAAGTATTGTATTTACCCACAGTTTTGACATTTCAGTTCTTCCTGATGTACTGTCTCTACTAAGACAGTAAAAGGAACTTAGAATACCCACTTACTCCCTTCAAATTCATGTGGTTACTGTTGTATATTTTAATTAGTTACATCTTTTACAGGAATCCTATTAGCTATTATTATTATTCATATAGTCAGTATTTGTTGAGACTCATCAGCATATTGAAAATGTTCTTTATTATTCATTCCTTTTTAGTATCTCAGACCTTTCGTTTGAGAGTAATTTTCTTCTGTCTGAGGTAGATTCTTCAGATTTTTCTTTAGTGAGGGGTCTGCTAGTGGCATGCCCTCTCAGTTTATGTTCATCTGGATATGCCATTTCAACTCCTCTCTTGAAAGATATTTTTTCAAGGTGTAGAATTCTAGAGTGACAGCCATTTTCTTACAGGACTTTGAAGATCGCATTCTTTTACCTTTTGGTTTCCGTTGCTTTTTAGAATTTAACTGTCTAATTATTTTTCCTCTGTAATCTTTAATTTTTTCTCTACTTTAGTTTTTTCACATCATCTTTGGTGTTTTGCAGTTTTACTCTGATACTTCTAGGTGTGGGTTTTGTTGAATCTTGATATCTTGGCGAAACCACACATGCAGATGATGAGTTGTTTATTTTGATGTATGAGAAATTTAAAATTTTTGATGTTCTATTTTAACTGTTTTATCATCATTACGGATTTCAAATGGCACAAATAATTTGACATTATAAAGCACTTTTCATGACTGCATTTTGAATGCAAATAACTCAAACCATGTTAAAGTAGAACTTGGAAACATTAGAATAGAAACACAGATGTGCCCACTGATGCCACATTCTGTTTTGTAAAGATTCACAGGTGTCCCCAGAAGAACCTTAGGATTCTGGGCAAAGTATGGTTAAAGATTGTTAGTTGAGGGACGCCTAAGTGGCTCAGTTAAGCATCCACCTCTTGATTTCAGCTCAGGTCATGATCTCACATTTCTTGAGTTCCAGCCCTGAGTCAGCCTCCGGGCTGACAGCGCGGAGTCTCTCTCCCTCTCTCTGCCCCTCCCTGACTCGTGTGCTCTTTCTCTCTCTCTAAAAATAAAATAAATAAACTTTAAAATAAAAGGATTGTTAGTTGAGGGGTGCCTGGGTGGCTCAGTTGGTTGGGTGTCCAACTCTTGATTTAGGCTTGGGTCATGATCTCATGGTTCAGGACCTTGGGACCTGGGTTGGGCTCCGTGTTGACAGTGCAGAGCCTGCTTGGGATTCTCTCTGTCTCTCCTTCTCTTGCTTCCCCTCCCCCACTTGTGCTCTCTTTTCTCTCTCAAAATAAATAAACATAAAAAAAGATGATACTCACCCAAAGACATTGCATAAATGATTCATTTTGATTTTTTCCCAAGCATTGGTTATTCATTACATAGGTTAATACAGTTACTACTATACTTACACAAGGTGAAATACTTATATTTCTCTTTGAGTAGAGAGTTATTTGTATACTCTCTGAGTAGAGAAAACAGTTACTTTAGCCAATACAACATTAAGTGACAGCTGTAATATAAAAATACCATTTCTTTTTTTTTTTTTAAGTTTATTTCTTTATCTTAAAAGAGAGCACGAGCTGGGGAGGGGCAGAGAGAGAGAGAGGGAGAGAGAGAAAGAGAGAAATAGGGAAAATCCCAAGCAGGACACATGCCATCAGCGCAGAGCCCAACATGGGGCTTGAACTCACAAACCGTGAGATCATGACCTGAGCTGAAATCAAGAGTTGGATGCTTTAACTGACTGAGCCACCCAGGCATCTCTAAAAATATCATTTTTTTAGATGTAATGTGATACATTCTTAAAATCATAATACTTTAAAATTATTTTTGTTATTTTTAATATAACAGGTTTTTTCTAATATAAAAAGTAATGCTCAAACCGAAAAATTCAGAAAAGCATGCAGAGAAAACCATGGCAAATAATTTGATCTGTATTTGGCCTCATACTGCTTTTTCTTCTTTTTGTCTTACACATAATAGCTTTAGAACATACACATGGTCAAATCAAAGAAATGTTGAAATATGTTATGGTACAGTTATTCCTTAGAATAATATAGAATCATTTAGAAGAATGAGAGGATTCCTGTTTACTAAGAAAGATAGCTCTCCAGGATGTATTAAGTGAAAAAAGCAACCCCCAAAATCCATACAGCATAATGCCAAATCAAAACAAAACAAATATGTATTTCTATATGTAACTGTAGATGTATGTATGTACATACATAGAAAAGATTTGAAAGGCTGTATTATCAAATCTGTAGGAGTGATTATATCTGGAAAGATGTGTTGGGTAGTAAAGGGAACTTCTGCTTTTATCTGTGGCTTTTTTTTAAAACAAGAATGTATTTGTAGGTTACATTTGTACTTTAAAATAATTAATAATTTTGAAAAAAGATTATTTTGCATTTTCTAGTTTCCTCTCTAACTTTTTTATAATATATTGTGATTGTGTTCCCATATAAAGTATATCCCTACAAATTTGATTTTATTTCTATGTTGTATTACATCATATGGCTATACCCTAATTTATTTAACCAAACTTTTATTTTGTTTGACATAGATAATGTGATGAATATATCTTTGCATATCTCTGATTATTTCCATAGAATGTTTGCTGGTTTAGGGGATATGTTTCTAAGGATGAAAAAATTTTATTTATTTATTTATTGGTTGAAATTCTTATTTTTAATATTCAAGTTAGTTAATATACAATGTGGTCTTGGCTTCAAGAGTAGAACCCAGTGATTCATCTCTTACATGTGACATCCAGTGCTCATTCCAAAAAGTGCCGTCCTTAATGCCCGTCACCCTTTTAACCCATTCCCCATCCACCTCCCTTCCAGCAACCCTCAGTTTGTTCTCTGTATTTAAGAGTCTCTTAAGGTTTGCCTCCCTCTCTGTTTTTATCTTATTTTTCCTTCTCTTCCCCTGTGTTCATCTGTTGAGTTTCTCAAATTCCACCTATGAGTGAAATCATATATCATCTGTCTTTCTCTAACTTATTTCGCTTAGCATAATACCCTCTAGTTCATCCATGTTGTTGCAAATGGCAAGATTTCATTCTTTTTCATTGCCGAGTAGTATTCTGTGTGTGTGTGTGTGTGTGTGTGTGTGTGTGTGTGTGTGTATTTCATTGTGTGTGTGTATATGTATACATAATATATATATTATATAAAACATATATTCCAGTGTACGTATGTATACACACACACACATTTATATATATATAACACATCTTCCTTATCCATTCATCAGTTGTTGTTGGACATTTGGGCTCTTTCCACAATTTCGTGATTGTTGATAGCACTGCTGTAAACATTGGGTGCATGTGCCTCTTTGAATCAGCATTTTTGTATCCTTTGGATAAATTCCTAGTAGTACAATTGCTGGGTTGTAGGGTAATTCTGGTTTTAATTTTTTGAGGAACCTCCATACTGTTTTCCAGAGTGGCTGCACCAGTTTGCATTCCCACCAATATTTCAAAAGCATTCCCCTTTTTTCCACATCCTCACCAACATCTGTTGTTTCCTGAGTTGTTAATGTTAGCCATTCTGACAGGTGTGAGGTGGTATCTCATTGTGGTTTTGATTTGTATTTGCCTGATGATGAGTGATGTTGAGCATCTTTTCATGTCTGTTTGCCATCGGGATGTCTTCTTTGGAGAAGTGTCTATTCATGTCTTCTGCCCATTTCTTCACTGGATTATTTGTTTTTTGGGTGTTGAGTTTGGTAAGTTCTGTATAGATTTTGGATACTAACCCTCTATCTGATATGTCATTTGCAAACATCTCCCATTCTGTCAGTTGCCTTTTACTTTTGTTGATTCTTTCCTTTGCTGTGCAAAAGCTTTTTATTTTGATGAGATCCCAGTAGTTCATTTTTGCTTTTATTTCCCTTGCCTCTGGAAACATGTCAAGTAAGAAATTGCTGCAGCTGAGGTCAAAGAGGTTGCTGCCTGTTTTCTCCTATAGGATTTTGATGATTTCATGTCTCACATTTAGGTCTTTCTCACATTTTGAATTTATTTTTGTGTATGGGGTAAGAACGTGAACCATATCATTCTTCCTTCATGTCACTGTCCTGTTCTTCCAGCACTATTTGCTAAAAAGACTTTTTTTTTTCCGTTGGATACTCTTTCCTGCTTTGTCGAAGATTAGTTGGCCATATATTTGTGGGTCCATTTCTGGGTTCTCTATTCTATTCCATTGATCTATGTGTCTGTTTTTGTGCCAATACCATACTGTCTTGATGATTACAGTTTGGTAATACAGCTTACAGTCTGGAATTGTGATGCCTCCAGCTTTGGTTTTCTTTTTCAGGATTGCTTTGGCTATTTGGGATCTTCTGTTGTTCCATACAAATTTTAGGTTGTTTGTTCTAATTTGGTGAAGAATGCTGGTGTTATTATGACAGTTATTGCATTGAGTGTATAGACTGCTTTGGGTAGTATCAGCATTTTAACAATATTTGTTCTTCCAGTCCATGAGCATGGAACGATTTTCTTCCATTTCTTTGTGTCTTCTTTGATTTCTTCTATAAGCTTTCTATAGTTTTCAGTGTACAGATCTTTTACCTCTTTGGTTACGTTTATTCCTAGGTATTTTATGGTTTTTGGTACAATTGTAAGTGGGATCGATTCTTTGATTCCTCTTTCTGCTGCTTCATTATTGGTGTATAGGAATGCAACCAATTTATGTACATTGATTTTATATCCTGTGACTTTGCTGAGTTCATATATAACTTCTAGTAGTTTTTTGGTGAAGTCTTTCGGGTTTTCCATGTAGAGTATCATGTCATCTGAGAATAGGGAAAGTTTGACTTCTTCTTTGCCAATTTGGATGCCGTTTGTTTCATTTTGTTGTCTGATTGCTGAGGCTAGGACTTCCAACACTATGTTAAACAGCAGTGGTGAAAGTGAACATCCCTGTCATGTTCCTGATCTCGGGAAAAGCTCTCAGTTTTTCCCCATTGAGGATGATAATAGCTGTGGGTGTTTCATATATAGCTTTTATGATGTTAAGATGTGTTCCTTATCCCGACTTTCTTGAGGATTTTTATCAAGAAAGGATGCTATATTTTGTCAAATGCTTTTTTCGCATCTATTGACAGGATCATATGGTTCTTATCCTTTTCTCTATTAATGTAGTGTATCACGTTGATTGATTTGTGAACATTGAACTAGCCCT
Organism: Panthera tigris; assembly: GCF_018350195.1. Lineage (NCBI taxonomy): Eukaryota > Metazoa > Chordata > Mammalia > Carnivora > Felidae > Panthera > Panthera tigris. The sequence goes on along the minus strand of NC_056677.1, from coordinate 14,470,425 downwards.
GCATCCCAGGAGCGACTCCCACTTGATCATGGTGAATAATTCTTTTAATGTACTTTTGAATTTGATTTGTTAGTATCTTATTGAGAATTTTTGCGTCCAGGTTCATCAGGGATATTGGCCTGTAATTCTCCTTTTTAGTGGGGTCTTTGTCTGGTTTTGGAATCAAGGTAATGCTGGCTTCATAGAATGAATTCGGAAGCTTTCCTTCCATTTATATTTTTTGGAACAGTTTGAGAAGAATAGGTATAACTCTGCTTTAAATGTCTGGTAGAATTTCCCCTGGGAAGCCATCTTGTCCAGGACTCTTATTTGTTGGGAGCTTTTTCTTTTTAGTTTTTTAAAAAAATGTTTATTTATTTTTGAGGGGGAGAGCACAAGCAAGGGAGGGGCAGAGAGAGAGAGAGAGAGAGAGAGAGAGAGAGAGAGAGAGAATGAATGAATATCAAGCAGGGTCCACACCGTCAGCATAGAGCCCGATGAGGGGCTCAAACCCACAACTATGAGATCATGACCTGAGCTGAAGCCGGACACTTAACTGACTGAGCCACCTAGGCGCCCCTGTTGGGAGATTTTTGATAACTGTTTCAATTTCTTTGCTGTTTTTAGGTCTGTCCAAATTTTCTGTTTCTTAGCATTTGAGTTTTGGTAGTGTGTGTCTAGGAATTTGTCCACTTCTTTCAGATTGTCCAGCTTGTTGGCATATAATTTTTCAGTGTTCTCTTATAATTGTTTGGTTGTGATCTCTCTCCTCTTTAATTCATGATTTTATCTGTTTGGGTCCTCTTTTCTTTTTGAGAAGTCTGGCTAAGGGTTTATCAATTTTGTTTATTCTTTCAAAAAACCAGCTGTTAGTTTCATTGATCTGGTTTTTTAAAATTTTATATCATTTATTTCTGCTCTAATATTTATTATTTCCCTTCTTCTCCTGGCTTTGGGCTTCATTTGCTGTTCCTTTTCTAGCTCCTTTAGGTTTAAGGTTAGGTTGTGTATTTGGGACCTTTCTTCTTTTTTAAAAATATTTTTTAACATTTAGTTTTTTAGAGAGTACGTGCACACACAAGTGGGGGAGAGGCAGAGAGAAGGAGACAGAGGATCTGAAGCAGGCTCCACACTATGAGCACAGAGCCTGATGTGGAGCTTGAACTCATGTACTCTGTGAGATCATGACCTGTACTGAAATCAAGATTTGGCTGTTGAACCAGCTGAGCCACCCTGGTGCCTCTCTTCGTTCTTGAGATAGGCTTGAATTGCAATGTATTTTCCTCTTAGGACTGCCTTTGCTGCATCTCAAAGAGTTTGGACTGTTGTGTTTTCATTTTCATTTGTCTCCATGTATATTTCAAATTTTCTTCTTTAATTTCCTGGTTAACCCATTCATTCTTTAGTAGGATGTTCTTTAACTTCCATGTATTTAGGTGCTTTCCAAATTTCTTGTGGTTGATTTCAAGTTTCATAGCATTGTGATCTGAAAATATGCATGGTATGAGCTCAATCTTTTTGTACATGTTAAGGACTGTTTTGTGACCCAATATGTGGTCTGTTTTGGAGAATATTCCATGTGCACTCGAGAAGAATGTGTATTCTGCTGCTTTAGGATGAAATGTTCTGAATATATGTTAGGTCCATCTGGTCCAATGTGTCATTCAGAGGTGTTTCCTTATTGATTTTCTGCCTAGATGATCTGTCCATTACTATAAGTGGAGTATTAAAATCTCCTACAGTTACAGTATTACTATCAATAAGTTTGCTTGTGTTTCATTGATTTATATATTTAGGTTTTCCACATTGGGGGCACAAATATTTACAATCGCCAGCTCTTCTTGATGAATAGACCCCTTAATTATCATATAATGCCCTTCTTCATCTCTTTTTATAGTTATTGTTTTAAAGTCTGGTTTGTCTGATATAAGTATGGCTAATTCTGGCTTTCTTTTGATGTCCATTAACATGAGAGATGGTCCTTTATCCACTAACATTGAATCTGCAGGTGTCCTCAGGTGTAAAATGAGTCTCTTGTAGGCAGCATGTAGATGGATCTTATTGTTTTATCCATTCTGATACCCTATGTCTTTCGATTGGGGTATTTAGTCCATTTACATTCAGAGTGAGAAAAATATGGATTTAGTGCCATTGTGTTATCTGTAGATTTTATGTTTGTGGTCATGTCCTCTGGTCCTATTTAGTCTTTGCTGCTTTCCACTCAGAGTCCCCCTTAGGATCTTTGCAGGGCTGGTTTAGTAGTCATGAACTCCTTTAGTTTTTGTTTGTCTGGGAAAGTCTTTATTTCTCCTTCTATTCTGAATGACAGCCTTGCCAGAGAAAGGATTCTTGGCTGCATATTTTTTCTATTCAGTACATTGGTTATTTCCTGCCACTCCTTTCTGACCTGCCAAATTTCAGTGGACAGGTCTACTACTACCCTTATGTGTCTACCCTTGTAGGTTAAGGCCCATTTGTCCCTAGCTCCTTTCAGAATTCTCTCTTTATCTTTGTATTTTGCCAGTTTCACTATGGTATACCATGGTGTTGACCTGTTTTTGTTGATTTTGAAGGGAGTTCTCTGTGCCTCTTGGATTTGGATGCCTGTTTCCTTCCCCAGATTAGGAAAGTTCTCAGCTATGATTTGTTCAAATAAACCATGTGCCCCTTTCTCTCACTCTTTCTGACACTCCTATGATACGGATATTGTTTCATTTCATGGAATCACTTAACTCTCTAATTTTCGCCTTGTGATGTAGTAATTTCCTTCCTCTCTTTTTTTCAGCTTCATTATTTTCCATAATTTTGTCTTCTGTTTCACCTATTCTCTGCTTCTTGCATCCTCACTGTCATTATATCTAGTTTATTTTGCATCTAGAATTTTTTAATTCATCCTGACTAGTTCTTAGGTCTTTAATCTCTGCAGCAAGAGTTTCTCTGGTATCATCTATGCTCTTTTCAATCCCAGCTGTTAGTCATATGATGGTTATTCTAAGTTTTTGTTAAGATATATTGTTTATATCTGTTTTGAGCAAGTTTCTGTGATTTCTTCTTGAACTTTGTTTTGGGGAGAATTCTTCTGTTTGGTCATTTTGGCTACGTTTCTGTCTTTTGCGTTTTAAAAGCTTGTTATGTGTCCTGCACCTGAGAGTACTACTATATTAAAAAGGGGTAATACGCTGTCCAGAGTTTGGTACTCCAGGAAGTGTTTCTGGTGTATGTTGCATGCACCCTGTTGTTGAATTTTGGCTGCTCTACCCCACTGGTCAGTGCTCTGCAGAGCTCCTCCTTGCTTTTAGTGGTGGAGTGTTTGGACCTTCAGCTAGGTGTGCTTTGATTTATTTGTTGAAGTAACCCCGGGGGGAGAAAAAGGAAAGGGAGGGGGGAAGCCTGCTTTACATAAAAAGAGAAAAATGAAAGGGGAGAAAAGAAATACAAACAGAGAATCAAAAAACTATAAGGCTAAATCCAGAGAAAGAGAGAGGAAAATAAAGAAGAAGAAAGAGGGTGGAAAAAGAAGAAAATAAAAATACCTGATCAAAAAAAATATATGATAAGAATTGACCAAAAACAAGTCAGAAACTATGAGCCTGATCCAAAAAAAAAAAAAAAAAAAAAAGGAGGAAACAAATATGAAATGACATGAAATAAAATAGTAAAGAAAAAAAAAAAAACAGAAACAGTTGTCTGTTGGTGCCTGGGACTTGTGACTATGCTGGTGTGGAGAGGCCAGCTGCATTGGGTCAGTCAGTCTTGCCCCAATAAATCATCAGTTGCCAGGCACGGGGTCTTGGGGTTTGGCTTAAGCAGGTCCCATCTCCACTGGGGGCCCCTGTGCTGCTCTCTGAAGTCCCACCCTGTTGATGTCAGGGAGAAAAAGGTCAACACCCCAATCTCTCCTCCCCTTACTGGATATCTCAACCCATGCTGATAGAATAGTGAGGGCCATCAGCTTGCCCTGCTCCACAATTCTCTGCCTTCTAGGTACTCAGCTGGGATTCAGAACTCCAGGTCTTAACGGACCCAGCCCAGTGTGGCTCCTCTCCCCTGTTCTGGAGTAGAGCCACTCTGTGTGATAAACCCTCTTCCCAAAGTACTCTGGGAAGGGGACTGTTCTCTCCCAGTGTTCCTCTGAGATCGCTACACCATGCTATGCACTCCTGGCCAGCTCCCTTCTCCCCTGTAGTGTGTGCCACGGCTTCCAGCTCCATTCCGGAGAAAGTCGCCCTTTTCTGAAACCTCCGAGTTTCAGCTCCTAAGGCTGTTGGCAAAAAAGACACTGGCACTCTCTGTATTTCTCGTTCCCCAGTCCGTGTTCCAGAGAGGTTTTCCATTTGTGCTAACTCGATGCCACACTTTCACAACTCCTCTCTCTTTCTCTCCCTTTTGTCTCTCCACAGAAGGGGTTCCCTCCCCTCCGTGCCTATGCCGTTTTATCTCCCACAGTTCACATACATGCACTTCGATCCTGCCAAGCGGTCTCCCTCCAACCGTGGAGATCCTTCTGCCCCTCCGCAGATCGATTTCCTGGCTGTTCCGAGTGATCTGACCTCAATACAGCTGTGTTTGAGGGACGAGGAAAATCCTGGTCCCCCTACTTCTCTGCCATCTTAACTCCCTTCCTGACAAATGGTCTTTTAGAAAGTCATACCCATTTCCACTCCCCTCAGAGGTGAGTGACAGTGTTTTTTTCCTTCTCTTGTCAACTTTAGGCATTATCTTATTTTTGCTAATTTAAAAAATGTTTTTAAAATTTTCATTTCTTAGCTAGTGAGGGTGAATCTTTTTCTTTGCATATATCTTTGCCATTAATATTCTTTTATAATTTTCCTGCTAACTAACCTTTTCCTGCTTTTTTCTTATTGTTTCCTTTCTTGTTCATTTGGGTGCTTCATTTATTGCACATAGCAATAAATGTCACGAAAGTAAAAACTTTTTGTCAGTCATTTGCTTTTTTAAAGATTCCAGTATAGTTAACATACAGTGTTATATTAATTTTAGGCATATAATATAGTGATTCAATAATTCTATGCATTACTCATTATTCATCATGATAAGTGTACTCTTTCATCCCCTTCACCTATTTCATGTATCCCCCCAGCCCCCCTCCCTTCTGGTAACTATCACTTTGTTCTCTACAGTTAAGAGTCTGTTTCTTGCTTTGTCTATTTTTCATTTGCTCATTTGTTTTATTTCTTTAATTCTGCATATGAGTAGAGTATTTGTCCTTCTCTGACTTATTTCACTTAGCATTATGGTCTCTAGCTCCATCCATGTTGTTGCAAATGGCAAGATGTCATTCTTTTTATGGCTGAATGATATTCCATTGTGTGTGTATGTGACACATATACATATCCACATCTTTATCCATTCATTTATGAGTGGATACTTGGGCTGCTTCCATAATCTGGCCATTGTAAATAATGCTGCAGTAAACATAGGGGTTCGTGTATCCCTTTAAGTTAGTGTTTTTGTATTTTTTGGGCAAATACCCCGTAGTGTGATTACTGGATCATAGGGTGGTTTTATTTTTAACTTTTTGAGGAACCTCCATCCTGTCTTCCACAGTTGCATTCCCACCAACAGTGCACAATAGTTCCTTTTTCTCCACATCCTTGCCAACACTTGTCTCTTGTGTTTTTGATTTTAGTCATTCTGACAGGTGTGAGGTGATATCTCACTGTGGTTTTGATTTGTATTTCCCTGATGGCTGAAAAATACTGAGCATCTTTTCATATGTTTGTTGGCCATCTGTGTGTCTTCTTTGGAGAAATGCATATTCATGTCTTCTGCCCATTTTTTAATTACATTATTTCTTTTTGGGGGATGTTGAGTTATATCACTTCTTTATATATTTTGGATACTAACCCTTAATAGGTTATGTCACTTGCAAATAACTTCTTCCATTCCATATGTTGTCTTTTAGTTTTGTTGATTGTTTCCTTTGCTCTGCAAAAGCTTTTTATTTTAATGTGTCCCAATAGCTTATTTTTGCTTTTATTTCCCTTGCCTCATGATACATATCTAGAAAGATGTTGCTATGGCAGATGTTAGAGAAATTACTACCTGTGCTCTCTTCTAGGATTTTTATGGTTTCAGGTCTCATATTTAGGTCCTTAATCTTAATCCATTTTGAGTTTATTTTTGTGTATGGTGGCATAAAAGTAAAAACTTTTTTCTCATTTGCTTTTTAATGTTATTTATGGTCTTTAAAAATGTACAGAAATATTAATTTTATTGACTTGAACATTAAATAATATAAGGGTCTAAATTAAGGATCTTAGCTAAGTAATTTCAAAAGGCACACAAATAATGTTAAACTAGTTGAATTTCATAAATTTTAAAAAGTCTGTATTTTTTGGTTCATTTTGAATATTTCTTTTTTTTAATTTTTTTAACGTTTTTATTCATTTTTTGAAAGACAGAGAGAGACTGTGAGTGGGGGAGGGGCAGAGAGAGAGGGACACACAGAATCCGAAGCAGCCTCCAGGCTCTGAGCTGTCAGCACAGAGCCCGATGCTGGGCTCAAACCCATGAACCGTGAGATCATGACCGAGTCAAAGTCTACTGCTTAACCCACTGAGCCACCCAGGCGCCCCCATTTTGAATATTTCTTAAACACACATAAATGCTTGGTTTTCAACCTTTGAATAATTGCTTTTTCAACATTTTTTAACCATATAACACTTAAAACTTTTTCAAATACTTAATGACTAAAGACAGTTCACTTGGATAATTTCTTAAAGAAATGTAATGAGGCATCCATGAATGCCACTTGGTTTGACTTTACATAAAAAAACTACTTATTTAAGCTTTACTTTTTTTTTTCTTTAAAAATAGCAATACAGTTTAATATATTTTAAAGCTTACTCTAACAAAATTTTTTCTCCCTGTGTTAACACTTCTATAATCAGAAACAGCCAAGTTCTTTTTAGACTTATCATTGGTCGAAAAATCCACTGGGAAACTTACCTTGGATAGAAAATTGAGCAAGCTGTGTGTTTTTTTTTTTCCTCTTGTTTATTTAGGTTTTTGTTTCTTGGCTCTCATTATGACCCTCCAGTCTTTCAAAGTCCTTCACTGCTGGTTGGTGCTGTCACAGCTCATCAGATTTATTCTGGACCTGTACAGGGTATCTGGGGAGAAAGAGGAAAGAAGTATGTGTGCTGCTGTGTCCTTGACAATTTAAAGAAGGCTGGGTCAAGTAAACTAAAACAAGGCCCATTGTAGACTTTTTCTTCTTGAAGAATTTATTTGGTCTTGCTGTTTTCTGTTTCATTTTGTTCCCCACCTCCTTTGTATCCTACAACTTCATTCTCTCTGAAAAAAATGATAGAAATTTAGGAATGTTCTATAAGCTATTGATTTATTCCCATATTACCTTTCTTTTGTCTCTGGTACATAGGATACATAGCCAGTCATCTCATTGAAGTTCACACATTTAATATGTGAAAGAGCAAGACCTGGAATCTAACAACTTAGGATCACAACTGGAACTAATGTTATTTTAAAGGCTATGTGTGCTTTTTGTATTTAATATTTTAATGTTTCCTGTCTTTATTTGGGAAAGTTTCTAAACAAATAGGTTGCTATTTTTTATGATTTTATTTATGAACACAATAAATGTAGGTTTCTAGTCTTTGAGAAAATGGATATATTAAGAGGCAGAGGATTCTTAGAAATATTTGCCCTAATACTAATTTTTTTCTCGTATTGTGGTATATCGAAAGTTTTTTTTTTTTTTTTAATTGCTATATTGTAAACCATTCTACCTGGCTTTAGAGGTACTTAAAGTTAAATACTTTTAAGTTAACTATGTAAATTAAACTTTCAACTTATGTAATTTCTAAAACACTAATGAATTAGTTTTATTTAACTTAGCTTCAGATTTATGCATCACTGGTTATAAATTAACAACCTACGCTGGTGTGAAGTGTCATATTGTAGCCTAATTCTTTATGCAGTTGTGACCACATAGACCAACCAGGAAGGAGGGCAGCAAACTTCCAGATGCTTTGAGTATAAAGTTGCAGGGTCCCGAGGGTTTAGAGGAATTCCTCTGGTCCATAGGGAACTGTGGAGGAGGGGAAAACCTAGAATCAGGAAACATTCCTGTCTAGTGGTATAGCCTATCAGTGACCATCTTAGCTCCTTTCTTGGTAAAATCCTTCAGTTTTATTGGGTTCCCCAGCCCCCACCTCTCACAGAAAAAGCTTTAATTTCTAGGTAGAACTCTGTGGTAACATGGCATTTCTTCCATAGCTTTGTAAAATATTTTTGATGATGTTTGATAGAACTGGCATATTAGAGTTTCTTTGTTGGTAGTTCAGATACAAACTGTATGAATAGGAACTTGTTTCTTAAGAGTAAAGTAAAATGCTTTGAATAGGTTTTAAATGAGATTGTCTTGGGCACTGTTAGCTGCTTCGAATGCTGGTTTATTTTGTGGTTGTGTGTGTGGTGTGTATATGGTTTAGGTTTTTTTTTTTAATTTAAAATTTTAAGGGAGTGGGTTTTAAAATCTGAACTTTTGATCTTTTTAAAAAGTGTAACTAGTCATTTTATATAGTGGTCTTATTTTGTAAAGCCCTTCCTATGTAGAATTTTCCTTTTGAACCCTTTCAAAGTTAGTCTTTTGAGAAACATTTCAGACCTTCCATTGGGCAAACAAATACTCTATCCCCCACCCCTACCCCCACCTCAGTCTCATTTTTTTTTTTTTTAAGAAACAAAACCAGAAATTATGGCTGCTTTTGTTTTTTGTTCAGGGGTGCATAGAGGAGTATGTGGTTTCTGTAACTTGGTCTTCACCTTTCTCTAAGTTTTAAAATTAAGATTTTATAGTTTTTAGGACATATCTACCACCCATTCCCCTCTTTTTATACAACTGTGTATGTTTAGTAAAAACCACATAAAGCAGCATTTTTTCCTTTATGTTATAATGGGTCAAAAGTAACAGATATACATGTAATTAAGGCTGTAAAAAGTTCAAGGTGTGTCAGTGCCATGAGAAAGCTTCTGAATGAACACTTAATTTTAAGTATTTGTTTAGATTTTTGCACTTAATGTAGCTTATGATAAAATACAGGCTATACTTAATTTATTTAGTACTCTTTTTGTTTGGCATAAATGAAATAGAAATGCTATCACCCCAAATTATTCACTCAAAAGCCATGAAATTTAAAACAGCTGATATTTTCTTTTTTCATACTAACAGCTTGGAACAAATGTTTTGCTTGTGCAAATGAGATGGCTATTGTGATGCAAAGAAGTATCTTGAAAAAAACCAAATGTCCTTTCTCTGTTTTGAGTATTTCAGTTAAATACTGCAATAATTGTAAGCAGAGCCTGGAGTTTCTTTCTTGTTTCTGTTCTGCGATATATTTTAACAAGTTCTCTTGTGACTTTTAAAATGTCTTGGTTTTAGGACACGTGGTCCGGCGGGGATAACTTTGTCTACAGACGCAATGGGTTAGCAGTTAGATTTTGCAAGTCTTCTCATTTCTTTCCAGATTCTCTGACCCAGGGTAACCTTTGGTTCTTCTCTGAAGGCAGGAGTGAGGGAAGTTTGAGCAGGTGACTGATGATCACTGTCCATACAGCCCACAGACAATATGCGAATTACTTTAGCAGTCCTCTTAGTCCCTCCTCCCACTCTTCCTCCCCTTAAACCAACAAATGCAAATAGCCTCATCCCCATTTGCTAGAAATCTAGGCTTGCTCTGGCAACATGGGCTTTGTTGTTGACTCGCTTTCTCCAGAAAGGCAGTTTTATTTCTGGTAAAAGAGAAAGGCTATCAAGTGGAACTTAAGTCACTTTAATGGTAAATATAGCAACAGCTTGTTTCTCTGGAATATTTCTAAAGGTAGGAATTACCCCAAAGTTTCTTTATATTGTAGTTGAAGTACGGTTAAAGAAATTCATTGTCTGCTTTGTTAGCTTTTGTGTACTAAATATCCAATCATTTATATTATCTCAAAAAATTCTCTTTTTTGCTCTAAATATTACTTATTGAAATTGGTGGTACTATTATTTGATTAGTCTTTTCTAAAAATTGTTTTATGGTAGAAGGGAAAAGTCAGTCTTTGGTTATTTTTACCATAAAGATGGCTTTAAATAAAGAAAGAACAACCCTATTGTGACCCAAACTTGATAATTTAAATCTCCAGTTTGTGATGGAAAGTGTTATCATATATTTTTCTATAGCTTTGAGGAATATGACATGATTTTTCATTAGAATTACCTGAGACTTAGTAAAAGTATTTGTACAGTAATAGAGATGTGGATAACATTTTACTAATTAAATATCGTGTCAGTACATTTGGTTTGTGGAAATCCTAGCAGTGACTGCTATGTTGGTTTTTTTTTTTTTTTTTAACAGCATAATGCAAGTCATTCTGTAAGAAAAAAGGTGCTGTGATTTAAAAATTGAGTGGCTTTTAAAAGCTCAGAATTGTTAAATGAATTATGAATTGACCTGAAACAACTGAAGTTGCTTCTTTTCATGTGAACTTTCTTCTGAAAATATTAAAGGTGTTGGAAATTGTCATCTTCTTTAATGTCATTGTGACCAAAATCTTGGTTTCTTTTGAAGTGAGCAGATATGAGTAGCGATTGTGAAATATAATGGTCTTCATGGGAAGCACTCCCATGAAGCTGAAGTGAGTAGTTTACAGAGCGTCTGTGATGGGGCAAGTATTGTTAAAAGAACGCTCTTAAGGCCCTTCTAAAATTTAATTGTGATTTGTAGCTGCTTCTTGCATTTTTTTGGTTTCCTTTCTAGGCTGAATGCTTATATCATTATATAACAAGTTAGGAAAACCATATAAATTCCACTAAATTAGATTTTATTTTAATTTAGCATGTATGCCAAGAAAAAAGGCAGTGTCATTTACGTACAAGGTAAATAACTTTAACTGGACTTTTGTATTTTGTTTAATTTAGAGAGCTATCCTTTAACCTTTTAATTGTGTTTGGGATATTTTTCCCTGTAGCATTTTTGTAAGTTTTCAGTAACCTTATAGAATATTCTATACAGATTAAGGTATGTTTTATAAGGTGTGTAAAGGGTGTCTTTTCTCTTCTTGAATCTGTTTGCCTTAGATCTCCAAGTCTTATTTTGAAATGGGGGAGACAGAAATTAAAGCTACCAAGACTTTCAGTATATTGGTTTTGGTTTAGTTGTCCAGACATAATTTTTAAAAGCTCCTAGAAAAGACATAGCAGCATTTCCCAAATGGGGATGCTCTGTCATACCGCCCCAAAACAAGCTCTTTTAAATCAGATCTTTACTTTTGTGAGTGAATGGCTTGTTTTTCTTTTTATGTGGGAGTTATCTTTTATTGTATGTTTATTTTATATTATTTTTTAGCAAGCTTTTTAAAAATGTTTACTTTTGAGAACAAGTGAGAGAGAGAGAGAGAGATGGGGAGAGGCAGAGAGAGAGGGAGACAGAGCATCCCAAAGTGGACTCTGCACTGACAGTGGAGAGCCCGATGTGGGGCTCGAACTCACGAACCACGAGATCATGACGTGAGCTGAAGTCGGACGCTTAACCAACTGAGCCACCCGGGCACCCCTATTTTATTATTATTTTTTTTATGTTTAGTTTTGGAAGAGAGAGAGAGCAAGCTTGTGCAGGCAGGGAAGGGGCAGAGAGAGAGGGAGACAGAGGATCCAAAGCAGGCTCCACACTGACAGCACAGAGCCCAACGTGGGGCTCAAACTCACGAACTGTGAGATCATGACCTGAGCTGAAGGACATTTACCCGACTGAGACACCCGGGCACCCCTTATTGTATGTTTAAAGTATTTTTAATACTTTAAAACTGTGGTTCTTGGTTTTGGGGAGGGAAACCTACCTAGGTCATGAGGAGACTCAGGAAAGACAGTGGAGGAGCGAAGGCAATAGGGCTGGGCCTGTTCACAGTATTGGATGCCAACAATGCCAACTAAACCATCTCTTCTTGGTAAATGAGCAGGGAACTGTGCAGAACATTCAAGTTAGAATAGGTCCAATAAGGGTTAAAATATGAAAAGACAGGTACCATTTCCACAAAAACTGGGGACAGCTACCACTAAGAATTAGAGACCTTCTTTTCCTTTTTAACTTTTTCAGTGTTTGCCATTCTTTTTCCTTGTAGTGATTAGTTGTAAAACAAATAAACCTTTTAAAATGATAGGGCACGGGGCAGGTCTCAAAAAGAACTTTTATACTTGTTTTGGGCACAGTGAGAAAGTGAGAAAAGTGAAAAAGTATCTTAGAGGTCTTTAAGTAATGGTAAAAGGAAGAGTGATAAGCAGAGGCCTTTGGGAGGTGTCTGACCAAGACCAAGAGTGCCCCTGCTACTGTGAATGGAAATAGAGACCATGTGTCTCTGCTGGTCAGCTGCTTGGCCAATAATGATGCTTTTACAGTTCTATTCTACTGAGTCAGCCTGGGCTACTGAGGGGATCTACTCTTTAATTCTGAAATTGCTGGAGACAGCTGCAGATTCTAGAGGTCACTGCCAGTATGCAGTGAGTCTGCATGGGTATCTCTACTGTTATTTTTTAGTGGATTCTTGTATGTCTTTACAAGTTGTATGGCTTTTTATCAAAATAAAATATTAGTAATGCTTATGTCAAATAATTGTTTTCTTTAGAGACATGACTTGTTCTGTTATTTGAAAAAAGTGGCTAGGTTTGGGGCACCTGGGTGGCTCAGTCGGTTAAGCGTCCAGCACTTGATTTCAGCTCATGTCATGATCTCATGGTCGTAAGATTGAGTCTCGCATTGGGCTGTGTGCTGTGCTTGGAGCCTGCTTAAGATATTCTCTTTCTCTCTCTCTCTTTCTCTCCACCACCCCCCCCCCCAAATGGCTAGGTTTATCTTTGTGAGGGCATTTTATAATTTTTATGACAAAATTGGAATTGTAGAACATTTAGAAAACAAAGCGATAGGGTAAAATCTAAAAATTGCTTGTATTCTTGCCTGTATTCTTACCAGTATTCTTGCCATCCTCTAATATTTTGATATATAAACCTTAGGATATTTTAATTAAAAAATCAGAAATGTTAATTAATTGCCAGTAGTCATTGAGACCAGCTGAGGATGTCTTTAGAAGCATGTGTTGTATTCTGTTCCATGTATACAGAACTGTATTGGTTTGGTCCCATCTACTTAAGTATTCTTGCTTTGTTATTATAATAATTAATAGACATAAAATGTGTTTGGATTATAAATGTTTCATTTTGAGAAAATACATAAGAAAATTTAGAGTACAGAAGGTTCTCCTCTAATATTTGATGCATTTTTCCCTTAAGGGTTTATTTAGCCAAGAGAATTTTAAAAAAGGAAGGCCCCTAAATACTGGATTATTAAGGGCATGTTGATAATTTGTTTTTAGCGCCACTTTAGATATTTTTATCTGTGGTTTACACAGAAGCTCCCTCAAATTTGAACCTTAAGAAATGTTTAACCCAACTATTTAATTCTGCATTTGAGTTTGTTAAGATTATAGAAGAAAATATTTTAATTGTCTTTTCATTGCTTACCTCACTAGTTTAAAACAGTACCCACTTTAAGCAGGGAGCATGGGCTTTTGGGTGAGACAGTCCTGAATGTGAATCCCGTTTCTACCACTTTGAGACTAGCTGTGTGATACTGGGTTAGATGTTACTTACTGCACTAAGCCTCTGTTTGTTTGTTTGTTTGTTTCTTTCTTTCTTCTTCTTCTTCTTCTTCTTCTTCTTCTTCTTCTTCTTCTTCTTCTTCCTCCTCCTCCTCCTCCTCCTCCTCCTCCTCCTCCTCCTCCTCCTCCTCCTTCTTCTTCTTTTTTTGTTTTTGAGAGAGAGAGAGAGCAAGCAAGCATGATTGGGGAAGGGTCAGAGAGGGAGACACAGAATCCAAAGCAGGCTCCAGGCTCTGAGCTGTCAGCCCAGAGCCCGATGCAGGGCTCAAACTCATGGTCCTAGAGATCGTGACCTGAGCCAAAGTCAGATGCTTATTAACCAACTGAGCCACCCAGGTGCCCCAAGCCTCTATTTTTTTATATGTAAAATGGGGATAATAATACTTGCTTTACAAAATTATAGAAACAAATTTTAATAATGTATGCAAAATATTTGACCCATTCGAAGTATACAGATTTCTTTCTTTTTTCCCCCAGTGTTGTGTTTTAAAATGAGGTGCGATTCACATAATATAAAATTAACTATTTCAAAATGCACAATTTAGAGTCACTTAGTACGTTCATAATGTTGTACAACTACCACCTTTATCTAGTTTGGAAATATTTTCATCACCTTAAAAGAAAACCCTGTACCCACTAAGCAGTTGCTTCCTATTCTCTCCTCCCTCTTGCCCCTGTGACCACTAATCTGTATTCTGTTGCTATAGATTTACTTATTCTAGATATTTCATATAAATTGAATCATATAGTATGTGATTTTGTGTCTGGCTTCTTTCACTTAGTGTAATGTTTTCAAGGTTCATTCATGCCATTTCAGCTACCAATACTTCATTCCTTTTTATGGATGAATAATATTCCATTGTATGCATGTGTAACACATTGGTTATCCATTTATCCATTGATGTACATTTGAGCTGTTTCTACCTTTTGGCTACTGTGAATAGTGCTGCTATGAATATCCCTGTACATGTTCTTATTAGAGTCCCTGTTTTCATTTATTTTGGGTATATACCTAGGAATGGAATTGTTGGTTCAAATGTTACTTCTGTGTTAACTTTATCTGCTACTGCCAAACTGTTTGCCGCAGGAGCTGCACCACTTTACATTCCCATCAGCAATGTATGGGGGTTACAATTTCTCCATATCCTTGTCAGCACTTAACTGTTTTTCTTTTTAATAGCCATCTTAGTAGGTGTAAAGTGGTACCAAATTGTGATTTGGATTTGCAGTCCTTCCTTCATTTTTGAATGGAGTGTATTCTTAGAAGTTGATTTTTTTTTTAACACATTGTCAAAGATTATCTTTTATTTGGTTTGAGGCAAGGTGTTTTCCTTTAAACAGACAAACAAAAAATTAAACATTCACTCCATATATCTTGGATTACAATGCCATGGGTTTGGGCATTTTGGGGTTACCATAACAGCAGCACCTTAGAAACTGGGTGAGAGGAAACACTACAGATAAGAGATTTTATTTCCTCCTTTCTTAGAAGTTGATTTTTAAGTTGGTTGATTGGTATTTGAAGTTTTTTTTTCATACAGTGTTATATTAGTTTCAGGTGTACAAAATAGTGATTCAACAATTCTATACATTACTCAGTGCTCACCACGATAAGTGAACTCTTAATTCCCTTCATATATTTCACCCATCCAGCCATCTATCTCCCCTCTGGTAACCACCAGTTTGTTCTCTGTAGTTAAGAGTCTGTTTTTTGGTTGTCTCTTTTTTTTTCTTTTTTTAAATGATTTTTTTTAAGTTTATTTATTTATTTTGAGACAGAGAGAGAGAGATGCAGGAGGGGCAGAGAGAAAGATGGAGACAGAATTCCAAGCAGGCTCTGCAGTGTCAGCTCAGAAACCTGTGCGGGGCTCAAACTCACTTCCTGTGAGATCATGACCTGAGCTGAAATCAAGAGTCAGATGCTTTAACTGACTGAGCCACCTAGGCGCCCCTGTCTCTTTTTTTTTCTTTGTTTTGTTTCTTAAATTCCACATGAGTGAAATCCTATGGTCTTTGTCTTTCTCTGACTGACTTATTTCTGTTAGCATTGTATTCTCTAGATCCATCCATGTTGTTGCAGATGGCAAGCTTTCTTTTTTTATGGCTTAGTAACATTCCAATGTATGTATGTGTATATACATACACACACACACACACACACACCACATCGTCTTTATCCATTCATCTGTCAGTGGGCACTTGAGTTGCTTCCATAATTTGGCTATTACAAATAATGCTGCAGTAAACATAGGGGTGCATATATCTTTTTAAATTAGTGTTTTTATATTTTTTGGGTAAATACCCAGTAGTGGAATTATTGGATCCTATTGTAATTCTCTTTTTAATTGTTTGAGGAACCTTCATACTGTCTTCCACAGTGGCTGCACCAGTTTGTATTCCCACCAACAATGCAAAAACGGTTCCTTTTTCTCCATATCCTCACCAGCACTTGTCTCTTGTGCTTTTGATTTTAGTCATTCTGACAGGTGTGAGGTGATATCTCATTGTGGTTTTGATTTGCATTTCCTTGATGGATGAGTGGTATTGAGCATCTTTTTATGTGTTTGTTGGTCATCTGTGTGTCTTCTTTTGAGAAATGCCTGTTCATATCTTCTGCCCATTTTAAATTATATTATTTGTTTTGGGGGTTATTGATTTGTATAAGATCTTTATATATTTTGTATACTAAACCCTTATCAGATCTGTCATTTACATGTATCTTCCCCTATTCAGTAGGTTGCCTTTTTGTTTTGTTGGTGGTTTCCTTTGCTGTGTAGAAGCTTTTTATTTTGGTATAGTTGCAGTAGTTTATTTTTGCTTTTGTTTCCCTTGCCTCAGGAGACAAATGTAGAAAAGTGTCGCTATGGCCAATGTCAGACAAAATTACTGCCTGTTCTCCTCTAGGATTTTTATGGTTTCAGATCTCACATTTAGATCTTTAATCCGTTTTGAGTTTATTTTTGTGTGTGGTGGAAGAAAGTGGTATAATTTCATTCTTTTGCATGTAGCTGTCCAGTTTTCTCAGTGCCATTTGTAGAAGAGACCGTCTTTTTCCCATTGCATACCCTTGCCTCCTTTGCTGAAGATTAATTGACCACATAATTGTGGATATATTTCTGGGCTCTCTCTTTTGTCCCATTGATGTATGTGTTGTTTTTTTGTGCCAGTACCATACTCTTTTGATTGCAACAGCTTTGTAGTATATCTTGAAATCTGGGATTGAAATACCTTAAATTCTGTTCTTTTTCAAAATTACTTTGGCTGTTTGGGGTCTTTTGGGGTTCCATACAAATTTTAGGGTAATTTGTTCAGTTTTGTGAAAAATGCTGTTGGTATTTTGATAGGGATTGCTTTGAATCTATGGATTGTTTTGAGTAATATGGACATTTCAACAATATTGGTTCTCCCAATCCATGAACATGGAATATCTTTCCATTTGTGACATCTTCCATTTCTTTCATCAGTATTTTATAGCTTCTAGAGTACAGGTCTTTCACCTCCTTGGTTAACTTTATTCCTAAGTATTGTATTATTTTTGGTGCAATTGTAAGTGGGATTGTTTTCTTAATTTTTCTTTTTGCTACTTCATTATTAGTGTATAGAAATACAGTGGATTTCTGTCTATTGATTTT
Source organism: Panthera tigris (assembly GCF_018350195.1). Lineage (NCBI taxonomy): Eukaryota > Metazoa > Chordata > Mammalia > Carnivora > Felidae > Panthera > Panthera tigris. The sequence goes on along the minus strand of NC_056677.1, from coordinate 14,453,140 downwards.
GTATCCTGTGACTTTACTGAATTCATTTATTAGTTCTAGTAGTTTCTTGGAGTTCTTAGGGTTTCTATATATAATATCATGTCATCTGGAGATAGTGAAAGCTTTATTTCTTCCTTACCAGTTTGGATGCCTTTTATTTCTTTTTGTTGTGTGATTGCTGTGGCTAGGACTTCCAGTACTATGTTGAATAAGAGTGGTGAGAGTAGACATCCTTGTCTTACTCCTGACCTTAGGGGAAAAACTCAGTTTTTCACCATTGCATATAATGTTAGTGGTGGGTTTTTCATATATGGCCCTTATTATTGAGTTGAAGTATGTACCCTCTGTAACCTTCTTTGTTGAGGTAAAGCATTTTTTTCCCAGCAAACTGTAAAATGTTGTTATTAAACCATGGTGGCCTATTTGATGCATAAGCTACCCAACTTGTTTCTATGGGAATATAAGACCAGAGACAAAACTTGGATGTTAAACATTTATTCATTAACAAACATTTCTTGGATGCCTGTTATGTGGCAGGCCCTCAACCACATGTTGGAGGTATAATAATGGTTTGAACTTACATAGTTCCTTCTTCTAAAGGAATTCACAGTGTAGTGGGACAGGTAGATATCTAACAAAAGATAAGATGCTGTAATACCTGTGCTGCTAGAGATAAATGCAGTCTGTGAAGTTTATTAGCATGAAGTCCTATGGTTTGCCTCGGAGCTTTGTGCTGGAATTTTGCAGTGCTCGTGATTGAGCTCGTCATTGACATGAGAGGGAAGGCCTTTCCTGGATCAGCTTCTGCAAGGCAGTAAGAGTCAGAATATTTGGGGACCTGAAACATGATTATGACTGAATCTATAAGGATAGTTGGAGAATAGAGGAGATGAGGCTGTGAAGATATGTAGAGGGCCTTGGACACCAGGCCAAAGACTTTAGATTTTAGCATATGGGTAATGTGGCATCACTGAAGATTTTCTTTTTAATGTTTGTTTATTTTTGAGAGAGAGAGAGAGACAGAGAGACAGACAGAGCATGAGCGGGGGAGGGCCAGAGAGAGAGGGAGACCCAGAATCTGAAGCAGGCTCCAGGCTCTGAGCTGTCATCACAAAGCCCTATGCAGGGCTCGAACCCATGGAACTGTGAGATTATGACTGGAACTGAAGTCAGAGGCCTAACTGACTGAGCCACCCAGGTGCCCCAGCATCACTGAAGATTTTTAAGAGGAAAAGTGACATATAGTTTGTATTTTAGAAAGATCATGATTATGTGCTATCAAATATGGATTGTAAAGGTTAGCCAGGAATGCTAGTAAAGAGGCTAGTGCTATAGCTTATGTGAGAAGTCATTTCATGGGCATAAAGAAGAACACAACTAGGAAGTACTTCAGGTAGGCTTGGTTTCACATGTCGATGGTGGAAGAGTACAAAGATGTCTTCAAGATTTCTGATTACTGATAATTGAGTGTAAAAGGTAATGTCATTCAAGATAAGCGTGATGAATTTGGTTTTGGACATGTTGAGTGAGAGATGCCTATATATAAGATTATTGAATTGGCTATTGAAAACACAGCTGTGGAACTTGAGAGAGGCTTATGATGGGTAGGGGGTGGCTTACGAATGCGTAAGTGGCAGAAGAACATGAGAGCAAGCAATTTGGCAATCATTATATGTAGGCAGTAGCTGAAATCAAGGGAGTGAACTAAAAGCACTCAAAACTGAGGTGGGGATAGGGGGAAGGTGACTAATCCTGGGGAACACCACAGGAAACATGACAGAGGTATAAGAAGGACCAGGAGGGAGTGGCTGTGTGAAATCCAATAACAAATTTAAAAAAGAAGACATCATCAAAAGTGTTGAGTGCTATTAGGAGGTTGTGGGTTACCTTAGCATTCAAAGCTTCCCTAAAAAGAGGTGTCTAAAAGTGTAATTGCAGAGGGTTGAAAAATAAGAAAATGGCAGTGGTAGTGAACATGGGCTAGTCTTTTAAGAAGTTTGGTCATGAAAGGAAGGAGGGAAGGGATCAGAATGTCGGTAAATAGGAGATCCTTATTTGGATGAAACTTTTTTTCTTGCATTTGTTAGGCATTGACAACAAGGTTTCCCTGATATCCCATCCATTGATAGAAGAGGGCCAGGAGCACCCTCAGGGCCTGGAAAGAGAAGGTGAGAATCAAGGCAGGGCTGCTGCTGATGGTAATGCTGCTGCTGCTATTAACAGTTAACATTTATTGAAATATGTACCATGTGCCACATGCTGAATTTAAATAATTGTCCCAAGACCTCATAATTATTATGTGGTAAATCTGGATTTGAACCTAATTAATCTAGAACCAGTGTCTCTCCCTAGATAATGAGAAGCAGGGAAGGGAATAGGCTATTATGACCAGTTGGTACAGGAGTCTCATGCCCAGCTGATCTCTACTCTGCTTCTTCTGAGAAAATTCATAGTCCTCACCTGGCTTCTGGCTTCCAAATATCTGCTGTGGTATTAGGAACATGCTTCCTTGTTTTCCTTTCCATTAGTAACTACCCCCTGTGGTTTTAAGAGTTTTTCTTAGCTTGGGGTGCCTGTGTGGTTCATTCAGTTTAGGCTTCTGACTCTTGGGTTCAACTCAGGTCATGATCTCATGGTTCATGAGTTCAAGCCCTGCATCAGGCTTTGCGATGGCAGTGCTGAGCCTGCTTTGGATTCTCTCTTTCCCTCTTTTTCAGCCTCTCCCCCACTTGTGCTCTTTCTCAAAATATAAATAAATAAATTTAATATTTTTTTAAGTTTATTTTTGAGAGAGAGAGAGCAAGTGCACGAGTACGAGCAGGGGAGAGGGAGAGAGAATCCCAAGCAGGCTCCGTGCTGTCAGCACACAGCCCAATGGGGGCTCGGTCCCACAAACCATGAGATCATGACCTGAGCCGTGGCCAAGAGTCAGAGGCCCAACCCACTGAGCCACCCAGGTGCCCCTAAATAAATAAATTTTAAAGAAATTTAAAAAAGAGTTTTTCTTAGCTAATTTGAAGGTTTCTTTTTTTTTTTAAGTTTATTTATTTATTTTGAGAGAGAGAGAGAGTACACACAGGAGGGGCAGAGAGAGGACGAGAGAGAATCCCAAGCAGGCCACTATCAGTGCAGAGCCTGATGTGGGGCTTGAACTCAGGAACTGCGAGATCATAACCCGAGCCAAAACTAAGAGTCAATTGCTTAACTGACTGAGCCACCCAGACACCCCTTATTTGAGGCTTTCTAAAATGATTTTTTTATTGCTGAAGATAAGGAAATATACATTTAAAAGACTCTCAGGGCACCCAGGTGGCTCAGTCAGTTAAGCGTCCATCTTTGGCTCAGGTTATGATCTCACAGTTGGTGAGTTCAAACCCCTGCACTGGGCTCTCTGCTGTCAGCGCAGAGCCTGCTTCAGATCCTCTATCCCCTTCTCTCTGCCCCTCCCCATGTTGTGCACATGTTCTCTCTCAAAAAAATAAAACGTTAAAAAAATAAGTAAAAATAATAAAAGACACTTAGCATGCTAATGGAAAGGGAAAGTTACTCTTATATGACAAGAACAGTCCTTGGGTATTCAAAAGGCTAATTTCAGAGGAAAAATAGACTCTGGCTGTTATCAAATGTTTAGTTTCTCAAGCAGGGTTTCGCTTCTGGAATGGCATGGGTGGCTTCCTCTGGTACAGGTTGGGAGAAGAGAGAGGAGAAATGGGGCAGAATCTGAAACACCAGTCATGGGAGCTGGTGCTTTGGTATGGGATGGCAGCAGGAGTGAATGAAGGAAGATCAGGGGGTTTCCCTCTTTGCTCTTACTGCCGCCCACGACCAGTTTGTGGCAATGTGAGCTCGCTCTATGAGTCAGGGAGCAAAATTCCAGATAGAGGCATTGGGTGCCTCAAGTGAGCTTTTGTGACTATCGGGCCTCAAGGTTGGATAGTGATAGTGTAAGTGTAGCCATCTCTATTGCTATGTCCATGTTTTTCAAAGTTGAGGCTTATATTGTTTCTTTGGGTTTATAGTTAGCAGTATGAAGGATTTTTTTTAATGTTTATTTTTGAGAGAGAGAGAGAGAGAGAGAGAGAGAGACAGAGCATGAGTGGGGGAGGGGCAGAGAGAGAGGGAGACACAGAATCCAAAGCAGGCTCCAGGCTCTGAGCTGTCAGCACAGAGCCTGATGTGGGGCCCGAACCCACAGGCTGTGAGACCATGACCTGAGCCGGAGTCGGACACTTAACTGACTGAGCCACCCAGGTACCCCATAAATTTTTCTTTTTAATGTTTTATTTATTTTTGAGAGAGCACGTGAGTGGAGGAGGGACAGAGAGGGTAGGGGGGGACAGATCTGAAGCGGACTCTGTGCTGACAGCAGCGAGCTCGATGAAGGGCTTGAACTCATGGAAGATCCTGACGTGAGCCGAAGTTGGACGCTCAACTAACTGAGCCCCCTGGGCACCCCTTGAAAGATTTTAGTATAAATGATAGTTTAGTTGTACATGCAGTTTTAAGAATAAGGAAGATGACTTGGAAAGAATTGCTAAATCTGAAAAAGGTTCCAAAGTCAAATGTTTCCAATGACAGATTTTTTCTTTTTGACTTAGTTTTGGTTTTTCCAGACCATATCTTGCTTTTCTGTTTTTGGCTGTTCAGAATTTGGCTTTGTTTATTACTTGCCTCAAATTCAAGGTATCTGTTTTTACAGTAATTTCTGCTCTTCTTGTCATATGGCTGTGTAATACACTATTCAGTTTATTTGAGGAGAAGGAAATCATGTATCATTGATCTACTTAAGGAGATACGAATTTTATGGATACACAACTACACTCACAGGATACACAAACTGTATGACTGGGGCCATATCTATTTCTTCTGAATCTCCAAAATTGCCTAGACTGGTAAAAAGTATACACTAAGTATTGAGTAAATAAATGGTGGATGGAAAATCTGGAGAACACTAAGCAACCATACCTCTTAAGTCTTTTTAGATCAAAAGCAAGATACATATTAATTTATATCTCTAATCCATTTTAGTTTCTGTTCAAGTCAGCCATGTGTAAGCTAAACCAGCACATGTGGAACAGTAGCTGGAAATAGGGGGTTGCTGTTCATTTCTAAGTGTATTTCTTCTTCTGTGGTAATTATGTGTGCAGCTGTCTTCACAATTCAGAGAAGGCAAGCACTATCTTTCAATAATAAAGTGTCTTCATGGGTCAGCAGAAATGTATATTTAATGAGTACTATTTGGAAATAAATATTAAACAAGGTTAAATTCCCAGGCATGAAAAGTTTTACCAATGTGTTTTTGTCTGTACTTACTTGTTAATGTTTTCTCTTTGTAAGTATGCCTCCACACCTGGTTTTTTTTAAAAACCTAAGACTCCTTCTTAGAGAGCACCTCCTGACTCTCTAGTAAAATAGCACGTAGGAATTCACAAAGTTGTCTTTTGCCCCCCACCATTCCCTTTTTTTTAACACTTGTGCACTTTGACTCAGGGTAGTGAATTTAATAGCCTTTTTTTGTTTGAGGGCAGAAAGCAAGGTAGCATATTAGAAAAAGCATGCACTTAGGAGACCAAACTCTCTTAGCCAAATGGGTGATCTTGGCTAAGTTACCTCACCTCGAAGAGCCGAAGTTTCCTCATGTATAAAGTGGGGAAATGGTACCGACCTCAGGAATTTTGGGTGGATTAAATGGGATAATGCATATTGAAGTGCCTCACCTGTAATGGGTAGCCAGTAAATATTGGCATCTCTCTTCTTTCTTCTGCTCCCCTTGTTCCAGGCTTCCAGGCCTCCTCTTGACTTTATTTACTTCCTCTGATGGTTTCCCAAAATTTACTATTTTTTTCTGCATTTCCACAATTCACTAACTTCTCATCTCCTGGACATTTTTCTTACCTGAAGTTCTCTGTTATATCTGAAGATAAGCTGAAGAACCAGTACATTTGGTTAGGTATTCATATAAAAATTTTATTAAAGATGGTTAGTATACCTTTCTATATTGCACGTACTTTTTTCAAAAAGGTTTTTGTTCACTTTGTGGCTACTATGAACACACGGTTTTAGGACTATATATAGTTTGTGTGTGTGTGTGTGTGCTGTATATAGTTTTAACCTTATTACTTAAATTTATTTTCGGCGTGCCTGGGTGGCTCAGTCGGTTAAGTGTGTGACTTTGGCTCAGGTCATGATCTCATGGTTCGTGGGTTCAAGCCCCGCGTCAGGCTCTCTGCTTACAGCTCAGGGCCTGGAGCCTACTTCGGATTCTGTGTCTCCGTCTCTCTCTGCCCCTCTCCAGCTCATGCTCGGTCTGTCTCAAAAATAAATAAACATTAAAAACAAATTTAAAAAAAACATTTATTTTCTATTGGTAATGATTTAATTAATGCTTTAAATAGAGTTTCAGCATGGTTTATATGTAATATCATTGCTCTTTGGAGGAGGGATAATAAATACATGTAATAAATAATGTATATAGTTTAATTTTGATGTCTAATATATTGAATGATTGATCATTCTTTCCACTTTAGTTAAGTTAGTTTAAAAACTATTTTGTTCTAGGTACTGGGGATATGGCAATAAACAAAACTGAGTATTTGCCTTAGAAAAGTTTGCTTTCTAAAGTGAACATTTATTTTCATACATAAAATTTTTTATAATACTTTTTTCTTATTTTGCTCATACATGTGTATATACCATGAATTAAGGAGCTCTTATTGTAATAGAATATTACATTTTAGGGGAATATTTGAAGCTGTAGCATAAGTATTTGTGTTCCAAGATTTGTTAATTTAAAATTTAAAATTAAAAAAAAAGTTTTTTTAATGTTTATTTTTGAGAGAGACAGAGTGTGAGCAGGGGAGGTGCAGAGAGAGGCAGACACAGAATCTGAAGCAGGCTCCAGGCTCCAAGCTGTCATCACAGAGCCCGACGCAGGGTTTAAACCCACGGACCGTGAGATCATGACCTGAGCTGAAGTCCGACGCTCAGGCCTAGGAACTGCCTAGGCGCCCCAAATTTAAAATTTTTAAATGCCAAAATTCTTAGATCAAATAATGATTTCATTACATTTGCCATGTTCCACCAAGTTACTGTTTTATTTGTTACAACTTAATGACGTGTATAGGATGTACTGGTTTTGGAGGTATAACATTGGCTTGCAGGTTGAAAATAGTTTTCATTCATTCAGGGTGCTTGGGTGGCACAGTCGGTTGAGCATCCAACTCTTGATTTCAGGTCCGGTCATGATCCCAGGGTTGTGGGATTGAGTCTCACATTGGTCTCCGCACTGAGCATGGAGCCTGCTTAAGATTCTCTCTCTCTTCCTCTGTCCCTCTCCACCACTTGCATGCTCACATGCTCTCTCTCTCTCTCTCTCTCTCTCTCTCTTCAAAAAAATAGTTTTCAGTCATTCAGTAAATGTTTTTTAGGACCTTCTATTCTCCTAGGTTCTGTCTTAAACCAATCTGGCACAAGAATTTAAACTCAGGTCCAGAGCCCAATCTGTTTCCTTTTCTTCATGCCATGTATTTGGAGGTAGAGACCAGAATTGTGGAGATGAATAGATTGGTCAAGACAGTGAGGATTTATTTGGATTTAGTAACTAGGAGAGTGTCATTACTGACCTTGGAAAGAATTTCTTTAAAATATGTTTGGGAGAAGAAAAGCTTATTACAAGGGTTTGAGGAAACAACAGAATAATAAGGAAATTGAAGTATCAAGTAAAGGTGATTCTTCTTGGTATTTTGGTAGTGAAATAGGAGGACATTCATGCAAGGGCTTGAAAGTATGCCAGAAACTAGGAGTGCTATCTTCAAAATAAGGGACTCGTGAGGGTTGTAAGAGAGAAAGGAGTTGGGGATCAGGGATTAAATACTATGAAGAGAAAGGAGATCATTGAAACCATAATGTCCCAGAGGAACCAAAGAAGATAGTTATTGGTACATAGGTAGAAGGGATTGATTAGACTTAGAAGAGTAGAGAGAAAACTTTTCATGTGGTGCAAGAGGAAGAGATGAGAATGAATGAAAAAAAAAAGTGTTTTAAGTTGGAGAAGTGGGATAGTTATGGTCACTCCCAAAAAATACCCTTCAATCTTCTCATCAAGTAGAAGGTAGGATCATTTGCTGAATGGAATAGGGTTAGAGGGAGACAGAAGCTTTAATAGGGAAAAACATTCTGAGTTGCAGCAGTGACACCACAGTTGAGGTTAGTGTGGATTTTCTAGCAATCAATAATATTTTAATGTTCCAAAGCAAGAGTTGGCAAACTACAACCCGAGGGCCAGGCACATCCAGCCCATGTAGCCTGAGAGCTAAGAATAGTTTTTGAATTCAGAAAATATTTAATAAAACCAAGCAAACAACTAAAGAAACAAAGAAGAATGTGTGACAGAAACTGTATGTGGCCTTCAAAGCCTAAAATATTCACTATCTGGCCGTATATAGAAAAAGATTGCTGACCCTTGTTCTGTAGCTGAAGACCAGAGAAAGCAAATGATAGTGTGACTCAGAGGTGGGAGCCAACATTTGGACATGATCAAAGATCAAGGGGTGATAAAGTCAGGAATACTAGTTAGAGGGGTATTGGTGGAGGTGGACAGGAGTTGATAAGGAGAAAAGCCAGAAGAAAGATAATAGATTGGATGAAAATGGAGAGGGCTTGTGGCTAGATCTCATATGAGAATGGAAAGCATGGCCAGTTGGTATGAAGCAAAGACGACAGGTGAGAAAGGTGGAGGTAAAGAAAGGAGCACAGTGGTTATCTTGGAGGTAGAAGAGTTCCAGAAATAACTAAGTATAACCATTTTAGGGAGGAGCTGAACTCTCCACTGACAAGGTCGTGATGATGAAGCATCAAAATTATGATTTTTTTTTTCAATTTTTTTTTCAACGTTTATTTATTTTTGAGACAGAGAGAGACAGAGCATGAATGGGGGAGGGTCAGAGAGAGGGAGACACAGAATCCGAAACAGGCTCCAGGCTCTGAGCCGTAAGCACAGAGCCCGATGCGGGGCTTGAACTCACGGACCGTGAGATCATGACCTGAGCCGAAGTCGGCCACTTAACCGACTGAGCCACCCAGGCGCCCCAAAATTATGATTTTTTTTAATGTTTATTTATTTTGAGAGAAAGCATGTGTTGTGCACGTGTGCACACATGAATGGGGGGGCAGGGAGAGTTGGGGGACAGAGGATCTGAAGCGGGTTCTGCACTGGCAGCAGAGAGCCTGGTGTGAGGCTCAAACTCATGACCTGCAAGATTACGGGGCTCAAACTCATGAACCGGGAGATCATGACCTGAGCTGAAGTTGGATGCTCAACTGATTGAGCCACCAGGTACCCTAGAATTATGATGTTTAAATTCCTAAAGATGATGACAGGGAGACTGTGTAAGAAGAAATAATGTGAATTAGGTCACTGGAGTTATTGACGAAAGTGGAAGTGAGCATGGAGTATGAGGTAGATGATGGTAAAGAGGTAAGAAGACTAGTGTAAGCAGGTGAATTACTGTAGATAAGGGGAGAAAGTGATGGTGGCAGCTAGATGGTCTTCCCTTTGCCTTGGCAGCTGAGAGAAGGCTGTTCCCTCCTCTTGGCTTGGCAAGTAATAGAAGGTAGATAAAAAGACTGCAGGGAGGGGGCGCCTGGGTGGCTCAGTTGGTTAGGCGTCCGACTTCGGCTCAGGTCATGATCTCACGGTCCGTGAGTTTGAGCCCCACGTCAGGCTCTGTGCTGATAGCTCAGAGCCTGGAGTCTGCTTCAGATTCTGTGTCTCCCGCTCTCTCTCACCCTCCCCCATTCATGCTGTCTCTCTGTCTCAAAAATAAATAAACATTAAAAAAAAAAAAGACTACAGGGAAGATATGTTCTCTGTCGAAGGCCAGATTTATACATAGTCTTGGACTATGGGAGGAGCAAAGCAGTGGAGTAGTTTCAAGTTGTAAAATGAAGACCTCAAAATAAAAGTAGTTGAGTTTTGCATACATGTATAAATGTTTTACTTACACAGCTCTTCCTATAAAGTTTTTTTGACATTAGTACTTCTTACTATGTAAAATTCATGTTTTTTTTTTGTATAATAAAATTATTGAGGGATTAATACTAAAAACTTCTCTTTTTACTTAACTGTGAACATAGACAAAAGTAACCTGGAAGGTAACCTTTATTTGAAATGCTAAAACTGCCTAGACAGGGCTACCAAGTAATTAGTAGATACAAATCACTTGGGTTTGGTAGTGGTCCTTCCATGACAATATTAATGTAGAAGCTATATTGTAGTATATGAAGCTTTATTACTAGACATACATGTAGGAACATAATGTGCTTTAGCCATTAAAAATCAAGTGCAGGGGATCCTTCTGGCCTCTGAAAGATGAACTAGGAGTTGATAGTTGTTTTGCTATGTTTTTCTATATTGATAGGTCAACTGATTCCCTGTATATGGTATGGTTAGATATTTTGGTGTGGTATTTTCTTTCTTTCTTTTTTTATTTAAAAATTTTTAACGTTTATTTCTCAAAAATATTTCTCTCAAATATGTCTCAAAAATTATGTCTCTCAAAGACAGAGATAGAGCAGGAGCAGGGGAGGGGCAGAGAGAGAGGGAGACACAGAATCTGAAGCAGGCTTCAAGCTCTGAGTTGTCAGCACAGAGCCTGATGCGGGACTCAAACTCAGGAACTGTGAGATCATGACCTGAGCCGAAGTCACACGCTTAACCGACTGAGCCACCCAGGTGCCCCGGTATGGTATTTTCTGAAGGGAAAACTCTTTTCTGTGCTAGGAACTAAAAATAGGAGAGGTAGACAAAAAGCAAATTGCTAGATATTTTCACTGTGCTAAGTTTGAAGTTACTGGTTCCTCTTATAAAAGCCTATTTCTTTTCTTCTTCTTCTTCTTCTTCTTTTTTTTTTTTTGGAGAATTCTGACCACTTGCTGATAATCTGAAATCTTAAATACCTAAAACTTCATTTTAAATGGTACTTTTATTTTAAGTGGTTTTTAATGAATAACCTTTGGAATATTTTTAAAGATTGAGTTAAATTTCTTAAGTCTGAAGAAGACAATACCTTAATTGTGTCATTTGCTTTAATTTTATTTTTGTGCTGTGCTTTTCCCCCCTCAGTGCCCGTTACAAAGAGTATAGCAAAAACACAGTCTTCTCTTCCCAAAGCGGCCCCACATTCAATGCCGTCTCCACAGAAAACTGCTATAATATTACCAACGCAGCAGATCAGGAAATCAAGTCGGATTAAACCACCTCTACATACTTCAGCCCCCAAGAAGGGAAATACTGCTAAAAATACCACACCAAGGAAAAAAGCCCCAAAAAAGGTTAGTTGTATCTCCTGATTTGTTGTACTCTGGTTATTTATTATAACATACAGTTTAGGATTTACTAACAGTATGATGAGGCCTTTTAGGAATATACTGTGCAAAGAGTATACATAAGGCTTTTTAAAGCCCACATAGCCATCAAGATTGGTATTTGTTTTTTAGTGTTTATTTATTTTGAGAGAGATACTAGTGTGTGTGCGCATGTGGGAAGGGCAGAGAGAAAGGGAGGGAGAATCCCAAGCAGGCTCCACAGTGTCAGCACAGAGCCCACATGTGGGGCCCGGATCCCATGAGCCATGAGACCATGAACTGAGCCAAAGTCAAGAGTCGGCTGCTCAACCAGCTGAGCCACCCAGGTGCCCCTGGTATTTCTTTTCTTGGGTAAACTTAAAACTTTGAATAATGTGTGACTTTTTCAGAACCACATTGAAAATACTGTGTGGGTATATTTACGTTCAGGCCTGTTTATTTAAAACTCAGTATACTTTAAATTGTTTTTTAAACATTTATTCATTTTTGAGAGACAGAGACAGAATGTGAGCAGGGGAGGAGCAGAGAGAGAAGGAGACACACAATCTGAAGTAGGCTCCAGGCTCTGAGCTGTCAGCACAGAGCCTGTTGCCGGGCTTGAGCTTACTGACTGCGAGATCATGACTTGAGCTGAAGTTGGACGCTTAACCAACTGAGCCATCCAGGTGCCCCAAAACTCAGTATACTTTAAAAGTGAAGTGAATTTTACTATACATAAATTATACCTCAATAAAGCAGATGGAAGGTGGAATCAGAATGATAAATTCAATGATGCTAGAGTCACATACCACCTAAGTGATTCCTGCAAAGAAAACAACTTTAAAACCTGGAAATAATAGGAAAAAAAACTAGCTACTTGAAGGTACTGGACAGTGAATGGAAGCAGACACACTGTGGTTCAGGAGAGTACACACAGGAGATAGGAGTGTTACACAAAACTCTATATATCCAGCAAAAATATTCTTCAGGAGTGAAGGTGAACTAAAGATATTTTTAGATAAAAACATCCTTAGAGAATTCATCACTGGCAGACAAGCACTATAAGAAATGCTGAAGGAAATTTATCTCTGAGTGAATGCAAATGACTTTGTGTTTTGCTTTTTTCCTCTTAATTTCTCTCTGTCTCTTTCTTTTAATGTTTTATGTTACTTTTGAGAGAAAGAGAGAGAGAGAGATACAGAGTGCGAACAGGAGAGGGGCAGAAGGAGAGGGAGACACAGAATCTGAAGCAGGCTCTAGGTGCTGAGCTGTCAGCACAGAGCCCAATGCGGGGCTCAAACTCATGAATGGTGAGATCATGACCTGAGCCAAAGTTGGATGCTTAACCATCTGAGCCACCCAGGCGCCCCCCTCTTAATTTCTTTATAATAATGTGACTAAAGCAATAATCATAATATGGTCTTACGGGGTAATGTAATACATATAGCATGATAGAATACATCATTATGTAACATCAATACATAACATGAGGTAATACATGTAATACTTAGTATAAAGGCTTTGAGTAGAGAATACAGATTTATATCATTGCAAGGTTTCAACATTTTATGTTAAGTAGTACAATGTTAACTATGTATATTATACATTATAATCCCCAGGGCATATTGTAAAAATACAAATGCAGAGAAGTATAGCTAAAAAGCCAATAGGAGAACTAAAATGAAATTCTAAGGAATATTCAAGTAACTAAAAAAAAAAAAAAAAGAGGGATAGAGGAATAAAACACAAAGGAGACAAATAGAAAAGAAATAATAAAGGGTATACTAAGACCCAAACATATTAATAATTATTTTAAAAGTTAGTGGACTCGGGGCACCTGGGTGGCTCACTTGGCTAAGCATCCTATTCTTGATTTGGCTCAGGTCATGATCTCTGTTTCCTGAGTTTGCTACACTGTCAGTGCAGAGTCTGCTGGAGGCTCTCTGTGCCCCTGCCCCAACACATGTGCACTTGCTCTTTCTCTCTCTCTCTCTCTCTCTCTCTCAAATAAACTTAAAAAAAAGGTGGAGTAAACTTTCCATTTAAAAGACAGATTATAAAAATGGATTTTAAAAAGACCCAAATGTATCTGGTCTACAAGTGATACACTTTTAATATAAAAACATAGAATCTTCCTAGATGGATTAGAACTAAAATAGCAGTTATTACTTAAACATTTCTGAGTTTAGCCATCTGAATATATATATATAAATATATATATATATATATATATGTATGTGTATATATATATATGTATGTATGTATATATATGTATATAACATTTGTTTTGTTTTATCTAATGTTTGTTTGCAGTATGGAGCAAAATGACAATACCATTTTGATTTTAAAATTCTTAAATTGGGGTGTCTGGGTAGCTCAAGTCAGTTGAGTGTCTGACTCTTAATTTCCACTCAGGTCATGATCTCATGGTTTGTGAGTTCGAGACTTGCATCAAGCTCTTGCTTACAGTGTGGAGCCTGCTTGGGATTCTCTCTCCCTCTCTCTCTGCCTGCCTCTCTCTCTCTCTCTCTCTCTCAAAATAAATAAAAACTTTGGGGCGCCTGGGTGGCTCAGTCGGTTAAGCGGCCGACTTCAGCTCAGGTCATGATCTTGTGGTCCATGAGTTCAAGTCCCGCATCAGGCTCTGTGCTAACAGCTCAGAGCCTGGAGCCTGTTTCAGATTCTGTGTCTCCCTCTCTCTGACCCTCCCCCATTCATGCTCTGTCTCTCTCTGTCTCAAAAATAAATAAACGTTAAAAAAAAAAAAAAATTAAAAAAAAAAATAAAAACTTTAAAATAAAATGCTTAAAATAATACTGGTATTTTTATTTCAAAAAGCATTCAGAATTTTTAAATAAAAATTAAAAGTCAATAAATGTGAATATATTTCAAATATAAAATCATCAACATTGAAAAAAATCAAATAAGCAGGTTATTCTAATGTAAATCATTAGCAGATTAAATTTTTAAAATTCAAAATAAATTGCATAGGGGCGCCTGGGTGGCTCAGTCGGTTAAGCATCTGACTTCGGCTCAGGTCATTGATCTCATAGTTTGTGAGTTCGAGCCCCTCATCTGGCTCTGTGCTGACAGCTCGGAGCCTGGAGCCTGCTTCCGATTCTGTGTCTCCCTCTCTCTCTGCCCCTCCCCCACTCACACTCTGTCTCTCTCTCTCTCAAAAATAAATAAACATTAAAAAAAATTTTTTTTTAATTGCATAAAATTAAGGAAAGTTACGATATTTAAAGGGAAATCATTTTTTTTTAATTAAGTAGGTTCCACACCCAACACAGGGCACAAACTCAGGACCCCAAGATCGAGAGTCACGTGACTGTCAGCCAGGCACCCCGGAAATAATATTTTATTTTAAATGCTTTTTAAAAATTAAAATTATCAAGGGTGTCATTGATGCATATTTTTAATGTGTATTTTCCAGCTGCTGAAAAAAGTCTTTGTGATTAGTTGGTATAATGATGAAGATAAAACTACATGAAGTTTCTCTTTATGCCTTTATTTTCAAATAATTTTAGTTCTAATTTGACAATTTTGAAAAGGTGTTTTTGAAAATACTGTTTATAAGATGGTGGGGTCGGGTGAGGGATAGATTGATAGATTTTATAATTTTTTTTGATAATCTATTTTTTGTTTCAAAGGAAGAATTTTATTAAAAAAATTTTTTTAAGCTTATTTATTTTGAGATAGAGAGAGGGAGGGAGTGCTATCACCTGGGCAGGGGAGAGGGAGAGAGACAATCCCAAGCAGCCTCTGCACTGTCAGCACAGAGCCTGACACAGGACTCAATCTAACGAACCATGAGATCATTACCTGAGCCGAAGTCAAGAGTGTCCACACTTAACTGACTGAGCCACCCAGATGGCCCTCAGAGGAAGAATTTCTTCTCTGTCTTTATTATTTCATCATGAAAAGATGAAGATTCTCATGTGGTTACCTATAGCTCTGTTTCAGTACTGTCATCCCATAGTTTAATTATTTAGGAAGCCTTTGAACTAGAGTATGAATTATTCTTTACTTTGTCCACTCTCCACACATACCCCCTCTTTAAGGATTCTAGTGGTATAGAAGCACATTTTTCAAATAAATGTACCTTTATTCAATATAAATAGCTAATGCAAGCATACTATATCTTGGTATGTCTTAAGACATAGGATTCAGATTTCAGATTTTTAAAATACTGTAAGAACAATAATATATCAACACAGTAATTATAGTTCAGTACTTAAAAATAATATGATTTACTGGAATACAGAGAACCCCAATGACAGTCATTAATTTAAACAAATAAGGAAAATCCAACAATATTGAATGTTATCCTATTTTATCCTCCTTTATCCCTGCTTTTAGAATATCCTCTATTAGGGGCACCTGGATGGCTCAGTTGGTTAAGCATCTGACTTCAGCTCAGGTCAGATCTCTTGGTTCCTGAGTTGGAGCAGCATGCTGGGCTCCGTGCTGACAGCTCGGAGCCTGGAGCCTGCTTCAGATTCTGTGTCTCCTTCTCTCTCTGCCCCTCCCCCACCTGTGCTCTGTCTCTCTCTGTCTCTCAAAAATAAACATCAAAAAATAAAAATGTCCTCTATTATTACCTTTTCTAGGTATAAGCACTCCTCTGACATTGGAGAGCCATGTTTGAAGGTAGCTCCAAGAAAACTCCAAGAGTTGATACAAAATAAACAAAATGCGAGTGATATTTAACAATGTCCAGAAGGCGTTTGGTTTTTACCAAATATAATAGACATAATTTTATATGGACTTTAGCAAGCCACTTATAATTTTTTCAAAATTATCACATATAATATGGAGAAATGCAGGCTAGATACAGTAAAAACCAGATAAGTGACTGCTTTGTAAAGACAAACTCTGTCCTCTGCTTTGTTGAGGTCCCCTACCCCATTGGATGTATTGCTGGATTAGATTTACAGGCTTTTCTTTAGCGTTGTGAAAAAAATTGTTGTACAGGGAACCTCAGAAAATAAAACAAGTTTTATAGAGTGAACTATTTTGGCTAAGGCTTGACCAGTTGGAGGAGGGATAACCCTGGGAATTCCAGCCTGTTGGTCTCTTCCTCTCCTACCTGACCAGTTCATGGGCCCTTCTGAGAGCACAGTTTGGAAAGGACTGTAGCTTGTGACCCACACAGGGGTTTCCAACCCCAAGGACTTCAGACAGCTGATCATTTGTGAACCAGTGAGGCTGATAATTTTTTGACCTCCGTATTTAGGAATTTTTAAAAATGTGTAATGTATACTTGTGCTCTTTTTTTTTTTACAGGAAAAATATTTTCCTGTTTTGTGTTCTACATCTTCAGCTTCTATAAATTCCCTGATCAGAGATCGTCGTGCTTATAATAGGGATGCCACTCCTGGAACATCTAAAATAGTGATGTCTACAGGTAAATTAGTATTTTTTAGAGAGTATAAAATTACTAATCTTTTACTCTGTGTTATTTTAGTGTCTTTGAAGTCTGAGGACTAAAATAAGAGGAGAACAAGATGCTGATAATCACATTTTTGAAGCATTTTTCATATTAAAGTATTTTTAAATTCTGGTTATTCATTTTGATGTTAAGGAAAAACTGTTTAAATACACAAATCAGTTGAAAATTCAGTACTCTTGAAGTATTTTATCCATCTTAGTAAGATTTACAAAATTTACATCGTTGTCAGATCTGTTTTTGTTTTCCCTTATTTCACGATGTCTTTTTGTCTTGTATGTAATTTTAAAGCTACCTCAAATCTTTTTAAAATGCCTTTTAAAATATTGACAGATCCTTGCCTGTCAAGGGGCATGATGACTTTAAATTATTCTCTGTTATGTGAAGAGTATGAAATGACACAGACCTAGATTGAACAATCCCCCGTTTATTTGTCATCTCTTGTACATTTTCTTGTTCCCTTCCTTTTTTTAAAAGCATGTACTATTGCTTTTTCTCCTAGATCTTTATCTCCCTTATACTTTTCTGTTCTGTTGATTTTTCTCCCAATTTTACTTTCCTCACTAAAAAGAGATTACTTTTTGAAGTAGAAAAGATCACCTCAAGATTATTGTAACATACTCAGTTTATTATTTCCGATTTTTAGGCCATTAGCAGGAAAGACTAAATGAGTATAATGCAAAGGAGATAAAACATTGAAATCTTTGTTTAGCTTCACTTGTGTTCAGTAGGGTTTTGTCCATGGCTTAAGATTTTTTAATGTTTATTTATTTTTGAGAGAGAGGGAGTGCGCGTGTGCGCACGGGTGGGGGAGGGGCAGAGAGAGAGGGAGGGAGGGAGACACAGAATCCGAAGTAGGCTCCAGGCTCTGAGTGACAGCAGAGAGCCCGACATGGGGCTCGAACTCACCAACCATGAGATCATGACCTGAGCTGAAGTCAGGACGCTTAACCAACTGAGCCACTGAGGTGCCCCACCATGGGTTAAGTTTTTAATAGCTGTTTCATTTCTGTGATAAGAGTCCATCCTTCCTCTGGCTGTTGCCACAAAGTTGAATTATCATATATTTCAAAATAGTGAAAGTGAGATTAATGGGTTTTTATTGTACTGAATATAGACTATATATAAAATTGGGCAGTATAAATTAAATGATGAATGAAAATAATGTCCTTCTTGATTTAGGGGGACAGTATATTTTATGTTTGATAATAATACAACCTCATATTGTTGCATTGTATGTTGATTTAGATTTATTGATTCCCAGTGAAGAACTGTTATGGAAACGTGACATTTGCATGATTATAGATGATTTGTTTCTCATTCATATGCTTGGAGCGCCTGGGTGGCTCAGTAGGTTAAGCCTCCGACTCTTGATTTTGGCTCAGGTCATGATCTCACAGTCTGTGAGATCAAGCCCTGTGTTGGGCTTTGTGCAGACAGAACGGAGTCTGCTTGGGATTCTGTCTCTCCCCCTCTGCCCCACCTCCACTCGGACTCTGTTTCTCTCTCAAAATAAATAAATAAACATTTAAAAAATATAAATCATAAGCTTTTATTATACTAAGGAAAGCATTTAATTTTGGATTTTCTTCAGTGAACCTTGGCATATATATAAAGACCATTTTTATTTTCCTTAAGTTAATGAAAAAAATTGCTCTAGGTCATTAGAACTTACTGTGTGGCATGTATCTTAAAGTATTTGGGTTACTTTAGAAAATATAATGAAGGTGCGTTGTTGGTGATTTAAAATAACCAGTCTAACAAGGAGTTGTGACCAATTTTGAAAGAAAATTCTTATACTGTGTGTACAGTTAAAAGGTGAAAATATTTATCTTCATACCATTTTATGTGAGGTGGAAATGTGTAAAGAATTGTTTTATGATGCTACTAAACTTGGATAGTTTTTATTATAAGTTTAGGCAGAATTCTAGAAAATTGAATAAGCATTTGGATTATTTCTTTCTAGATTGAATATCTTTATACAAATGTGAAAAGACGTTTACATATGTATTTTTAGGTAGCAGAAATGGTCATTGATACTAACTATATTTGGGTTCTCTTTGAAGTGTGGTTAGTGGGATATAGTAATTATGTAGTGTTTATGTTGCTTTTAACCAGTCTGTTTGTTATTTTTGTATACACCTGTTTCCTCAAGTCTGTGTCTATGTAAACAAACATGGAAACTCTGGTCCTCACCTGGATCAGAAGAAAATCCAGCAACTGCCTGACCACTTTGGTCCAGGCCCAGTGAATGTGGTGCTCCGGAGGACTGTGCAGGCCTGTGTGGATTGTGCCTTTCAAAGCAAGACTGTTTTTGGATTTCTTAAGCCAGATCATCGTGGAGGAGAAGTGATAACTGGTATGCTCATCTAATCCTTTATTCAGCTTTTCTTCCAGATTTGATTTTAGGTTTTGAGAAGGCAAAGATTTTATAATATACAGATTATTTTATAATACTTATAATCTATGAGCTATTTATAATATTGGCATGCTTATATTGATATAATAGAATATTTATATAATTATATGTCTATAGACTTTTAACTCTGGTTTGAAAAGTTTAACTTTATGTTCAAAATAGACAAGTAATGTCAGAGTCATACTGTAAATTGAGGTAAAGGTTTTTTTTATATGCTATATTAAGTTCACTATAGACAAAATAACTTGGTTGATAATATATTTTAATGTTTTTAGAAAACAGACTGATCTATAAGAGGCTCTAAATGAAAATGTGATTCAAGAAGGCTTAGGAGATAAGATACAGCTGGCTTTCATGATTGTCTGATCAGATACTATATTTATACCCACAGAATGCTTGGAATAGCAGGAAGTGTTATTATAGATCATTGGGTTGCTGCTGCTGCTGCTGTTGTTGTTTGCCTTATGAATATTTTTAAATGAGAATGCTTTTACCAATACAGGCTCTTATGTTTTAATGAGAGGAACTTTATAATTTAAGATTATTCTTTTGTAAATTACAAAAACCACAAATTACATTTATAATACATTCCCTAAATTGATGGCTTTTTTTCGTTGTTGTAGTTTTCATCTTTCTATGATGTAACTGACATCTCTTCCCCCCCCCCCCCCCGATAGCCTCCTTTGATGGGGAGACTCATTCTGTCCAGCTCCCTCCAGTGAATAGTGCATCATTTGCCCTTCGCTTTCTTGAGACCTTGTGCCACAGCCTGCAGTGTGATAACCTTTTGAGTAGCCAGCCCTTTAGCTCTTACAGAGGTAATACTCAGAGTCCTACAGAGCTTGATAAAAGTGTACCAGGTGAGAGAAAATGTAAAATTTTATACTGTGCTTCTATATTTCTATTACATTTTATAATTAACTTGAGAATCTTGTGTCATTCAGGTTTTCCTTGTGTCCTCCTCAAAGTAGCCACAATAAACTAGACATATATAATATATAGTTGTTTTTGTTCATTCGAAACAAGAAAATAAATTCTTATATTCATAATGAACTTGAGAATCAAAACCTGAAAAGTATCCCATGGTTTGATTTGCGTTTCCCTAATGGCTGAGGTTGTTTGCATCTTTTCATGTGCTTACTGGCGATTTGTGATCTTTGGAGAAATGTCTATTTAAATCCTTTGTCTATTTTTAATTGGGTTCCTTGGTTTTTTATTGCACAGAAATAAAATATATTTGTTTCTGGTATATATCATATTGTAGTTGTTATATATAAAGAGTCTTTATATATTCTGGATATAAGTTCCTATCAGAAATACGCTTTGCATATATTTTCTTCCATTCTGTAGATTGTCCTTTCACTTTCTTTATGGTGTCCTTTGAAGCACAAAACTTTGTAATTTCAGCGAAGTCCATTTTATCTATTTTTTCTTTTGTTTCTTGTATTTTTGGTGTCATACCTAAGAAAATACTCCTTTAGTAAAAGTTCACAAAGATTTACCTCTATATTTTCTCCTAAGAATTTTATAGATTTAGCTGTGTATTTAGATTATTGATCTATTTTGCATTAATTTTTCTATGTATAGTGAGGTAGGGGGTCCAATTTCATGCTTTCACATTTGGGTATCTAGTTGTCCCAGCACCATTTGTTAAAAGACTACTCTTTCCCTATTGACTTGTCTTTGCACCCTTGTCAAAATGTATGGATTTATTTCTGGACTTGGTATTTTATTGATCTGTATGTCAATCCTCATTGCAGTACCACACTATCTTGGTTACCATAGCTTTTTGTAGTAAGTTTTGAGATTGGGAAGTATGAGTTTTCCAACTTTGTTCTCCTTTTTCAAAATCGTTTGGGCAAGTCTGGGTTTCCTTATGAATTTTAAGATCAGCTTGTCAATTTCTGCAAAGAAGCCAGCTGGAATTTTAATAGAGAGTGTGTTGAATCTGTAGATCATTTTAGGGATTATTGCCCTGTAATAATACGGAGTCTCCTAGTTCATGAACATGGGATGTCTATTTATTTAGGTCTCACTTAATTTATTTCAACAGTATTTTGTAGTTTTCAGAAAGGACATCTGGCACTTCTTTTGATAAATTCATCCTGAAACATTTTATTCTTAACATTATTGTAAGTGGAATTATTTCCTTAATTTTGGGATTGTTCATTGCAAGTGTATAGAGATACAATTGATTTTTTTATTATTAATCTTGTATTCTGTGGTCTTGCTGAATTTATTTGTTCTCATTGGAGTTTTTGTATGTGTGAATTTCTTAGGATTTTCTTAAAGTGTATTTTGTCTGATACTAGTATAGCCACTCCAGTTTTAAGTACTGTTTGTATGGTGTATTTTTTCTCAGTCTTTTTCTATGAACTTATTTGTGTATTTGAATTTAAAGTGTGTCTTTTGTATTTAAGTATGTAATTGGAACATTTTTTTTAATCCATTCTGCTAATCTGATTTTTTTTTTTTACTGGAGTATTTTCTTATGCACAGTTAATATAATTACTAATAAGGTAGGATTTATTTATTTTTTATTCATTCATTCATAAGGTAGGATTTACATCTACAATTTTCTTACTTGTTTTCTGTATGTCTTAGGTTTCTTTTGGTCTTTTCTTCCATTACTTTCTTTTTATTGTTTGTTTGAAATAGATGGTTTCTTGTATACCATCTTAATTCCCTTGTTCCTTTTACTAAATTTATTGAGTTCTTTTTTTTTTTTTTTTCTTTTCTGTCCAGGAGTTATCTTCTTAGTAGTTGCCTTGGGGATCACAATTAACATCTTAATTTAAAACAGTCTAGTTTGGATTAATACCAACTTAATTTTAATATTATGCAAAAACTTTGCTCCACTACAGCTCTATTTCCTGCCCCCTTCTTTGTTCTTTTATTGCCAAATTATATTTTATACATTATAAGCCCCCAAATACAATTTTTTAATTGTTGTTTTTTCATTTTTTTTTATTACCATGTTTTTTATTTTTTAAAGTAAGCTCTCTGCCCAATGTGGGGCTTGAACTCATGACCCTGTGATCAAGAGTTGCATGCTGTACTTTCTGAGCTAGCCAGGTGCCCCTAGTTGTTTTTTTAAAGGCAGAAGGAGAAGAAAAGAGTTATAAACACAAATAAATTTACTGGTACTCTTTGTTTTTTTATGTGGATTTGAGTTGCTGTCGAATGTCATTTCACTTCTTGTAGGGTAAGCTGTTTGAGTGAGGAATCTTCTCACTTGTGAGCTGTTTAAAAACGTGAGGAATTTCTTATTTCTCCTTCATTTTTTAAAGGTTAGTTTTGCTGGATGTCGAATTCTTAGTTGACTGTCTTTTTGTCAATTTGAATGTCATCCCACTTCCTGGTAGCCTCTGTAGTTCCTGATGAAAAGGAACTTAATCTTATCAGGGATCTCTTTTACATGAAGACTTGCTTTTCTCTTGCTGATTTCAAGATTCTCTTTGTTTTTTGCTTTTGATTAGTTTGACTGTTTTTTTTACGTGTGGATATCTTGGAATTTTTCCTGATTGGAGGTTGTTGAGGTTTTTGGATATTTGGGTCAATGTTTTTCATCAAATTTGGGAAACAGCCATTATTTTTTCAAATGTTCTTTCTGTCCTCTTCTCTCTGTCACCTCTCCTTCTGAAACTCTCTCATTATGTGTGTTTTGGTGTCCTTGATGGTATCCCATAGGTCTCTGGGGTCTGTTCATTTTTCCTCATTCATTTTTCTTTCTGTTCCTTAGACTGTATAATTTCATTTGACATTTCTTTAAATTTGCTGGTTCTTTCTTGTGTTAGTTCAAAGCTGCTGTTGAGCCCATCTAGTGAATTTTTCATTTCATCTATACTACTTTTCAAGTCCTAAATTTCAATATCCTTCTTTTTTGTAATTTTTATATTGATTGTCCCTATTTGGTGAGATATTTGTTCTCATATTGTCCTTTAGTTCTTTAGATATTATTATTATTATTATTAGTAGTAGTAGTAGTAGTAGTATTTTTAGTTCTTTGAACATAAATAGAATCGCTGATTTAAAGTCCTTGTCTACTTAAAGTCCAGTATCTGGGCTTCCTCAGAGACAGTTTCTACTGCCATATTTTCCCCTCTTTGTATGGGCCATAGTTTTCTGTTTCTCTGCATGTCTCCTAATTTTTTAGTTGAAAACTGGGCATTTAAAAATAGGGTAAAGCAATAACTCTGAAAATCAGCTTTTCTCCCCTTCCCTAGGGTTTGTTGTTGCTGGTGCTGTTTGTATAGTGACTTTCCTGGACTAACTTAATGACTTCCTGCGCTCATTTGTTATATGTGGTCACTGAAGTCTGCTCACTTAGCTTAGTTTTCAGCAAATGATTGGACAGGGATTTCCATAAATGCCTGCAACTGGTCTTTTCCCCATCCTTTGCCACGTAGTTCTGTGTATGTGCTAGAATTTACCTTGAACATTCCAGGAAGCAGTTTATAAGTCTGCTTTGTGCAGAGCCTCAAGGTTAGCAAGAAATGAAAGATCAAGACCTTCTTAGGTCTTTCCCGGACATGGATACAGCCTTGCACATGCATATGGCCTTCTAGATTCCCAGGAATATCTCCATGTTTTTCGAAGTCTCCTAATGGACATTTTATTCTCCAGGGTTTTTGTTTTGGTTTGGTTTGGTTTGGTTTTTTAAGCTTTTTGGTCAACTTCTTGTGAGCCCCAGCTGGTAATGCTGGCTCGGGCAGCTGCATTGTTAAATAATTGCTCCTTTGGGGGTGCTTTGTTTTGTTTTGTTTTTTTGAGCGATGTCTTGGAGATAGGGCTGTTCACACAGAGTAGGCTCTGATTTAGGTCAAATAAAACAAGCCCTGAGATCAGAGCTTTTCGTTGAGCTTCAAGATTGGTCAAATAGTGACAGTTCTCTGGGGGTAGGGCCTTGTGGGAGCTCCAAACCCATTGTGCTGCCTCCAGTGACTACTAGGCTGCTGGTTTTCATAGCTCCGGTAGTTGTGAACCTGTTGGTTTACAAAGCTGCTGCAAAACTGAGTGAAGGGGATGATGTTAGGGAAGCTAAAATGGCACAGAATTTACTGTTCTGATATTTAGCCATTTTTTTCTTGAACAAATGCTTTTATGATTGTTGTAAGCCTTTACTTAATGTCCAGAGTTTTTGGAAAAGGTAATTTTGCCAATGTCTTCATTATTTTTATGAAGAAATGGATTTTTGGAGATCCTTAATCAGTCATCCTGGAAGTGCCTCGCGATGATGCCTTTTAAATTACTTTGTGAATTACCTGCTTTTTTCTGGTTATCTCTGAAGGAACAATTTCATGCCTGAGGTTATTTCTACGATATCCAGAAGCAGAAATTAAGACTCATTTTTATATTTTATCAGCCTTAGATAGTAATCCATATACCAACTTCATAAATTTTTCATAAAGCATTAGAATATTAAAAGTAAAAGATGAGTAAAGTTTTTCTGATCTTGCTAAGAATCTGAGGTAAACAAACATCTATAGAAAACTAAATGTTAGTATTTGACTTTTCTGTGTCCATTTAATAATGGATATGAAAAGAGTCAAAAGAGAGTCAATTAAATTCTTTATAAGAATTTAAATGTCCTATTTGTAGAAATATTTGTCATTTACTGAAATATGTTTTGTGTAATTTTGTAGTTCATGATTAAAAATAAAATCAAGTGGTAAGAGCTCTCTTAGACTCTTCAGTAATCAGTCAGTAACCAGATGGCTAAAGGTTGCTTATCAGGTGATCTTAAGAAGCATGCCCTGACCCCCAGCCCTCTTGAACCAGATAAAGTTTGACTTTGGTACTTTCTTATTGTAATATTTCTTCTCACTCAAGTTCTATTATCAGACTTTTTAGATTTCTGTTATACTTAATTTTTCCTTTTAGTTGAGGGTTAAATCAAGATATTGATTGATTTTTAGAGAGTAATTGATAATTTGATATGTCATTACTTTCAGGATCATGCCTTAAAGAGTAGTCCTTTAGGTAGAAATGCATTTGGCTTAATAATAAGCTGTAGAGTATATAGTAAGGGTAGCTCTAGGCCACGATTGTTGCGTGTAAAATGGGATGTCCATTGTACCCTGTCTTCTCCTTTTCTGAATTCTTAACTTTTCTTGTTGATGAGAATAATTTTCCCAGGCCTTTTGACACGGTATAATTGATTTTCTCCCTGCTTCCTGAGGTATTTAGAGAGATGTGATGACCCTAGAATAAATGATGCCTAGACATAATGCTTTTAGCTCTTGAATATGATGTCAATGAAATATATAACAGGATGAAATGAACACACATTATTCATAAACAATCAAGTAATTGATAAATTATTGATGAAGTTATAGTAGGCAGATGATTTGGAAACAAAAGTGTTATATGCTGATGATCTGACAATGCTTGAGGAATGTTAATTAGCTATAACAGACACCTTTTTTTTAAAAACAGTAAAAGAAGACATAACAGAAAAGAAAAGCCCCAAACGGCCTTCTCAGGAACCTTTACCTTATGTTGTTCCTGTGTCACCTAAGTTCCCCAAAACAAAGGTGCATGCTTCTACAGGTAAATAGTATTTATACATCCCAGGAGTGGGAAGAAAAGTCACTCTACTACCACTTACTGTATGCTCTTGGGTGGGGGTATATATTTTTTCAAATCAGTTTAGCAGTCAGGCTACTGCTTTGGCAGCTTTGTGGAGTGTTTCATTCCCTTCAGAAGCGCACGGTTGTCGTTTCTCCTTAGATAAAAAAAAAAATTATAGGAACGTTTTCCATTCAGCTTTGTTGCTGAAAGCTCATAAAAGAAGATTAGAAAAACCTAGTACCTTTCTCCAGTGAAATTTGCTTTTTAATATTAATTTTTTTTATTTTTGAGAGACAGTAGGTGTGAGCCAGGGAGGGGCAGGGAGAGAGAATCCCAAGCAGGCTTCACGCTGTCAGCGCAGAACCTGATGTGGGGCTCGAACTCTCGAACCGTGAGATCATGACCTGAGCTGAAATCAGGAGTCGGATGCTTAATGGAGCCACCCAGGTGCCCTCCAGTGAAAGTTTTAAGTGCCCAAGTAGTAAGCAAATGTTAGAAGCCAACTGTGTGGTCATATTATAACAAATAGTTGTGGAGAACTGCATTCTTAAAAATGAATGCTTTAGTGAGGTGTTGACAGCCTTGGTGGCAAGACTGGCAAGGGACAATTGCCATGAGAAACAGGTGATGTCGTGGAATCAATTTGGATTTTAAGACGGTGTCCATTATTGAGAATGCCAAGAAGGGGATGGCCATGTACTTTGTGTTTAGAGGTTTGTGGTTCAGTATAGCATGGCTTAAGTGGCCTGTTGAAGATGACAAGATCTTTTGACCTTTGAAAGTATTTAAGCTGTAAGTCTACTGAAGATAATTGCCTTTGTCTTTTTTTCTTTTAGAAGAATCATTGTCTTCTGAAGGAAATGGCATGCCCAAGGAGGAGAAGCTTCCTGAAGATTCCAAAAGCCCACCACTAAGTCCAGCAAGTTCTGTAACTCCTGACAGCAGAAATCCTGTAAGCGCTCATACTGCAGTCTCCAGGGATTTTTCTCCAAGTGTGCCAGGCCCCTCAAGTTCAGCACTGGTGGGAACTAAATCTACCAAGAGCAGTCAACATGAAGTTAAATTCCAAACGCAGAAGAAAAGTGAAGGTATATTTAAAAACAGTGATTCTCAACCAGTGTGTTCCTTTACTCCTCAAGTTTTCCATGCCCAAAAATATCCCCTGAGAGTGTATGACGTTGGAGAAAGTGCCAAAATTAAGGAGTTTGAGTCCTCCCTATTAATGTCACTGTCAGGATCAGGCCACTACAGATGGCTCTGATCCTCATGGCAGCATAGAACTGTCTTTGGGGATCTGGATCACCAGCCGTGTCTCTCATAGAGACTTCTTAATTCATGGTTCTTATTAATGGTTCCCTTGTAATTTATCATTTCATTGGCTACTGTCTGGACTCACAAACAAACCTCCTGTGACACTGAGGCTTGGAACGATGTACTCCCTCTCCTTTTTGATGTACTCTCTTCCTTGTCAGAAGAGACCTTTCCTGGCCCTAGCCTGTGTGTGACTCCCAGATCTGGGTTCTGGTACTCTGTTGCTGCAGCCATTTCTCCATTCTCCACACCCTCGGTTACTCCCTCAGACCCACCAGGAGTATTTAATATGTGTAAACACGGCAGCAGCATCTTGCCATTTGGAAAGAGCCAGCATAGTTTTCCATGTGCAAAGATAGCTGCCCTTTACCATTTTAAGCACTAAGAGGGTGGGGGTAGGGGTAGAGGTGGGGTGAGGTGGGTTAAGGGTGAGAATAAGTGTTCTATCCTTTTTGCCCTGGTAGGCATCTAGGTAAGGTGAGTAGTGAAGGCAGTAGGAACTGTCTGACTCAGTTGCTTTTTATCATGGATATTATCTACGGGCACCTGCACTGCATACATGCTATGACATATTTCATGTCGTCCCCTTCCATCTCCCACCCCATGTAGATCGCCTCTGCTTTCAGAGTGACGTTTGCAAGGAGTCTGACAATAGATGTTTATTCCATAAAGGGATAACATAGCTGGAATTTTATGTATTTTCACAAAATACGAGCTTTTGAAGACGGGTCGCCTCAGTAAAAGACTATAAAAGGTTACCTCCGATGCTGAATATCTCACTTTCAAATGTATGCCTAAGCATACCAAAGTAGCCTGTATTTGGGCTGGAGAAGGCTAGTTTCTGGTCTTTCCAGGAGTGAAAAGACTAATAGTAATAACATTACTTACTAGTAATTTTCTATTATTAATAATAGAAATCAGCATCATCTTCATCACTGTCTGCCATGTGCCAGGTGCATAATATTTTACATAGCCTTATACAGTACATCTTTACAATAATTCCTTGAGATGTATGTGCCTGTAAACATTTTTCTGTGAGAAATCTGAGAAGTCACTTGTCTAAGGTCCCCAGCTAGAAAGTGGCTGGGTCAGTCCTTGAATCCAGGCGCTCTGGCCTCAGGCCGTACACTTTACTTCTGGGCTGCTTCCATCTCCAGAGACTAGGTAAGCATTTCATTTGAAAACTGTCTAGACGTGTCATTACTATTACTTTCTTTAAGGTTTTGGAACTGTTACTTAAGGCTGAGTCCCCCCCGGTTGCCGGTGATGCTTTCACAGCCCTCTGCCCTGCCCCATTATTTGAATGAAATAAATTGTTTATTTTTATTTTAGGAAAGAAATCCAGTAACATTGTCGTGGATAAAATCAAATCACTTTCATTTTATTTGTTTCAGAAACATTTAGTGTATGTAAGACAAAGCCATTCATGAAAAAAAGCATGACTGAACTTTATTTTTCACATAGTTTATTTCATGTAATTATTGAGAATA
Source organism: Panthera tigris (assembly GCF_018350195.1). NCBI lineage: Eukaryota > Metazoa > Chordata > Mammalia > Carnivora > Felidae > Panthera > Panthera tigris. The sequence continues at coordinate 14,424,573 of NC_056677.1, read as the reverse complement.
ACACTAATGTTTGCAATTATGATTGTTTTGAAGATACAGGCCCACTTAAATTATTTTTCCATAATGGATTAAAAATAGATGATCTTACAGTTGTTTTAACATAAAATTATAGCTTTATTCCATAAATTATATCTTTGCCTATAGGTTTTCTGCTGTAATCTTTGAAACTAGTTACATGTTATTTGAGACCTAACTATACCAGATTCCGATGACGTAAACCAGAAATCCCACAAAAAAGTTAATTTAGAGGTATTGATTAGCTTTGCCAGTAACTTCTTAATCTCACATTGAGTCTTTCTTGAGCTAAAGGAGAAGACTTTTCTGTCTAAATTGTTAAAATGCCTTAGGCATGGCATGGTCTATACACCGTCGTCATTTTCATTTGGGTTGACACAGCCCAGCGGCATTTCTTGGTAGATACGACCAATAATTTTATCTCTGAGAAGTGGAAGGGAGGATGTATTTTAGTAAAGAGTTGTTGTTTCACATTGAAGTTGCAATAGTGAAAGAGAAAACAAATATACTTTTGAGCTACACATAAAAAAAAACTCACCATTGTGAGTTCTTTTATCTTCTGTTTTTCTTTGCCCTTTACATGGGTAAATATCAAAATGCCCCTAAAATGGCTGGAGCCCAGATAGGAGAGAAAAAGTATATCTTTGGTTAATTCATACCAAAAACAAAAAAAACAAATCTGTGTTGACGGTCCTTGTTTAAAGAAACAGATCTTCCTAGCAAATTACAAAACTCTCTTCTGTCACACATTAAACTTTAGAGAGTCAAGCCACTCTGGTTGAGTAAATGAATACTTGTCTGGACACAAAGAAATTATACCACAACTTGGTGAACAGCACACCTAAAACTTTTTGAAGTATGAGTGCTTAATTTATTCTCTCAGTTACTTCTTTTTTTTGACCTGAAACATTCAACCAGAATATCTATTACTATGCAATTAAACTTGAGAGAGGTATTCAATATAATGTTAAAGTTACTTCTGACCTAGCCAAGCAGAAAATAATCCTCCTTTCTTCAAAATTCAGAGAAGCATTTAAGCCATAAGAGACAGGAATTTAAAAAGCAAAGTGATGCTAAAAATGTCCATATTGAATACATGGGAGAGATTCAGTAAAAACTAATTTGGTTCTCAAAGATAATGGGGTTATTGAAATTCATTGATTAAAGTGAATAAATGTAAGCAATTAGAAAACCAAAGCTGGAGACTTGCCATTGTATTTAGCTGGTAAGAGAAACCTAGTCTAGACATACTAAGAGGCGGGAGATTGAGAGAAATTCATTGAAATACTTAAAGAGAGTAATAGGTTAACTTAGATTAACCTAATTTAACCCAAGCAACAGATCTTTTGCTGTCTTTGCCCGTGGCCAACAAGGCCTCAGATTGCTCAGTCTGTTTTATGATTTTTGAAACTTTGGGGTAAATTCTGAAGCTGCTTTTGTTTTTGGGGGAGGTCAGATGGGGTACTCTTGGGTAGCCATCCTCAGGTCACCTCTAGCTAGACTTGCACTGGATTCTACACTTAGAGTCCCGGGTCCTTGCTGGGGTGCTTACTAGAAGGTTCCAGGAATGAGAGACCATCTCTCCCTACCTAACATCTCTTCTTTCAGGATAATGATCAGGTCAAGTATGATTTGTCTTTTTTCCCCCCATTGAAGCTCCAAGTTATATAGCTGTACCTGATCCCAGTGTCCTGAAACAAGGCTTCTCTAAGGACCCTTCAACCTGGTCTGTGGATGAAGTGATACAGTTTATGAAACATAAAGATCCTCAAATATCAGGCCCCCTCGCCGACCTCTTCAGGCAACATGTAATGTATCTTTTGATCCGGTTTTCCTGCCGTAATGCCTTTCAATGACCTCTGTGCAGGCCCTTCAGTTGGATGGATGCTGATTAGTGTGGATGGTGGGGGAACCCTATCAACTGATTTTTTTCCATATGTGAGAAAGCTTACTTGGCCCAAAGTTAGCTTCTTAAAAGGTAGAAGCTGGATCTGTGCTTTAAACGGGTACTCGAGTACCTAAAGTACTACAAGTCTTGAAGTTCTCCAGAGAAGATGATTCAACATGGCCACTCTCAGATGTCTTCTCCCACAAGGATCCTCCTCCCCTCTCCTCCCTGCTCTGCCCCAGGACCGTGAGTAGGAGGGGGTAACCACAAGCTGTGACAGGGTATCTTCCTTGTTAATGATGCCCAATGAGTCCAGCAACTGCAAGATTAAATGCAGTTTTATTTTAAATAGGAGCTCGTTAATCCCAAATAATATGCTTCTGTGACATAAACTGGTTAACTAAGGAAATAAAGAAATTTTAGGAGGATGCCTTGTGTCTATTAAGTAATGTTTATAGTCTTTTCTGAGAAATCAGTGACCAAATATCTTACGTCCTTTTCAGTATTCTAAGAAAATCAGTAGTTTTAGCATTTAATTAGCTTCAGACAACTAACTAATTCGCTTTCAACATAAAGACAGCACTGTGTATATAGCACATTTATAGTTTGCATTGATGCTGACATACTCATATTCCCAGCCTTTTTAAGAAAGTTAATGACCGTCTGAAATTTGTTTCTACAATTCATAGTTTTCTACTCTTTGTCATAGGTAGGTAGTATTGTATTCAACACACAGTACTTAAAATCAGACAGCTTGATGCTTAGGCCATTTTTGAAAGATACTGGATTAAATTTCCTTTTTCTTAAAATTTGAAGTAAACTTAAAAATTGTCAAATGATGTCTTGCTGTAGAAATTATATTTTTAATAGTTCTCAGGAAATAATATTCAGAGAATATATATCGAGAATGTACAACTGCCCTCTATTTTACATGTTCTTATATAGATATAACTTGACAAGGTAGGAATGCATCATTAATCGTAGTTTCCTTTCTCTATAGGAAATTGATGGGAAGGCTCTGCTACTCCTCAAGAGTGAGGTGATGATGAAGTACATGGGGCTGAAGCTGGGCCCGGCATTAAAGTTGTGTTACTACATTGAAAAACTTAAAGAAGGAAAATACAACTAAAACAAAATTGTATGTTGAGATTGGACACGATTCTCAGTTGTCCTCATAACTTTTAATTTAAAAATGTTTTTATTCTCCTAGCAGCTTTTGTTTGGTAGACAGTTCCTCTAAAAATACGTATATCCAGAATCGCAAACAACGTTATAGTTCTCTCTACTTTAAAAACCATTTAACGTTAGTAGTAGTATATTCAAATTGGGAGTTCTTTATGCCTTTTCCTTATTTTACAGTTGAAAATTTATCATTTTATTGCACAGTTTACAAATTTATTTCATGCTGGAAACAGAGAAACACCTTTGATTTCAGTTAATGTTTATATATAGAACCAAAACAGCTGAATCCCAAAGGGGAAAGTATCAGGGACTGACAAGTTCTCTCATAAAATCCATGAGAAGTTTTCCTTAGAAGAGAATTTAAAGATGCAACTGCAGACATTATCTTTCTCCAAATATTTTATGTCTGTTACTGCCATTTTATGTTTGTGTTCTGCCAGTTTCCAGAAAGGGAAAGCCATATAAATTATTTTCCTTTTGTTATTATTTCTCTGTATGTTGTATTTGTTCATATTTAAAGAAAAAAAGCAACCTTATAAGCTTTCATAAAGTGTTCTTAATCAGTTTTTGATAAATGTTGAACAGTTATAGGATACATAGAATGGTTGTTTTATGCAGGAGATATTATACTACAAGGGTGGTTTGGATAGAGTCAGGTTAATTTTTTTTCAATAATATACCTATTATTTTAAAACGTTACATATTTTCGCTAAGCGTAGACATTTAACTGGGCATTCATTCCTCACATCTCTATATGAAGACACCTGTGCCCAAATTTTTATAAGATATATATTTTATTGTCTGTTTATTCCTCATATGGATACTATACCATATTTATATATTATTCTATACCTGTAGGTATACGAACAAGTAAATCTCTTCTTTTTGAATTTAATATGGCACTTTGTACTGCCACAGAGGTGATGGTGAACTATTTATATAGTTAGAGGTTTTTATTCTATAAAAAATATGTGCATCATTTGCTATCACTATTACCTCTCAGCTTTGTCTTCAGGGGATAAGAAACAATCCGTAGGTTGGTTTTCACACAGGGAAGTTCTCTGTCCTATGCAATGTTTCTAGTGAATTTGCTTAGCTCTGAGCCATTTATTCTGCTACATTTTGGAAGATGCATTAATTCTGACTTCTCATTTTGGGCTTTATTTTTTAAGTTAGAACTTTAAAGGGGAAATGGTGCTATATGTTTATTGTAATTACTTTGTACAACTTTGGTGTAATGTTTATAAGCTATGAGAATCTGTGCTAAAAGTCTTAGCCATTTGTTGTAAATGCCAATAAAATATACACCAGGGGCATGAATGTACATTTTCTTTCTCAGAAAACCAAATGTACTTTATATAAGAATGCAACTATTTAAAGGGTGATTTTATCTATGTTATTCCTTTTGTGTTATAAGAATTCTAATTTAAACCTGGTTTTTCTTCAAATTGTTTGTGTGAAGATGCCGGTGCCCGGTTGAACAGTCCTCAGGTGTGTTTGTATGAATACTATGTTTTACAGTTTTCGGATTTAAAAATTTAATAAAGTTTAAAAAACACAATAATTAATGTCAGAGCCTCAGACTCGAGTTTATTCGCTTTCACCGCGTGACATTAATGCACGCGCTTATTAGAGTTGATGAAGAGGCACTCTAGTAAGTTCGTGGGTTTCTGTGTCCAAATACTTGAGTTTTAACACTTGCCCTCGTTCTACATTTAAGCGGATCCCTCGCAGGGGGGCCTGATCTCTCGTAGGGCCTTAAACCGGACCCCGGGGGAGCAGTGCGACGTGACCTCGGGGAGCTTCAGTCATCTGTCCTCAAACCCTGTTGCTCACCGTGGTATTGATGATGGGAACGAACGTGCCAGAAAACGCCAGTGCCCCCGCGCATCTCGTCTGCCCTGAGTTCCCACGTCTGCCTGGCAATTCTGGCTGCTCCTGTGCCACCGGGAGCCCGAAGCCGTTCTGCCTTCGTGCGTCCAGTTCTCCCAGCTTACGGGTGGCCAAGCCTGAGAGGCTGGGGCCTGGGCTCGAGTCGCCTTCGGCGTCTGACCCCTTGTCCCCCTCCCCTGCACCAGGAGCTACTGCTCCATGCCTTTGAACCCAGAAGCTCCTACCGCTGCAACAGCGGGTCTTGTAGTTCACTGGGGACGACGGGGCCCTCCCTGGCGGAAGCTCCAGGGCTGAGGCGCGAGTGCCCGGAAGCGGGGGGGCGGGGGTACCCCTTCGCCGAGAACCGCTGGTTCTGCACTGTGTGCTTTGTAACCTCTCAGTCCAGAGAATATCACGCCACATGAGGCTCTTGTGAAGCGTCGGGGCTTTCAAAACCGATCTTTCCCCCGGTTTTGCCTCTCGGCGCATCCTTCCGTCAAATTCCGCAAGCTGAGCTCGGCGGCCCTCTGGGCGCGTGGAGCATTTGCTTTCGTCTTTGCACGATTGCTAATCGTTGCAACGTCTTAAGATGTGCATTCCAGAGGAGGACTTGCCACCCTTAAACCCAGGCCCCCTCTGTAGGCATGAAAAAGCCACGCCCTTCTGTAATGTTAGAGATTGGGAACTCAACATCATAACTAGCTAGGCACGATGTAGTCGGGAGGCAAGATACCGCGTTTTCAAGCTACGTCCGGGATCGTATTCCCAGTTGGCCGAGTAACTGAAATAGGTGTGAAATTCTGGGGCTGTCCGCACAGTGAGGTGCTGGGACTGGCTTCTATTTAGAAGTCCTCTGAGGCGGACCCAGGGAGGGAGGGAGGGCGGGCTCCAGGGTATGGAGGACGTGCCGCCCGGGGCTCACGTTCAGAACGCGCGGCAGACGGTGTTCCTCCCTTGACCTCCCGACGTGTCTCCTCTTTTGTCCTGAAGGTTGTTGAAGTTGAACCTGGAAAGCAACTCTCCACGGTGAGCACGCACTTGGAGCATGCGCTCTGATCGAGCTCGCCCGCTGTCCTTGCTATACTAGAGGCACCTGGAGAGACGGGACTATCTTCTCTGGCTTTGGCGGCGCTAGCAGCCCAAGGGGCCACGCTTGAGGACCAAGCGACCTGCCTCCTCCCCTCAAGCTGCCTAGAACATAATCGAGGTGACCGAGCGTTCATGGAAACGAGAGCCTCAGGATGCGTGTGATACAGCACGTGAGCCGGTTCCTAGCGTCCACGAGTGATAAGCGTCCTAATACTCCAGTAATTCTGTGTCCTGCTCTTCAGCTGAAGAGCCAAAGCACTGAATCAAGCGCCTTCGTTTGGGGAAATAATCCCTCAGGGGCAAGGGGACGGGCAGGGCAGCCTATGGCCTCAGGAAGCCCCCCTCTGCCTTTGGCGTCACTGTTGCACCTGCCTTTGGCCGGCCCTCGCCGTTCAAGTGCATTGACGTCGGGTGGGGTATACATACTCCGCGAGGCACAGAAGCCAATCCATTGCGAGGGGGACGAATGTATTACATGTTCCTTTCATTATTTTTTTATTTATATTTTTTAAGATTAAAAAAATTTTTTTAAGTATTTATGTTTGACACAGAGAGAGACAGAGCATGTGCAGGGGAGGGGCAGAGAGAGGGGGGAGACACAGAATCTGAAACAGGCTCCAGGCTCTGAGCTGTCGGCACAGAGCCCGACGCGGGGCTCGAACTCACGGACCGCGAGATCGTGACCCCAGGCGGAGTCGGACGCTTAACCGACCCAGCCCTCAGGCGCCCCCCACCCACCTTCCTAAGTTCTCCCCTGTGCAGCCCAGAAGTGGCATTTCCCAGGCCCCTTTTCCAGTAGGGGGCTTAGGTTCTCCCAGAGTGAGGAGGAAGAAGGGATGGAGAAGCAGTTTTTCTGTGGCGGCTGCCTGGGACAGCCTTTGGCGTCAGCAGCAGGCAGACGTGCATTTGACCAGTGGCCTCTGGATGTCGTCCTGACATTTACCCACTTCATCGTGCAGGAGGCCGAAACCACTGAGCAGGCTTCCCTGCAACCCCTGTGCTTCCCCCATCTCTAGAAACTGCCTCCCTCATCTTGGCCCCCTGCCTCCCAGCAGCTCTAGAAGCTTCTGGTTCTGTATTAAACCACTTCCATTCTGCAGACTGAGAACGTCGTGTGTCCCCTCTCAATCTACCTCCCTCCCTATAGAAGCTACCCACTGTTGGGAGGGAAGAGTAGAAGTTCCACAGGGAGGCCCTTTCTGTTCTCTAGTTTAAATAAGCGAGTACCGGGGCGCCTGGGTGGCTTAGTCGGTTAAGCGGCTGACTTCGGCTCAGGTCATAATCTCGCGGTCCGTGAGTTTGAGCCCCGCGTCAGGCTCTGTGCTGACAGCTCAGAGCCTGGAGCCTGTTTCGGATTCTGTGTCTCCCTCTCTCTGACCCTCCCCTGTTCATGCTCTGTCTCTCCCTGTCACAAAAATAAATAAAACGTTAACAAAAAATTAAAAAAAAAATAAGCGAGTACCTTTCATCAGACCTAGGACTCCTGTGGTCTCAAGATGCGCCCCTGTCTTATGGACCAAATAGGAGACAAGAACGTGGCCTATGGAATTGCACACCATGATCATATATGCAGGCAATCTCATCGATGTTAGGATGTGGAAAAAATGGGTGGGTTAAGACATAAAATGTCGGGGTGCCTGGGTGGCTCGGTCGGTTAAGCGTCCGACTTTGGCTCAGGTCATGATCTCACGGCGCGTGAGTTGGAGCCCCCCGTCTGGCTCTGTGCTGACAGCTCGGAGCCTGGAGCCTGCTTCAGATTCTGGGTCTCCCTCTCTCTCTGCCCCTCCCCCACTCACACTGTGTCTCTCTCTCAAAAATAAATAAACTTTAACAATTTTTTAAAAAGACATAAAATGTTAACTCTCAAAAGCCGAACAGGTAGTTTTAAAAGGTTAATGCAAAGAAATGAAGAACTAAAGGCCGATGACGTAAGCCCAGTGAACGAACGGCAAGAAAAGAGCAACGCTAGTCTGAGCTTTGGAACAACCACAGCCCGGAGGAAAACAAAAGCAATCTGATCAGATCTGCCGAAAATTCACACTTATCAAGATTGAGACGTGAACGGACGGCCAACAGCACAAGCAGAGGGTCTTGCCACGAGTGTATATTTTACCTTTAGGCATCGGCTGATGCTAGACAGAAGCCATCACGCTTAGCAGGTCATTTAACAATTTCCTTACATCCGGCAAAGAAACAAAAGAGGGAGCTGGAATGATTCTAGATTAACACTGTCTTAAAGACATGTCGTCCAGATGCCACGGGTAGACTTTGTTCAGATCCGGATTGAAAGACGCCAACAGTAGGGGTGCCTGGGTGGCTCCGTTGGTTAAGCATCTGACTCTTGATTTTGGCTCCGGTCCTGCTCTCACGGTTCGTGAGTTCAAGTCCTACGTCAGGCTCTGCACTGACAGCGCAGAGCCTGCTTGGGACTCTCTCTCTCCCTCTCTCTGCCCCTCCCCCACTTGTTCTCTCTCCCTCCCTCTGTGTCTCAAAACAAATTAACAAAATTTATTTTAAAAAGCCAACAGTAAAAGGCGTTTATGAGACAGTCCAGGAAAGGCGAACGCCCGGTGGATATTAGATGACAGTAAAGAGTTACTCATTTATGACCATGTGGCCGCGCCAGACTGTAATGGTGACCAGAAAAGTCTGTGCCCCACAGCAGCAGGAAATGGATCTTGGTAAACAGCCGGCAGTCTCAACCATACGTCGTGATCCCACTGGCAAAATAGAACACATTCATACCTTTCTGAAATTTGCCAATTTCCTGGGTGCCCCCCCTTCTCCCCGCCCCCCCCCCGCCATTATGCTCACACGCCTGGGTCCTCTAACCCTCCCTCCCTGCCGTATTTTCTCCATAGCACTTAAACTTGGGACTGCTTATATTAGTTGTAGCCCTCGCCTCTTCCTTTCCCTGTAGGAGGATCTTGCATCCGTCCATTGGCGTGGGGCTCGCGGTTCCTTCTTGAAGACAAAGTCTATCGCCCATGCCGTTGTTGACCCTGAACTCTGCTTTGGCCAACGAGACTAAGTGGCCCTGAAGCACATCAAGTGCCAGCAGAAACGTTACGACGGCTTCTTGGTCATCTCTCTCCCATTCCCCTCTGCCACGAGCACAGCTTGTGCCACGCAGGGGCTGCTCCTTCAGACTGGTTTCGGGAGCAAGAAGGCATGTTGGGGCGGGACCAGGCCAACCCACCGCCTCCTACACAGCGTGTGAGTAAGAAGCCGATGTGTGTGACTTACTGGGTTTGGGAGCCTCGATAGCACAGCTCAAAATAAGGTGAAATGTAGCCGATGCACTTGCTGCCATCGTGTTTATTTGTACACCGGACGTCCTCCCCGCTAGAACGAACTCTTCATAAGGGCAGCGAGTCTCACTCGTTTGTTTCCTGTGTCCTCAGAGTCGAGAAGGGCGCCTAACGCGAAGCAGGGCCCAAGTATTTGTGCTCTGACTCATACTCCCAGGAATCAGATGTAGCTTGACTTTTTTTCCTTTTTTTGGTACTGAATTCATCCTGAGCCTTTCCGCAAGTAGGAGAGTTAATGAGTTAATGTCATAAATTGCCATTTGGCCTTTAGATCATTTTCTGCTTGGTCTTGCATACGTAGTGCCAAGCTTTGAAACCAGAGGGAGAAAGAGTGAGCTACCAGAGAACAGTGTGGCTCTGAAGAGAATTAACAACTAAGTTCCCAACCCGTCATCTGGCTTAACGTGACATCTCGGTACCAGCCATGGACTCACTCCTGCCACCTCACTAAATAAATGTCTGTAAGAAACTGAAAACGCTGGAGATGCACGGTCCCCCTGAAAACTAAGATGGGCAGGCTTGCTTTGGCTACGGTTCCGGAAATATTTCCACTAAGTCTGAGGTCCTGGGGGCTGGAGTGAGACAAGTCCTGTGTCATCCATTTGAAGATGTACTCCCCCCACCAGCGCGAAAGCACGTCTGATTTCCGGGCGTGTGTGACAACCCGCGGCATCTTCAGGTCTCACAAAGTACGGTCATTGGTGGCCCTGCCATGCTCTGCCCCTTGCCTTTTCATTCCGTTAGGTCAATTCCCAAACACCCGGCAAACCTTAGAAAAGGAGGCAGAGGGAGTGAGCCTCTTTGGGGAGGTGAGCGAGAGACCCCAGGGACCTAGCGTTGCAGGTAGAAGCCACAACAAGAGCGTCCCTGGTAGCGGCGGGCGCGCACTGGCAACGGGATTTTAAAGTGTATTGAAAAAAGTATTTAACGTGCATTTTAAAAGATGGGAGGAAGCACCCCCGGAAAGGTGCTAAATGCTTGGCAGGCTGCCCGGCAGGGAAGAGTGAAGGAAAGAGTTTGCTCCTTCACACCTTAGGCACCTTCCTGTCTAAGTGAGAAGAGAGCATCGCACTCCGGGGGAGGGTGGGTGGCTCAGTCGGCTGAGCATCCGACTCTCGATTTGGGCTCAGGTCTGGATGCAGGGTCGTGGGATTGAGCCCCACGGTGGGCTCCACGCTGAGCCTGCTTAAGACTCTCTCTCTCCCACTGCCCCTCTCCCCCGCTCGCTCGCACGTGCACTCTCTGTCTCTCAAAACAGACAAAAACCCTCCAAATACTTGGATAACTTACAAATGTCCAAATGTGGCAAAGGCGAGGTAGGCGTGAGATACGCCAGGTGACCTTTGCCCGGTGGAGAGGAGGATGAGCCACCGGCCCGAGGAAGTGTCGCTTGAGCCCAGACCAGAAGGATGACGAGCGGGGGGCGGAGGGACGTGTGCTTTCAAGGCCAGGGCCACTGAGCAGGGGTGAGCTGCTATAAACACGCCCATGTCTCTTCTAGTAGATTTGTGGTTCTTTCTTGTTTTTTAACGTTTAATCATCTGAGAGAGAGACAGAGACAGAGACAGAGAGAGAGGGAGCATGAGCTGGCGAGGGGCAGAAGGAAAGGGAGACAGAGGATCTGATCCGAAGCATCGTCAAGTGCAGAGCCCGATGAGGGGCTCGAACCCACAAGGCATGAGATCACGACCCGAGCCCAAAACCGAGAGTTGGGCGCTTAACCGACTGAGCCACCCAGGCGCCCCTGTGGTTCTTCTGAAGACATCATAAATACATCCGGTGAGCATCTTATCAAAAAGCCTTTACCTTTTTTCCTCATGGGAAAACAGTGGTGCCCACATCATTTGCTGAACAATCCATCCTTTCCCGACTAGTTGCAAAACATCACCTTCATCATACATTAAATCCTGAAAGAAAACGGATAAGGAAGCATGCAAATGTTCAGCTTGACTAGGTATGACACTCGTACGAATGAAAACGGGATGCGCGTTATTCTTCCCCTCTTATCACATTAGCAAACATCGAAAGCAGTATTAATTATTCACGCTGAGGAGAAGTGAATTCGGTACAAACACATCCGAAGGGCAGTTTGAAAATATCTCTATGAAGCCTGACTAGGGCCACAATAAGGGGATTTTCGAAATTAAGTAGAGGGGACTTATTCATAAGGAAAGGCATTCGTGCTCCGTCCATCCAAGTAGGTCACGGGAGTGGATGTGTAGCCTGACTCCCTGGTGGATTCTATTGTGTGTTTATATACAGATGTGTTTACATTTCTAGAAGACATTTGGGAAGATATACACAAACATGTTTACAGTGGGCGTCTCTGGGTAGGTGGGATTCTGGGTCTGTTTCATTTCGTTGTGCTTATCTTTCTGATTTGTCTGCAGTGTATTGCTTTCACAATGATTGTTTCATTACAAAAACACAGGCCATATCATGTTCACATCACTGTGGAAGATAAAAGAAAAAAGCACATTGCCATTTAGTGGGAGGCAGAAACCGCAAAACCATAACAGGAAAGCATACAATATGTCAGAGGGTCACTTTAGTCTAATGGGACGTACAAATAGATTAACCACCCATATTAAAAAGATTCAAGGATGGGTTCTACAAACAACTGTAGGCATTTACCTACCTTGTCATTTGCTTTAAACATTACAAATAAAGGGCTGGACAGGCGGTGATCCGCAAATAAACAAAAAGTGGGCCGCAGGGACGACCCTGATCCCTGCCAGGTAGAATTACAGGCAAAGAGCAGTCAACGCATCTGGAGTCCTTACGTTGGTAAGAGGTTCGAGTACAGGGAAGGCGGACCATAAACCAGTATATGTGATCAATTACATCGAATCCAGAAGGAGGAACCAACACCAGATAGACCATATGGGTACTCGAATAGAAATGCAATAGAAAAAAAAGACCTTATTGTATCTTTCAGCCTTGAACATAAGTAAGCCAAATTAAAGGGCAGATATCGGTAGATAAAGGGTAAAAAGGTATTGTTGATACACATTAGACTCAAAAAGCGAGTTCACCGTTTTCAGGGACGCACGGAACGTTCACCAAATTGAGGACGGACCAAGGTCGCAAGTGTACTGTGCATTCCAGAAAGCAAAGTCACTATGGGCTACAGGCTGCGACGTAAGTGAGAAGTTGAGGGGATAGTTCTGAGACACCACCGACAAAAACGATCATCACGCCTACCTTTCTAGCTACAGCTTCTTTCCCGAACGTTCTCCTTGAGTGCCAGGCCTATACCGTCGTCTCCCCTTACCCACGGACTTCGGTTACCCGAGGTCAACCAGGGTCCGGAAGCAGACGATCCTCCGGGCGCACCATCAGGTCAATAGTAGCCTGACGCCAAGTCACAAGGCCTGCGTCTCCCGCCTCACTTTATCTCATCATTGACACAGGCATTTTGTCAGCTCACAGCATCACAGGAGGAAGAAGAAGGGTGAGTGCAGCACGAGACATTTTGAGAGACAGAGAGACCACGTTCACGTAACTTTCATTATATTGTTATAATGGTTGTATTTTGTTATTTTTTTAAACTGGAAAAAATTGACTTATTTATTTATTTTGCGAGAGAGAGAGAGAGAGAGAGAGAGAGAGAGTGTGTGTGTGTGTGTGTGTGTGTGTGAGGGGCAGAGAGAGAGAGAGAGAATATCCCAAGCAGGCTCAGCACTGAGTGGAGAGCCCGGTGTGGGGCTCCATCTAACGAACGGGGAGATCACGCCCAAAGCCAAAATCAGGAGTCGGAGGCGCTCCCTACTCTATCATTACTTACTGTTGTTCATCTCTTCCTCTGCCTCCGTGAGAAATTGAACTCCATTTGAGGTATGTATGTACAGGGAAATCGTGGTATATATAGTGTCGGGTACTAAGCGCGGTCTCAGGCTCCCGTTGGGTGTCTTGGAACGTGTCCCCTCGCGGTTAAGGGGACTGCTGTACATCCGGTTGTCTAGTGACGTCTCCACCCGCGAGCCCACAGACACATCTCATCCTCATCACACCCAACTCTTCTCCTGCCTTCTCTTTGCCAATCCACCCCTCTCCAGTCCCGTGTTGTCAACAGCACGCCGTCCACTCTCGCGTCCGGGCCCCTGACACAGCGACTGCCACTGTCGTCCTCGCCGGCCGCGGCCCTCAGGTCACCAGGTCCTGCACATCCTACCTCCCGCGCCTCTCTCTGGTCCCCTGGGCCCCCCAGTGTGTCGTTCCCCGAGCTTGCTGCCAGATGGCATCCCGGAAATGCTCAATTTCCTCCCTGTGAGCACTTCCAGGGCTGGTACGTTTATTTATTTTTGTATTCCCAGGGTTTAGCCCAGCATCTCCCACGTAGAGATACTCAAATGTCGGTTGAAAAAACAAAAGCACACAAAAGCCAAATTTCTTCTTAAAACATGGCCCCATTTCCAGTATGTCTCCCAGTTAAAAATAAACTAATTGTTACTGATGTTTGTACTTCATGAATCCAAGTGTGGCTCCCCACTACCACCATGGGACACGTCACATATGTTTGAACGGTCACGAAAGATGAGTGATCCAGAGGATTCTTGTGACCAAGGCAGACGCGCCTTGTAGAAGAACTGAGGAAATCCTGACCGTTAAGTATGAATATACTGAAAAATTTGTCCAACTCATGAACCAAGTGCTTTGAATAAGTGGCTTGGTGTTCCGGGTGTGTGTGTGTGTGTGTGTGTGTGTGTGTGCTTAACTAGGATTTGAAGATCTAACTATGACCTGTAAACACTGAAGTTTTAATAAAGCTGTCCTACGTCCTATAGACAATTTATATCTTATGTCTCCAAACCAGCTGGTGGCTGATGCCATTTTGTTTGAGCCAGGCTACTATTTTTCTCTACAATGGAGAGGCCACTTTTTTCATGCTTTGGACTTGGAGGTTAAAAATAAAAGTACAAAGGGTCAAAGATGTGCTTATCGTTGGTATCTCCAATAAAACACCTGTTTCCATCGGCTCTGTCAACTATTCCCTTCTTTTTAAAAAGCTTTGTGATAGTACATTTCAAGAACCTGTAAAAACAGAAGAGTAAAAGGAACCCCAGACCGATCACCCAGCTTCAATAATGATCAACTCATGACCAGTCTTGTTTCATCCATACACCCACCCACACCCCTCATTTCCAAGTTGTTTTCAAGCAACTATGACTTACCACGTAATCTAAACAGGTCAGTGTGTATATCGAAAAGATAAAGAGACTTTTAAAAAAGTAACCCTAGGGGCGCCTGGGTGGCTCAGTCGGTGAAGCGGCCGACTTCGGCTCAGGTCACGATCTCGCGGTCCGTGAGTTCGAGCCCCGCGTCGGGCTCTGTGCTGACAGCTCAGAGCCCGGAGCCTGTTTCAGATTCTGTGTCTCCCTCTCTCTGACCCTCCCCCGTTCATGCTCTGCCTCTCTCTGTCTCAAAAATAAATGAACGTTAAAAAAAATTTTTTTAAAGTAACCCTACTATTGTCACACTTTAATAATTCATTTCTAACGTTATTCTGTAAGGAAAGGAACCAGGGCTCCTCGGAGAAATGTCTGACCCTAGGACTGGGGCAGGGAACATTCCAGGTGAGTCTGGAGCATCCTGTAGTGTCAGAGGGATGTGCTCCACAAAGCACCCACGGTGGGGCATTTCAAAGCGACACAGGGGCCAAGTGAAAGAGCTCCCAGCGGTTCGGTCTGGAACAATTTGAGCAACAAGTGAAGTAGCGTAGGATTAGAACCTGGCGCATGAACGAGATCCCCACGAGTGCACACTGCTGTAAATGAGGGAGCGAGGAAACAAACAAATGGGGGAGAAGAGACAGGAGAACCCCAAATTCTGTAGATTCTCACTCTCAAGGGTGGAGCACTGCTCCCCACTCCTTAAGTGTGGGGTGTGCAGAGACTTCCTTCCAAAGAGGACAGTGTGGACAGGGGCAGAGTGTAGGTTTCCAGTGGAGAGACCCGATAAACACGACCTCAGCCAGGTGATCAGGGTCAACGGCACCAGCCATCGGTCATGCTGATAGCACGTCCCTCCGAGACAATGTAATGAGAAGGGCATTTCACCCCTGCCGTCTTCCCCTCCAGAACCCATCACCCCAGTCCCATCATGAGGAAAATCACCAGACAAATCCCAGCTGGGGAACATTCTTCCAAATACCTGACCAGTCCTCCTCAAAACCGCCAAGGTCATCAAAAAAAGGAAAGTCAGAGAAACTGTCGCAGCACAAGGAGGCGTGCACGGTGAGTAAACACGATGTGGTTTCCTGCACGGGATCCCGAAACAGAAACAGGGGAGAACCAAGGAAATCTGAATTCAGGGTGGGCTTTTGCTCGTAATAACGTGTCGATATTGATTCATTCTTTGTGGTGAATGTACTACAAGACACTAGCAAGCGGGGGAAATGGGTGTGGGTACTCTCTCTACTATCTCAGCACCTTTTACCTAAATCTGAAACTATTCGAAAACTTAACAAGTATTTTAAAACTTAACCACTCCTTAAGATCACTAAACATCCATGCAGTATTTAAATTTGTGATTATCCCAATGTCATCTTTTTAAAAAAAAATTTTAAATGTTTATTTTTGAGAGAGAGAGAGAGAGAGAGAGAGAGAGCAGGGGAGGGGCAGAGAGAGAGGGAATCACAGAACCCAAAGCAGGATCCAGTCTCTGAGCTGTCAGCACAGAGCCTGATGCCGGGCTCGAACCCACATACTGCGAGATCACGACCTGAGCCGAAGTCGGACGCTCAACCGACTGAGCCACCCAGGCGCCCTTGTCATCCTTCTTTTTCACAGGTTGATATCCTACCTCTTTTAATTGTCTGTTATAGTGCTGTCCAATAGAGATATAATTCGAGCCATACACGTAATTTAAGTTTCCCAATAACCACATTAAGGAGTAAAAATAGGGGCAACTGGGTAGTTAAGAGTCTGTTAAACATCAACTCTTGATTTAGGCTCAGGTCATGATCTCACAACTCATGAGATTGGGCCCTATGTCGGGTCTGTGCTGACAGCACGGAGCCTGCTTGCGATTCTTCCTCCCTCTCTCTCGATGCCACATCCCCTGCTCTCTCTCTCTCTCTCTCTCTTTCTAGCTCGCTCATAATATTTAAACTTAAAAAAAAAAAAGTAAAAATAAACAGGAGTTCCTGGCTGCTTCAGTCAGTGGAGTGTGATCTTGATCTCTTGATCTCGGGGCTGTGAGTTTGAGCCCCACATGTGGTATCAGGTTTGCTTAAAAAAAATGTAAAGAAGTACAAATAAACAGGTAATAGCGATTTTAACATTATTACTTAATCTAACATATCTAAAATATTATCATTTCAACATATAAGTAAATGAAATTATTAAAGAGATAGTATACACTGTTTTTGTGTCTTGTCTTTAAAGCTCGATGTGTGTTTCGCACTTGGGACACATCTCATTTCAGCCTGGCCCCGTTCACGTGCTCACCAGCCACGTGTGGCTGCAGCATTGAAAGGCCCCATCGAACAGGTCAGATGTGGGTCTCTAAGTCCCAGACCAGCAGTATCAGCTTCACCTGGGAGCTTGTGAGAAATGCATATTCTCGGGCCCACCCCAGACCTGCAGAATCAGAAACCAAGAGTGGGGCCGCCCATCTTTATTCTTTGATTTCTCAACTTTTCAGAACCTGGGAGCAGGGGGCAGGGGGAGGGGTGATATTTCCTGGAGCTTGGAAATCTCAACATGCAGCATAAAGTTGGTATCTTATACCTCTCTCTCTCTCTCTGTCTGTCTCTCTCTCTGTCTCTCTCTCTCTCTCTCTCTCTCTCACACACACACACACACACACACACACAGAGAGTCAATTATCAGGTTCTGTTGCTTCCTTCTGTAGCACACAGCTAAGTCTCTTCATGCCTTTTGGCATCATCTCTGCTGTGGTATTTTATACACACAAGTTACCTGTGTTCATGGTCAATCCTTCCTATCTTCTTCAGGATGTTATTCACCATGAACCTGAAATAAATTTTTACGTCAGCTGGATACATTTGTAAAATTGTGGCCCTCCGAACTCTAATAGGATTCTCCCCTACCTGGCTAATCTCGTTTCTGGCTGTGTCCTGGCCCACACACTTCATACCAGCCAAGGCATCTTCGTCCTCTTTCCATTTTCCGTACTCTCTTATCATTAAACTCATAAACCCCATTAGAAATATTGAAAGCGGCTCTTTTCTCCTCACTGTGGAAAATGTCCCCATGATCCCATTTTCCTGGTCCCCGCACCTTTGTGTATTCCTCTCCCATTGAATGTGGTGGGACTTGCTCTCTGCTTTCTCATGACTAGATACAGGAGAAGTGATGAGATGTCAGTTTTGAGACCAGATTGAAAAAAGACTATGGCTTCTGTCTTAGGCACCCTCTCAAACTGCTTGCTCTGGGGGGAGCCAGCGACCATACCGTGAGGCAGCCCTTGAAAGATCTCAGGTGTGAGGTCCGAGGACTAACTACCAACAACTTTGTGAGTGAGCTGGGAGGCAGATCCCAACTCCACCGCCCGTGGAGCCTTCAGATGAGATCACAGCCCCGCTGACAGCTTGACTGCCACCTAGCGAGACGCCTTGAGATACAGGCAACTGGCTAAGTCACTGCCAAATTCCTGCCCCACGGAAAATGTGAGAGAACAAATGTTTGTTGTTACACAACCATCTCTAACTGAAACAGCCATTCTATTTTTCTGCCCTGTTTTTAAAGGCAAAGTTTTGACGATTATTATCCTATCTTCCCCCAAACCTCACCACCGAACCCTTCTCCCCCTGATTCCCTCCCTCCACTGATAACAACCACAAAATCTGCTGGAAAGCTGTCTGTCGCCTATGGGCACATGGGAAATTCTTGGCGGCTGGTTTCTGTTTCAAGTTCTCATCTCTCGAATCTGAGCTGGGCAAATCTTTGCCCAACATCCCAGTGAGGTTTTGGAGTGAATGCTCTTTCCTGTAAAGGAAAATGTGCAAAGTTTCTTCTTGTTGCATGAAATAGTTGATTTGTGCAACCTGCTCCGGTGGTTATTTGTATGTCTTCTCTCTGATGGAGTGCCTGGCTCTTGTCTTCACTTGTCTTTCAGTGCGTGCGTGTGACACAATGAGGTCAACTCTCAAGAAGAAGAAGGGGTTACTGCATATACTTTGTGGGCAAGTTATGTGTGGTCATGTAGATTTATTTCTTCTTTTTCGGTTTCCCCTTTTATCCTTTTACAGTATTTTCTTGTTGTCTGCTTTTCCTATAATGAGTATATATCTAATTTCTGTATGGGACGTTGATCTACAATGTACCATCAGCATATGAGGGTCACCGTTTGGAAACGTCGACAGTGTGAGGATTGCTGCTTTCTAATGTGGCATCTTGCTTTATTCATTTACGTACTCATCTATTTCAGAAGTTAGCGTGGATGCTGCTGAGATCCACAGCAATGTTTGTGTTAGAAAAACTGCAGGTACACAAGAAACGACTCTGGTTAGGAAAGTGTGCCCCGAAACGATCCCTTCCTGAGACGCCTGGTTTAATCAGTGACGTGCGAGCTTCCCTCCGTCAGCCGACTGTGGAGAGGCACTGGCCAGAGTGGAGAAGGTTGACAATGAGCACCGAGCTCCACTCCAGACATTGCCAAACGTTTGCACGGCCTGCTAGTGGATATACTTACGACAAGAGTGCGAAGGATCGTGAGCTCTGTGATTATGTAATAAGTAAAGGGAATGATTAAGATGTGGTTGTGGTCACTCTGCTCACGGAACACGTGGCCTCCAAAGATGTTTTCATCGCCTCGGTCCACAGGTGACACGTGGTACTCGTACTCGGAGCCGACTGGTAGAACTCACGTGGCCCTGCTTACGTGCACCAGGGCTGGGTACAGCGGCTTTCCCAAGAAGAGGAAAACGGAAGATGTGGAGAACGCGAAGCGTTGCTTCTAGCACGAGGCTGTCAACGGTTTTTTCAGGCTCAAGTGACTGCAGACATACTTTCGGGCCGGGCCAGGTCAGTGGCCGGGCTGTGAGAAGCTGGCTGGGTGTCGTGCCCGGGTGCCTGGAGGGGGCTGCGTCCGGTTGGGGACCCCCGTTGCCCCTAAGGACAGCAGTAATCCCTGTGGTTGTTGACATGCAACAGTTTGAGTCTTAGGCTCCAGATCTTCCAGTGTTTCGAAAGCAAGTAGAAAGGCCGATTGGAGCGTGAAATGTCCCAGTTTTAAGATGTGGGCGCAGGTGTATGCAAACACAGGCCAAACAAAATGTCACGCAGGCCTAATCTGACCTATGTGCTGCCAATGTCAGATCTTAGGATCTGGGAACCTGGGATTCTGAGCGGCCCTTTATTTATCTGTGAGGTAAAGCTAACCCCAAGTTTCTAAGAAGAATCTTGGCTCTGCCCGTGAGCACTCATCCCCTCGGTCCACCTTGGTTCAGGTTCAGATTCTTCATGTTCACAACAGCCCGTGCTCGGCCCGCCACTAGAGCGGTTGGGGGCCACACCGAAAGGACGACACATTCCCTGCATTCCAGGTCTCTGCCAGGCTGTGTGATCTTGAGGCACGTGGTGAACCACAAGTGTCGAGAGAGATTGAAATGTGGGCCGGGTATTGGGGAGTCATTATGAACTTGGAGGGCTGAACGAGGCCTGGAACAGGAAGGCCCCTGGGTCACCTTTGGATGGGATCTCAGGGCCCGTGGGAAGCAATGAAGGGATCATAAATGGGGGGTGGGTGTCCCACAGCCAGACCAGCCTTCCGGACATTCTGGACAGATCATTCTGGCAGCTATTGGGGGTGGGGGTGGGGGTGGGGCGAGCTGTCAGCAGACAGAACCCATCATCCACTATGCGCAGTGCCCTTGATGGGATCCCGACCAGGTATTCTCTTTGGAGGCGACTCCAGCATCTCCGTTTCACCTTTTTCCGGGCTGTTCTCAGAGGCGGAGGTGTCCGTCTCAGGATGGCCCGAGTTGTTGGGTGAAACAAAGCCAGCAAATAATCAGGCACAACCACCTTTCTCTTGAAAATGGGGGAAGGAGTTCCGTTCAAGATTGCCCGAGGTCGGGGACCACTGCCAGGAAACATGGGACTGGCGTCACCGCCAGGACAAAGGCAAGTGAGGAGAGGTCCCGACTTCTGAGCCTGGTGGACGGCGCGTGGCCACCACGGGCAGGACAAGGTGTCGCTCAGCCCGGAGCAGGGTGGGGGCTCGTTGCCACATGGCTCCCCAGAGCCGGGTCACCACTGGTCACCAGCGCTCCCCGGTGGTTGCCTCCCAGGGGTCTGAGGCCCAGACTCAGCCTGGAAGGCAGGTTGGCTGCGGTCAGACTGGCACAGCGATGGGGAGGTGTCGGCTTTCACCTACCGACTCCTGGCCCGTCTCCTTCCTGTTCTCTGCCCCTCGGAAGCCCCACTCCTCCCTCCACGTCTGTGTCTCTCGCTCTATCTCCCTGGCTCTCTCTCTCTCTCTCTCTCTCCCACGCATTCTTTCCCTTCCTTTCTCTCTCTCCCTCCCTCCCTCCCTCCCTCCCCCCCACAGTCTCTCCCCCGCACACTCTCTCTCCCTCGCACACGGACACACACACATCTCGGATGGCAATCGTTAGGCGGGCCTTGGGGCCCATCCCCCGCGTTGCAGAGGTTGTCACGGAGTCGACTAGAAGCCCGCCGAGAGCCCCGCGCCCCACACGGTCAGCGCTGCTCTGTGAGCATGCTGTACCCTTGTGTCTCGTGGGCAGAGTGGGCCGCGGTCCTCTGGGTCGCATGGACAGTACTTCCCAGCTCTCCTTGCCGCACCCTGGGCCTGGCTCGCCGCTTCCTGCCGCACGGAAACCGGGTCGGTAACGTGAACCGGCCGGGGCGACGCGAGAGTCAAATGCACGGATCCGGTGACCGGCTCCACGCGGCCTACAGAGCGGTGCCCCTCAGCCCGATGCCCGAGAATCCCCCGGAATGGGGCAAGTTCAGCGCCCTGCCTCCCCTGCCCCGCGCCCCGGGAACCTCTGGGCCCCAGGCCTGGGCGCTGGGACTCCTCACAGCTCCCCTGGCGAATCCAGGGGCAGCCCGGGTTAAGGACAGGCACCTCGAGGGGCGACGGGTGGCGGCCCTGGCGCTGCGGGCAAGGGGCCCGCCTCCCCCGAGGCCAGTGGCCCGAGTCAGGGGCTCGCGCTCCCTCGGAGACCTGGCCGTCTGTCCTTCCCTGTGGCCTTCCGACAGCCCCACCGCCCTTCGCCGCCTGCATTTCTCTCGTCCCCGCGAGGGTCGGGGCAGCCGCTTGGGCTCCGTGCGCTCGTAGCACGTGGCATCCTCCGGCGTGTCGTTCGGTCTCTCTCCCTGGCTTGGCTGAAACGAGGTTTTCCATCCACCACTAAAGGGTGAGGGGGCTCCTTCCTGAAAGCTTGGGCCCCCGAGGATTTTCGGTCTGGATCCTTCCCACGAATGTCCTCGAAGTTGCTCACAGACTAGCTTCTTCCAGAGGACCAAAGTCATTAGCAAGGTGCCTGTGTCCCCACCACTGTGTGTGCGGGAGTGCCCTGCGGTTGTCGCCGTGGCTGCCGGCAGGAGGCGCTGTCACTGAGCATAGATGTTTTTGTTTCTTTGGCTGTCTTCTCTCCTAAACTAGGTTATTTCACTTAATGCTGCCTATTGTAGTTACTTATTTTTAAAAGTTTTTTTTTGTTTAGAGAGAGACAGAGACAGCGTGAGTGAGGGAGGGCAGAGAGAGAGAATCGCAAGCAGGTGCTGAGCTGCCAGCACAAAGCCCCTATGGGGCTGAAACTCACGAAACTGTGGGATCGTGATGTGATCTGAAACCAAGAGTCAGTTACTTAACCGACTGAGCCACCCAGGCACCCCATGGACATTCTATTTAAATATTGTTTATAGAAATAACTTTAAGTTATATTCACAGGAATGAATTTTTGTTTGCTTATGAGAGGCACCTGGGAGTGTTAAACCCCTGGATGATAAGAGACTGAACTACAGTCTATGGGGTTAACTGTTGGTTAATTCTGGTCACTTTTACTCTGAAGGGGTGACTCCTTATGGCCCCTGTCCAAGGCAGGGGTGGTTTACCAGCCCCCTACCAATCGTGGGTCCCAGATTCTGACTCTTGTCTCTTAGTCCTACAAAGCCACCATAAGTACAGCCTGGCCTCTTTTAGCCTTTTCTGGATCAGTAAGTGCCTTAGAGCAAAAGCAGCCCTCTCAGCTTTTTACATTTTTCTAGGTTTCTGGTCTTTCCCAGCTCTTAGCTCAGTCACTGCTTACTGTTTTGTAAACTTTTTGATGTTCTTCAGACTATTTTAAGATCATTTCATCCAGCTTTTCTAGTTGGTTCTCAGGGGACTGGCAGCTCTGCATTATAAGAACTGGAACTCCAGGGGAGCCTGGGTGGCTTAGTTGGTTGAGCATCTGACTTTGACTCAGGTCATGATGTCTCAGTTTGTCGGTTCGAGCCCTAATCGGGCTCTGTGCTGTCAGCACGGAGGCTGTTTTCGGATTCTCTGTCCCTCTGTCTCTGCCCCTTCTCCACTCTCTCCTTCAAAAATAAACGAACATTAAAAAAATCTTTAAAAAAATATTAGAGGGGCGCCTGGGTGGCTCAGTCAAGCGTGAAACTTCGTCCCAGATCATGATCTCACGGTTCGTGAGTTGGGGCCCAGCACTGGGGTCTGTGCTGACAGGTCAGAGCCTGAAGCCTGCTTTGGATTCTGTGTCTCCCTGTCTCTCTGCCCCTCCCCTTCTCATGCTCTGTCTGTCTGTCTCTCTCAAAAATAAACATTAAAAAAAAAAAAAGACTGAAAAGTGCAGGTTCCCAGGCTGGGCAGATAGAAATACTGCTCTGTTCACAGCTTCTGTGATTCTGCTCTGACCTGAGAACAGGTGGCTTGTGCTACCAGCATCTCTTTGCACTTCTATTGCCGTCAGGTCTCCCTTGCTTGTCGGGCACGATATTCGGCCCTATTCTAGTTGCTGCAGCTTAAGTAGACCAGAAGAAAAGCTAGCGGTTGGCGTGAGAGTAAGGAAGTGTACCCTCCTTGTATTCTGTGTCCCTCTGTTGCAGAAGATGGATCAAGCAAATGGACTCACTAGAAATGAAACTAAGTGGTTGATAAACATCTGTTGGATGCTCATCACATCCCAGCAGCAGACATTGTGTTCCTATTGAGCTCTAGGTGACGGAAGGGAACCCGAAAGGGTGAGGGGATCAGTCTGGGTCTAAGATGAAGATAAAAACCACCCAGTAAATTGAACAGAGAAAGTGTAATATAAAGAAGTATCAAGTATAACAGGATTGGAGGAACAAGGGACTGGCTACTAAGAAACACAGAAAACTCAAGAGTATCAGGATAAGAGCTATAAACAACAGCTACTAGCTCTAGGACTGAGACATTATGCCCAAGAAGGCCCAACTATGACTCACAGAGTGAGACAAGTCACTTGGTGGCGCATTGGTGGAACTTGTTGGAGAGCTACCTTCTAGAACTTGCTGGAAATCTGCCCTGTCAGGTGTGTGTTTGGGGTAGGGTGCTGCACTCTGCAGCAAACTGCCTAGAGAGCAAATGAGGACTAGGAAGCCAAACTAGCTTCTTCTGCAATCTCTTTCCAGTGTTTTGTAGTGAAAAAAGCTTAAACTGTGCTACTGGCAAAGGAAAAAAACTTTAAAGGGCCCATATCCATTTTCTCAGAGTAGGCAACGGGGTGAATTTGAAGCCAAGAGGTAAAACACCAATAATCTGTATAGTACATCGATTCCTCTCTTCAGCTTCATAATGCACCCTCCTGCACACATTTATGCTCCCACACAACAGTGAAATAACTATATTTCTACCTAACAAAACCTGCCTTTCCTTCTCACAAGTGAAAAAACTCACCCTTCCCCTAAAGTGAGGCGATGCATAGTGCCAAGTCATTATGTAACTGACAGAGGGAAATGGAACTAAAATTCTAGTTGCTGTGCTGGGTGATTTATATTTTATGACATTTAATTCTTAGAACTGTGATAGCAGTGCTGTTTAATATAAATAAGGTGTGGTGCTGCTCTCCAGGAACTTAGAAGGAGAGAGGCATGGTGAAAAGGCATCCACAGTGATTTAAGTGCTAAAGGAGATTAAGGTTGAAGAATCCTAGAGAAGGAGTGCTCATTCTTTCCAGGGGACTGTAGGAAACTGTCTTGGTGCAGATATTATTGGAACCGATGCAGGCTGGAACAGGCTTTGAAGGGTGTGGAAAATTTCCAGAAGCAATTAAGGAGAGGAGGGAGACTGACATAGAGGATAGGAGCATGTGATGTGGTGGGGGGAGGAGGTGGTATGCATGTTGAAATCATAACTGCCACTAGCCTTGTGGCTTTGAGCAAGTGAAACTCTCTAAGCCTCTGTTTCCTTGTCTTTAAAATGGGACAGTAATACTGACTTCTTACAGTGGTTGAGGACCATATAAGGCCAGACATAGTAAGTGGCTGGTTTGTGGTGAGCGCACGGTAAAATTATAGCTATTATTATGTTAAGGAGGAATGAAGCACGTGGCTGTCTGGAAACCGGCAAGTAGGGACTAGGACAGCTGAAGGGCAGGGTGGCATGGATTTCGGGGGGATTAGGGGCACATTTGAAAAGTTGGAGATTGCAGGGTTTCCTCCCAAATCTGGCATTGGACGTGAGTACACAATCTGGAAAACATAAGTCTGAATTCTTAGATTCTACACTTTTTCTGTGATGTGTGAAGAGCATTTTGGGAAGAGCGTGATTACACCGGCGACCTGTTTACATGAGGGGGGTGGCACACTTAAAAATGTATCCACGTAGGTGGAAAGGGAGGGAGGCACCACACCTAATGGCGCCATTACCCCCCCGCCCCGCCGCAATAGTCGCTCTTCCAGAGCGTGCGCGGCCGCGCAGTCGCAGAAGCGGGGCTAGGGCCGGGAGTTGCGTGCGCCTTCCGTGTGGTGCCTCCGTGCCCTGCAGTCGCCGAGTGGGCAGTCGCCGTTTGACCGCACCGTCGACGCCGAGGCCAAGGCGCTCAGAGAGGGATTCCCTGCCTCACGATGTCTGAGGAAGAGGGTAAGGGGCCCTTCCCCAAGCCGTCCCACCAGCTTCTACCTCTTTCCTCACCCCGACAGCGTTCGCGCTGTGCCCGGCTAGAGGGCCTCACAGGCCACCAAACCGTAATCTTGGCACCGACCAGGGCGTGTCCGGTGGTGGCCTCTGGGCCGCTGTGGCTGTTTGCTCAGGGGGCATTTAAGAACCCAGGTGTTGCATGCCGGATCTGGGCCACGGTGTCCTTGGGGTTCATGGTGTTTCAGGGGCTCGAGGGGCCCCTGGGGCTAATGGCGTCACCGGGGCTCATGGCGTCTGAGGTGTCACTGCGGCTGGCGGTCAGCATGGAGAGAGGCGGGGTCTGGCTTCCAGAACGAGGGCGGTGGTTCTTTGCAGGACTTCTCGTGGCCAGATAATCTCGGCTGTCGCCACTTGGGAGGCTGAGGCGCCGTGATCTGTTTCCCTGTGTGTCCGGAGCGTGGCGTGGCGGGCCCTGGCACCAGAACAGGTCTGTCAAGGCCTTCTGGTATGTGTCCACGCCACAGAGCCGTGGAGCGATCCTTAGGGCAAGAAAGCAACTTGGCTTAGTGGCTGGGGGCCCTCCTGGGAGGCGAGCATTTGCTTTGCTCCCAGGTTAATTCTGCACTTCACAGACTCCTATTCACCAGTGCGGCAGAAGGGGGCTTTGGGGTGGTTCCCGGCTACCGCTCATGGGATGCCAGCACCTACAAGCTTTTGAGATTTGGCCACATATTAAGTACCTGGTGCTGATTTCCTGGGACGAATTGAACCTTTATCCTTTCTCTTTCCTGTCGGAGGAGGGAGGGGTCCAGAAGGACCATCTTAGACCATCAGAATTTTGAGTTTATTTTTTTTTTCTTCAATATATGAAACTTATTGTCAAATTGGTTTCCATACAACACTCAGTGCTCATCCCAAAAGGTGCCCTCCTCAATACCCCTCACCCACCCTCCCCTCCCTCCCACCCCCCATCAACCCTCAGTTTGTTCTCAGTTTTTAAGAGTCTCTTATGCTTTGGCTCTCTCCCACTCTAACCTCTTTTTTTTTTTTTCCTTCCCCTCCCCCATGGGTTTCTGTTAAGTTTCTCAGGATCCTCATAAGAGTGAAAACATATGGTGTCTGTCTTTCTCTGTATGGCTTATTTCACTTAGCATTACACTCTCCAGTTCCATCCACGTTGCTACAAAGGGCCATGCTTCGTTCTTTCTCATTGCCATGTAGTACTCCATTGTGTATACAAACCACAATTTCTTGATCCATTCATCAGTTGATGGACATTTAGGCTCTTTCATTAATTTGGCTATTGTTGAGAGTGCTGCTATAGACATCGGGGTACAAGTTCCCCTGTGCATCAGCACTCCTGTATCCCTTGGGTAAATTCCTAGCAGTGCTATTGCTGGGTCATAGGGTAGGTCTATTTTTAATTTTCTGAGGAACCTCCACACTGTTTTCCAGAGTGCCTGCACCAATTTGCATTCCCACCAACAGTGCAAGAGGGTTCCTGTTTCTCCACATGCTCTCAAGCATCTATAGTCTCCTGATTTGTTCATTTTGGCCACTCTGACTGGCGTGAGGTGGTATCTCAGTGTGGCTTTGATTTGTATTTCCCTGATGAGGAGCGACGTTGAGCATCTTTTCATGTGCCTGTTGGCCATCCGGATGTCTTCTTTAGAGAAGTGTCTATTCATGTTTTCTGCCCATTTCTTCACTGGGTTATTTGTTTTCTGGGTGTGGAGTTTGGTGAGCTCTTTATACATTTTGGATACTAGCCCTTTGTCTGATATGTCATTTGCAAATATCTTTTCCCATTACATTGGTTGCCTTTTAGTTGTGTTGGTTGTTTCCTTTGCTGTGCAGAAGCTTTTTATCTTCATAAAGTCCCAGTAGTTCATTTTTGCTTTTAATTCCCTTGCCTTTGGGGATGTGTCAATTAAGAAATTGCTGCGGCTGAGGTCAGAGAGGTTTTTTCCTGCTTTCTCCTCTAGGGTTTTGATGGTTTCCTGTCTCACATTCAGGTCCTTTATCCATTTTGAGTTTGTTTTTGTGAATGGTGTGAGAAAGTGGTCTAGTTCCAATCTTCTGCAAGTGCTGTCCAGTTCTCCCAGCACCATTTGTTAAAGAGACTGTCTTTTTTCCATTGGATATTCTTTCCTGCTTTGTCAAAGATTAGTTGGCCATACATTTGTGGGTCTAGTTCTGGGGTTTCTATTCTATTCCATTGGTGTATGTGTCTGCTTTTGTGCCAATACTATGCTGTCTTGATGATTACAGCTTTGTAGTACAGGCTAAAGTCTGGGATTGTGATGCCTCCCGCTTTGGTCTTCTTCTTCAAAATTACTTTGGCTATTCGGGGCCTTTTGTGGTTCCATACCAATTTTAGGATTGCTTGTTCTAGCTTCGAGAAGAATGCTGGTGCAATTTTGATTGGGGTTGCATTGAATGTGTAGATAGCTTTGGGTAGTATTGACATTTTGACAATATTTATTCTTCCAATCCATGAGCAGGGAATGTTTTTCCATTTCTTTATATCTTCTTCAATTTCCTTCATAAGCTTTCTGTAGTTTTCAGCATACAGATCTTGTACATCTTTGGTTAGGTTTATTCCTAGGTATTTTATACTTCTTGGTGCAATTGTGAATGGGATCAGTTTCTTTATTTGTCTTTCTGTTGCTTCATTATTAGTGTATAAGAATGCAACTGATTTCTGTACATTGATTTTGTATCCTGCGAATTTGCTGAATTCATGTATCAGTTCTAGCAGACTTCTGGTGGAGTCTGTCGGGTTTTCCATGTATAGTATCATGTCATCTGCAAAAAGTGAAAGCTTGACTTCGTCTTTGCCAATGTTGATGCCTTTGATTTCCTTTTGTTGTCTGATTGCTGATGCTAGCACTTCCAACACTATGTTAAACAACAGCTGTGAGAGTGGACATCCCTGTCGTGTTCCTGATCTCAGGGAAAAAGCTCTCAGTTTTTCCCCATTGAGGATGATGTTAGCTGTGGGCTTTTCATAAATGGCTTTTATGATCTTTAAGTATGTTTCTTCTATCCCGACTTTCTCGAGGGTTTTTATTAAGAAAGGATGCTGAATTTTGTCCAGTGCTTTTTCTGCATCGATTGACAGGATCATATGGTTCTTATCTTTTCTTTTATTAATGTGATGTATCACATTGATTGATTTGCGAATGTTGAACCAGCCCTGCAGCCCAGGAATGAATCCCATTTGATCATGGTGAATAATTCTTTTTGTATGCTGTTGAATTCGATTTGCTAGTATCTTATTGAGAATTTTTGCATCCATGTTCATCAGGGATATTGGCCTGTAGTTCTCTTTTTTTGCTGGGTCTCTGTCTGGTTTAGGAATCAAAGTAATGCTGGCTTCATAGAATGAGTCTGGAAGTTTTCCTTCCCTTTCTATTTTTTGGAATCGCTTGAGAAGGATAGGTATTATCTCTGCTTTAAATGTCGGGTAGAACTCCCCTGGGAAGCCATTCTGGTCCTGGACTCTTATTTGTTGGGAGATTTTTGATAACTGATTCAATTTCTTTGCTGGTTACGGGTCTTTTCAAGTTTTCTATTTCTTCCTGTTTGAGTTTTGGAAGCGTGTGGGTGCTTAGGAATTTGTCCATTTCTTCCAGGTTGTCCAGTTTGTTGGCGTATAATTTTTCATGGAATTCCCTGATAATTGCTTGTATGTCTGAGGGATTGGTTGTAATAATTCCATTTTCATTGATGATTTTATCTATTTGGGTCCTCTCCCTTTTCTTCTTGCGAAGCCTGGCTAGAGGTTTATCAATTTTGTTTATTTTTTCAAAAAACCAACTCTTGGTTTCATTGATCTGCTCTACAGTTTTTTAGATTCTATATTGTTTATTTCTGCTCTGATCTTTATTATTTCTCTTCTTCTGCTGGGTTTGGGGTGTCTTTGCTGTTCTGCTTCTATTTCCTTTAGGTGTGCTGTTAGATTTTGTATTTGGGATTTTTCTTGTTTCTTGAGATCGGTCTGGATTGCAATGTATTTTCCTCTCAGGACTGCCTTCGCTGCATCCCAAAGCATTTGGATTGTTGTATTTTCATTTTCATTTGTTTCCATATATGCTTTAATTTATTCTCTAATTGCCTGGTTGACCCATTCAATTCTTTCGTAGGGTGTTCTTTAACCTCCATGCTTTTGGAGGTTTTCCAGACTTTTTCCTGTGGTTGATTTCAAGTTTCATAGCATTGTGGTCTGAAAGTGTGCATGGTATGATTTCAATTCTTTTATACTTATGAAGGGGTGTTTTGTGACCCAGTATGTGATCTATCTTGGAGAATGTTCCATGTGCACTCGAGAAGAAAGTATATTCTGTTGCTTTGGGATGCAGAGTTCTAAATATATCTGTCAAGTCCATCTGATCCAATGTATCATTCAGGGCCCTTGTTTCTTTATTGATTTTGTGTCTAGATGATCCATCCATTGGTGTATGTGGAGTATTAAAGTCCCCTGCAATTACCACATTCTTATCATTAAGGTTGCTTATGTTTGTGATTAATGGTTTTATATATTTGGGGGCTCCTGCATTCAGTGCATAGACATTTATAATTGTTAGCTCTTCCTGATGGATAGACCCTGTAATTATTATATAATGCCCTTTTTCATCTCTTGTTGCAGCCTTTAATTTAAAGTCTAGTTTGTCTGATATAAGTATGGCTACTCCACCTTTCTTTTGACTTCCAATAGCATGACAGATAGTTCTCCATCCCCTCACTTTCAATCTGAAGGTGTCCTCAGGTCTAAAATGAGTCTCTTGTAGATAGTAAATAGATGCGTCTTGTTTTTTTAATCCATTCTGAAACCCTATGTCTTTTGGTTGGAGCATTTAGTCCATTTACATTCAGTGTTATTATAGAAAGATATGGGTTTAGAGTCATTGTGATGTCTGTAGGTTTCATGCTTGTAGTGATGTCTCTGGTACTTTGTGGTCCTTGCAACATTTCACTCACAGAATCCCCCATAGGATCTCTTGTAGGGCTGGTTTAGTGGTGATGAATTCCTTCAGTTTTTGTTTGTTTGGGAAGACCTTTATCTCTCCTTCTATTCTGAATGACAGACTTGCTGGATAAAGGATTCTCAGCTGCATATTTTTTCTGTTCATCACACTGAAGATTTCCTGCCATTCCTTTTTGGCCTGCCAAGTTTCAGTAGAAAGATCTGTCGCTAGTCGTATCAGTCTCCATTTATATGTTAGAGCATGTTATCCCTAACTGCTTTCAGAATTTTCTCTTTATCCTTGTATTTTACCAGTTTCACTATGATATGTCGTGCAGAAGATCGATTCAAGTTACATCTGGAGGGAGTTCTCTGTGCCTCTTGGATTTCAATGCCTTTTTCCTTCCCCAGATCAGGGAAGTTCTCAGCTATGATTTGTTCAAGTACACCTTCAGGCCCTTTCTCTCTTCCTCTTCTGGAATTCCTGTGATACGGATATTGTTCCATTTAATTGCGTCACTTACTTCTCTAATTCTCCCTTCATAGTCCTGGATTTTTCTATCTCTCTTTTTCTCAGCTTCCTCTTTTTGCATAATTTTATCTTCTAATTCACCTATTCTCTCCTCTGCCTCTTCAATACGAGGTGTGGTCGCCTCCATTTTATTTTGCACCTCATTTATAGCATTTTTTAGCTTCTCCTGACTGTTCGATTAATTTTATGACTATTATTCTAAATTCTTGTTCCGTTATATTGTTTAAATCGTTTTTGATCAATTCGTTAGCTGTTGCTACTTCCTGGAGTTTCTTTTGAGGAGACTCCTTCCGTTTCCTCATTTTGGATAGTCCCTGGGTGGCGTGGAACTGCAGGGCTCTTCCCCTGTGCTGTCTGGAGTAACTTGCGTTGGTGGGCGGGGCCTCAGTCAGACCTGTTGTCTGCCCGCAGCCCACCGCTGGGGCCACAGTCAGACTGGTGTGTACCTTATCTTCCCCTCTCCCAGGGGCAGGACTCACCGTGGAGTGGTGTGGCCCCTGTCTGGGCTACTTGCACACTGCCAAGCTTGTGGTGCTGCTTTGATGGGATCTGGCGTATTAGCCGGGGTGGATCCGCAAGGTGCACAGGGGTGGGAGGGGCAGGCTCAGCTTGCTTTGCTGTCAGTGGTCCCCTGCCGGAGGGGCCCTGCAGCTACCGGGAGGGAGGCAGACCCGGCAGAGCGATGGATCCACAGAAACACAGCGTTGGGTGTTTGCGCGGTGCAAGCAAGTTCGGTGACGGGAACTGGTTCCCTTTGGGATTTTGGCTGGGGGATTGGAGAGGCAGATGGTGCTTCCCAATGCCTTTGTTCCCCGCCGAGCTGAGCTCTGTCTTCCAGGACTCAACACCTCTCCCTCCCAGGGTCCTCTCGCCCTCCCACTCTGTGAGCAGAGCTGTTGACTTATAACATTCCAGATGTTAAGCCCTGCTGGCTGTCAGAACTCACGCAGTCCAGCCCCTCCGCTTTCGCAAGCCAGAGTCGGGGGCTCTGCCTTGCCGGGCGGGCCGCCCCTCCACTGCCCCAGCTCCCTCCTGCCAGTCCGTGTAGCGCGCACCGCCTCTCCGCCCTTCCTACCCTTTTCTGTGGGCCTCTCGTCTCTGCTTGGCTCCGGAGAGTCTGTTCTGCTAGTCTTCTGGTGTTTTTCTGGGTTATTTAGGCAGATGTGGGTGGAATCTAAGTGATCAGCAGGATGAGGTGAGCCCAGCGTCCTCCTATGCCACCATCTTCCCTAGTCTCTCCCCCCGTTTTTTAATCATTTAAAAATACAAAAACAAACAAAAACCAAAACCATTCTTAGCTTGTGGGCTATATAAAAATAGGTGGCAAGGTGGGTTTGGTCTGTAGGCTATAGTTTGCCAACCCCTGAGCTAACTGATGCCACAAAGTTTTGGTACCACTTGTTCCATGTTCTGGTTTTAACACTACATGCAGAACCAGCAGAATACTTTCTTAGTGTGTTACAGGTTCCAACAGCCCTCTTTAGTGGGAGAGAGCTAGAGTGGATACCCTTTGACCTGTCATTTCTACTGCTAGGAATTTATCCCATAGAACTACTTTCAGAAGTACAGGGCTGTTCAGCAGTGTGCTTTGCATGGGCAAAACTTTAATAGTAACTTGAATATCCATGAATTAGGGACTAGTTGAATGAATCATGACCTATCCACATGAAAGGAAACTAAGAGCTGTTGCAGTGGTTGCAGTAGATCTAAAAGTAGTAGTTTGGAAGACCAACACATGTTTAGTGAAGCAAAGGAGGTCGCAGTCTGGTCCTTATAGTCTGATCCCTTTGATCTTTCTAACTGAAGCAAAAATTTAGAATAAGGAATTTCAAAAAAGGTGACCAGGTAGTTTTTGTGTGTGTGTGTGTGGTAAAATATATGTAACATCATGTTTTTTCCCTTTGTTCTATTAATGTGGGATGTTACACTGATTGATTGGTTTTCTTTTGTTGAACTACCCTTGCATTCCTGGGATCAATCCCTCTTGGTCATGGTGAATAATCCTTTTAATTTGCTGGTGGATTAGATTTGCTATTATTTTGTTGAGGATTTTTGCATCTATATTCAATAAGAGATATTGGTCTGTGATTTTCTTTTCTTGTAATGTCTATCTGGCTTTGGTAACCGGGTAATTCTTGCCTCACAGAATGAGTTAGGAAGTGTTCCCTCTTCTTTAGTTTTTTGGAAGAAGTTGAAAAAGACTGGTGTTATCCTTTAACTATTTGGTAGATCCAGCAGTGAAGCCCTCTGGTCCAGGCCTTTGCCTTGCTGGGAGGTTTGTGAGGACTGATTCAGTTTCTCAACAGACCTGTTATAGGTCTGTTGAGATTTTCTATTTTTTCTAGAGTCAGTTTAGACAATACATTTTTTTAATTATAAAAGCAAATTGTTTTCTCATATACTAACATCAAGCATTTATAACATATATAGGGTGGGGTGGCTGGCTGGTTCAGTTGGCAGAGCAGGTGACTCTTAGTCTCGGGGTTGTGAAGTTAAGCCCCACATTGCATATAGAGCTTACATTAAAAAAATTATATATGTATGGGAAAAACCCAGCTGATAACAGCTACAAATAAATATTAAAAATTCTAAGGAATAAATGGATAAAAATAGCAGAATCTGTATGAAAGGAAAGCAAATACTACTTTACTGAAGGTCTTAAAATAAGGCTTGAGTAAGTGGAGAGACACAAATTGTTCCTAGAGGAGAAAAAACATTCTTGTATAACTAAAAAAAAAAAAGAAAGAAAATCTTAAGAAAATCTGTTTAAGGGACAGGTGGTAATTTACCATATCAAACGCTAGAACATTTTGAAAGTACAATTATTAAAATATGATGGTACTAGTTTTGAAATAAAGAGCCAGATTTAATGCAGCAGGAAGCTCACAAAAAGATCAAAGAATTTAGAATTAATATACTGTAGTATTAATAAGAGAAGCATAGATAGTAAATCATGCTGGTACAGATGCTTAACTATTTGGGGAGAAAAGCCCTTTGGCTTTCACCTCATATCACACACTTAAATAATTTCAAGATGGATTAAAAAGCTGAATATCTAATGAATGGAAGTATGGAAAACTAGGAGAAAATATAGTTGAATGTTTTTCTATTCCTAGTGAAAGATGGAGCATACAGCAGTTCAAGAAATCACAAAAGTATTAATGAATTTGATGAAGTAAAAATAGAACCTCTCCCTATCTCAAAAACCGGTTAGTTGAAAATCACATCACCACTTGAGAAAAATATTTGCTGAAAATATACATTGTCGGGGCGCCTGGGTGGCTCAGTCCGTTAAGCGGCCGACTTCAGCTCAGGTCATGATCTCGCGGTCCGTGAGTTCGAGCCCTGCGTCGGGCTCTGGGCTGATGGCTTGGAGCCTGGAGCCTGCTTTGGATTCTGTGTCTCCCTCTCTCTCTGCCCCTCCCCCATTCATGCTCTGTCTCTCTCTGTCTCAAAAATAAATAAACGTTAAAAAAAAAAATTAAAAAAAAAAAAAGATAGCAAGACCTCATACAAATCAAACAGGAAACACTGAAATTCCAACAGGGCACTGAGCAGAGGATATGAAAAATAACAGATCACAGCACAAGAAATCTTAATGGATAGAAAACATTTGGAAAATATTCCACTGCATTAGTAAAAAAAAATGCAAGTTAAAATGGGATACAGACTTTGAACTTTAATTTACCAAATTAGCAATTTTTACATGGTAATTCACTTTACTGGTAATGGAGAAGAACTATTGCATGGTAGTTCTCATTATAAATGTAAGTTACTACGACCTTTTTGGACACTTTGGAAGCACCTATCAGGAGCCCTTTAACCTGGTGATTCTTCTAAATATCCATTATAAGGAACCTTTCAGAGATGTGCATAAATATTTACATTTGAATGTGTACCCATCATTATAGCAAAATAGTGAAAAATTAGAAGCAATATAAATGTTCCACAACAGAAAACAGATAACGTATGGACATCCACACTGTGGAATATTATGCAGGCATTTCTAAAATATTTTTTAAACTACTGTATGTCAAGTATATTTCAATTAAAAATAAATAAAAAATAAAGGAGAAAAATATTTTTTTTAATTTTTTTTAATGTTTATTGATTTTTGAGACAATGAGAGACAGAGCATGAATGGGGGAGGGTCAGAGAGAGAGGGAGACACAGAATCCAAAGCAGGCTCCAGGCTCTGAGCTGTCAGCACAGAGCCCGACGCGGGGCTCAAACTCACGGACAGCGAGATCATGACCTGAGCCAAAGTCGGACGCTCAACCGACTGAGCCACCCAGGTGCCCCGAGAAAAATATTTTAAAAATTATATATGACATACAAAATTGTTCAGGATATATGTACAGTGTGATTTAAACTATATAAAATATACATAGGGTAAGAAAAAAGGAAATATATTTAAAGGTTATGATATTTATTGGTTAGGGACTACTTTAGATTCTGAATTTTTTAAAAGCTTATTTTTTTAGGTAGATTTTTTAATAGAAATCTATCACATACAAAAATATGTATAAATCATATGTGTATGTATATGTATAAATAAATGTGTATATGTATAAATATACAGCTTAAAGAATTTTCAAGTTAACACACACGTGTAACCAGCACTCACACCAAGAAATAGAAGGGTATGAGCTCCCCAGAATCAGCCTTCACCTCCCTTCCAGGCATTACCGTACCTCTTGCAAGGTAGCACTATCCTGACATCTCCCACCATTGATTACTTTTGCCGATTTTTGAGCTTTAGAACAATTGAATCATATACAACTTTTTTAGGTTCCTGGATCAAGTTGCACAGTGTGTGTTAGTAGTGGTGGTGGGAGATTCTCACTTA
The DNA here is from genome assembly GCF_018350195.1 of Panthera tigris. Taxonomy (NCBI): domain Eukaryota; kingdom Metazoa; phylum Chordata; class Mammalia; order Carnivora; family Felidae; genus Panthera; species Panthera tigris. The sequence goes on along the minus strand of NC_056677.1, from coordinate 14,388,828 downwards.
ACACCAAGCAAATCTTGGACATAAGCAGGGTGTCTGAGAATTCAACTCAAGTCTGACACTATCTACCCAGAGATAGCGTCAGATTCCACAGGTTAAGGGGCTCAGTCCCAGAAGACTGCCCCCGCCCCGGCCCGTGCAGCCTTCAGACACCAGTCGCAAGCCTGGGCTATTACCTTTGCTTCTGATTGCATGGCTATAAAAGGTTCCTGTGACCCCCTCCTCAGGTTTGATTGATTTGCTAGAGTAGCTCACAGAACTCAGAGGAACACTTTACTTCCTAGATTACTGGTTTATTATAAAAGGATGTAACTGTGGAACAGCCAGATGGAAGAGATGCATAGGACAAGGTATGGGGAGAGGACAAGGTATGGGGAGAGGACACGGAGCCTCCATACCCTTTCAGAGCAGACCATCCTTCCCACATCTGCACGTGTTCACCAACCCAGAAGCTCTCCCAACCCTGTGCTTTGGGTTTTTATGGAGGCTTCATTACATAGTCATAATTGATTAACTCACTGGCCACTGGCAACTAATTCAACCCCCGGCCCTTCTCCCTTCCGCAAGGTCAGTGGGTGGGACTTAAAAGTTCCAGTCCTCTAATCACAGCTTGCTTCCCCTGGTGACCAGGCCCCCTATCTTTAGGTGATCCTGGGGCTTTCCAAAAGTCACTTCATTAATATAACAAAAGACACCTTTATCACTCTCCTCACTTAAGAAATTCCAAGGGTTGTAGGGGCTGGGCCAGAAACGGATGAAGACCAAATACATGTTTCTTATTATAAATCACATCACAACTATATTCTTTGGTGTCTGCCTTTTACTCCGTGTTATGGTTGTGAGATTCGTCCTCGTGTGTAACAGTAGTTGGTTCATTCTCATTGCTGTGTAGTCTTCCTTTGTATGAAAATACCCCGGTTTAATTATTCATTATTAGTCTTATAATAAAACAACCAGTTTAAAAAATAAAAATGGAAGTTGCAGCTCAAATTGGAGGTATTTTCTAATTGAATTTTCCCCACCATATTAGCCTGCATTTATCTCACCTGGGAGTTCGTTCTCCCTTCATTCTGCCTCCCACCCCTTCCATGGCTCAGGATGGCTAAAAGGAAGGAGGTCTGTTATTAAGGCGCCCCTCCCAGTACCGTAATGCCAGCACCCAAGTCTCTACTACGGGGTGTAATAGGATGATCTTGTGTTCCATGTCTTTTTCTAGTTGCAGACTTAAATGACTCAGAACCATAAGCGAGCCTACATAATTCTAGAATACTCAGGGGTTTATACTTCACATACATTTATCTAGGTTTAATATAAAATGTAACTATGGAACAGTTCCATATAAAATGGAACAGTCATAATCTTAGAGCTCAAGTGACCTTAGAGATGATCTCAAGCCATTCTGACCTGGCAGATGTGGGGGCGGTGTCTTTGTGGTCTGCCCAGTCCTTACCGTGGTGGGGGCCCGAGCCAGAACAGTCTCCTGACTCACATTTGGAGGCCGGCTGCCTCCCTAAGTACAAAGCCTTTTGGGCTCCTTTTTTTTTTTTAATTTTAATTAAAAAAAAATTTTTTTTTAACGTTTATTTACCTTTGAGACCGAGAGAGAAACAGCATGAATGGGGGAGGGTCAGAGAGAGAGAGGGAGACACAGAATCCGAAACAGGCTGTAGGCTCTGAGCTGTCAGCACAGAGCCCGACGCGGGGCTCGAACTCACAAACCGTGAGATCATGACCTGAGCCGAAGTCGGACGCTTAACCGACTGAGCCACCCAGGCGCCCCTGGGCTCTTTTTAAAAAGAAGCTGGGAATTGTGTTCTCTTGTTCATTTGTTTCCAGCTTTTACTCTGTAGCCTTTAAGTTATGAAGCATTCACTTCACAGTTTTGAATTTGTGTTTGATCTTGATTCTTATTCCTGGGTGTGGCAGTATTAGCCCTTCAATTTTAAAGGTTTATTCGAAATCACTAATGGAAAAGTTATTGTTTTGTCACTTTCTAAAATTCAACCAGGACTCCAATTCAGTTGAAGTTGGAATTCAGAGGACAGATCCATATTAAGTTTGTTATGGTGGTAAGTCTATGAAGTAACTTTTTTATGTGTTGCTTTTCAGGAGTAGATGGTTTACCAGTCCCAGGTGACCAGGCAGTTTCACAAATGAGCCATCTAGCAACTTTAAAAAGACACAGCTCCAACTCATTGGAAGTGGAATTTCTCCCATCACACAAAAGAAGACGATCATCTTATCCACGGGGAGATTATAGGGTTTGTATATTAAAGTGAAAATCTTTGTATTTTTTTTCATTCTGCTTTATTTCTTTTTCTTTAAATTGAGTTTAATTTCGTACAGTGAACAGTTCAACAAGTTTTGGCAAATATGTATACCTCCCCTGACCACCCGCCATCAAGAAGAAGAACATTTCCATCATCCCAGAAAGTTCCCTCATGCTTCTACCCAGTAAGACCTGCCCCCGCCCCCAACCTTGGAGAAACACCATTCTAATATTTTCCCTATCATAGATGAGTTTTGCCTGCTCTGGAACTTGATATTAGTAGAATCATACAGTATGTAATCTTTTGTGTCACTGTCTCTTTTTCCCAGAACAGTATTTTGGAGATTCATCTGGTTGTAGTGACATTTCATTCCCATTCATTGCTGAGTAATATTCTGTTGTATGAGTGTCCATAATTTGTTTATCCATTCTCCTTTTGATGGACATTTGGTTTTTTTCCAGTTCAGGCTGTTATGAGTAAAGTGGTTCTGAACAATAATGTTCAGAATGTGAACACTTTGTGAATGTATGTTTACATTTAATTTGAGTAAAGACTCAGGAGTGCAAATACTAGTTCAAAGTATTTGGATAGATGAAGTTTAGAGGAAACTGCCAGTTTCCTGACATAGTTGTACTGTTTGACATTTCCCTCATATTCTGCTGTTCTTCTTGATCTCTAAAGTAGAATGAAATAGATTATTAGACTGTATATAACTTAGCTTAACAAAAAATGCATTTATTTACTTATATAAGGATGGGGACAGTAGTACCTATACCTAAGTAGTACAGACAGTTCTCTTAACTTCTATCAACCCCAGTATGTTCATCTTTGGGGATGATGTTAACTGCCTACCACGAGTCATGGTTTCTGACATAATTATGTGAAAGCACTTTGAAAAGTATAAAACACTACACAAGAGTAAGATAGCAATATTGTTTTTATAATTACTAATCTATATTATAATTCCATATAATTTTTGCTGTTTAGTAAGTTGGTAATGCAGGGCTGATTCATAAACTTTTAACACAAAGGCATTGATAACTACTTGGAATGTTTATGTTAAAATTATTATTATGGTCCATTGTAATTAAGTATAGTGGCTATTTGCTGTCCGTTTACTTATTTATACCCTGTTTTATTCCAAAAAACAATTTAAGGTGTCTTAGCGATTAGTTTATTAAGCAAAATAGGTGCTTTAGTGTTTCTTATTTTGTCCACAGAGTGTCACTGTTGGATTATTTGAAAGTCACAAGCCATACAACATTTGGTTCTTTGTTGATGGTTAGAAATATTTCCTTTCAAAGCGGTTCTAGTGCCAGATTACTAGAAGACTAGTCTTTCTACCCCAAAGTACATAAGGGGTTAAGCTTGATAGAAAAATGGTGTCTTGAGTGTAGTTGGGTTAATAAGAAAACAGTTAAGTAAGTACAGTTGACCCTTGAACAACGTGGGGGTTAGGGATGCTGATCCCCACACAGTCAAAAAGCCACGTATAACTTCTGACTCCCCCAAAACTTAACTGCTAATAGCCTACTGTTAACCAGAAGCCTTTCTGGTAAACAGTCAATTAACACATGTGTTGTGTGTTATATGTAATATGTAATATATACTGTATTCTTACAATAAAGCAAGCTAGAGAAAAGGCTGCTATTAAGAAAATCATAAAGGGGTGCCTGGGTGGCTCAGTCATTTAACCATCTGACTCTTGATCTCAGCTCAGGTCTTGATCTCAGGTTGGTGAGTTCAGGCCCCGTGTTGGGCTCCACGCTGAGCATGAAGCCTACTTAAAAAAAATCATAAGTGGGGCGCCTGGGTGGCTCAGTCGGTTGAGCGTCCGACTTCAGCCCGGGTCATGATCTCGCGTTCCGTGAGTTCGAGCCCCGCGTCGGGCTCTGTGCTGACAGCTCGGAGCCCGGAGCCTGTTTCAGATTCTGTGTCTCCCTCTCTCTCTGACCCTCCCCTGTTCATGCTCTGTCTCTCTCTGTCTCAAAAATAAATAAACATTAAAAAAAAATTTTTTTTTAAATAAAAAAAAAATCATAAGGAAGAAAAAACACACGTATAGTATTGTACTGTATTTCTCGGAAAAAAAAATCCATGTATACGTGGACTCGCACAATTTATACCCATGTTGTTCAAGGGTCAGCGGTACATCTTTTTGTGTTGTTGTACTATTTGCAGAGGGCAGAGGTCCTTTATGTCTTTGGTGCTTGTTGAAAGCGGAATTGAAGTCCTCAATGTTTCTCTCAGTTCTTTCTTTTCTATTTCCTTTTGGTTTATTAATAAATCTTCCCTGGACAAGAACATGAATGCCTGATTGTGAAGAAGGTGGAAGCATAATTAATGAATGCATATCTGACTGAATATTTACATAATATTAATTGCTAATTGCCAAATATATTCACACTTACTATCATAAAGAAAATGATTTAAATTCTTTTTCAGCCTTCACATACTGTGGAGTTACTCTGAACTTGAGAGCTGAAGGAGATATTTCTCTCATGAATTTGTATGCTTCCTTAGCAATGAACAAGACAATGAACACTTAACCATTTTGTTTCCTTCTCCTTATCTGATAGGAAATTCCCAGTGGTTTCGTACCCTGTTTGAGTAGCTTTTCTAATTTCGGGAATAATTTGAGATTTACAGAAGAGGTGCAAATATATTACAGAGAATTCTCATACATACAGCTTCCCTCAATGTTAACTTACCTGTATAACTTAAAATTAGGGTAATTTTGAAGCATAGGACTGTTTTTGCAAGTACGATGTTAACACTGTTACAGTCCTGTCAGCTGACCTGCAACCCTTGTTTGAATTTTAGCATTCCTCTCCCCCTTGTCCTTTTTCTCCTCCAGGATCCAATCCAGTATCCCACAGTGAATTCAGTGGTGTCTCCTTAGTTTCTTGCAGTCTGTGACAGTTCCTCATTTTTCCCTTGTCTTTCATGGCCTTGACATTTTTGATGAGTGTGCAGATCAGTTATTTTGTAAAATGTCTCTCAATTTTTGTATGTCTGATTTTCTCTTGAATAGCTTGAGATTATGCATTTTTGGCAAACATGCCATCCAAATGATGTTGTCTCCTTATTAAATCGTTCTCAGGGACACATGGTGTCCATATATATCTTTTTACTGGTGATGTTAACATTCAGTCTCTTGGTTAATGTGGTATCTTCTGGATTTTTCCACTGTAAAGTTACTGTTTTTCCCTTTGTGACTAATAAATATCCTGGTGGGAGTTACTTTGAGACTATGCTAATATCCCGTTTCTCCTCAATTCTTTTGCCCACTGAGTTGATTCATGTATTTTACCTGCAACATTCACTACTGTGGTGTTTGCCAAATGTTAACTATCTCCCTCATTCCTATCTATATATTAATAGGAATTCATTTGTAAGGAAGAGCTGTCCTTTCTCCCCCATTTACTTATTTATTCAATTATATATTTTATATCTGTATGGACTCATGGGCATTTATTGTATCATATGAGTTTTTAAATTTTTTTAAAGTTTATTTTAGACAGAAAGAGTGAGAGTGTGCAAGGAGGGGAGGGGCAGGCAGGGCGAATCCCAAGCAGGCTCAGTGCTGTCGGTGGGGAGCCTGACACGGGGTTCCATCCCATGACTGTGGTGAGACCATGATCTGAGCCGAAATCAGGAGTTGGACGCTTAATAGACTGAGCTGCCTACGTGCTCCTATATGAGTTTTTTAATAATCCAATATTATCATTGTTTTATTGATCTAATTTTACAACTTTGGTTATTGGGAGTTCCTTCTAGTTGGATCCTGTGGCCTTTCACATGCTCCTACTTCTTTTTGAGCACTTCCTTATTTTCTGATATCACAAGATATTCTAGGCTCATTTATACTTTCCGTGACCCAGTTCCGAAGTCACCTCTCCCCAAGGGGCCCTGGTTCCTTTACTGGAGAGTGATATTTAGAAACCAAGATCTGGACACTAGATATGTTCATTGCTATTCTTGTATCATTGCTCTTAGGTCCTCCCAGTGGACAGAGCTAGGAAATATATGTATACTATCCCAAGCTTACACATACATTTTTATTTCTATATCTGTCTTTATATGTATTGTAAACTATGTGTTCATACTGATATTCAGTACCTTTTCTTAAATCTAGGTTTTTATCTAATAACTTCTTTCCTCACCCTCCTTTTTAATCAGCTTTTATCTTTTTCATTCTCATGTGAATATGGGTTTTGGTTTTACTTTATGTCTGCTTTATAAGACTTATGAAGTGCTTTTGGAATGTAGATGAAAAAGGAAATAATTAAAATAGATAAATTATATAATATAAAGTATTGGGTTTTTTAGTGCTTAGTTTGGGTCCTAGTGATATTAAGCACTGACTACTTCTTTTTATAATATTAATAGCAGAGCAATGCATCTGAAAGTTTCTCTGATGAAAATCATCAAAATCAACTTATGGAACTTCAACACCATTGTGAGGTATCAAATTTCTGTCTTTCAAATGTAGTTTTACAAAATTTTGCGTAAACGTTTTTTAACCTCATTTAATGTCATTGTTTTGTCGTGTCACATTCTGTATGATTATCACTCCATTGTAATATATTTAAAAAAAAAGTTCTAGTTAGAACAGTACCTCTAGGTGGAACACTTGAAATAAGAATATGGCTTCTGTAGCTTTAAAAAACCCAACAGCCCATAACTGGTCAAATGTAGTTCAATGTCTTTCATCTAGAGTGTTCAATATTTGATTTCTCCAATATACTCTCTTAAGGAAATTGGCTGATTTCGATAGAATTTAGTATGTGCCTAAATGCATATCAAGATATCTCAATTGAAAGAAAATGGCAGCTCACTACTGCTTTTTAAGGAGTATCTTACATACTTTTGAGGGGATGTTGTAAAAGTGAGCCTCTTGGTAGAGATTGGTAGAAGTATGTAAATCAAGGATTTTGTGAGCTGCATCCTCTAGAGGTAATGAAAGGTTATTTTTTAAAAAGTAGTTCTTGACAAACCAAGTGTCTTGGATTAAAACCAGGTAGGGTGCCGAAGAGAGTTTATTACGTGAGTCTTTATCACTGTCGCTGAGAGCAGAAGCTGACTGCCTGCAGGGGGACTGCCTGGAGGGGACGCGGCAGGGCTCCGGGGAAGCACGCGCAGGGGGCGGGGTACGAGGGGTGGGATGCGGCGGGTGGGAAGGAGGCTCCGCCCCGGAGCGGGGGCAGGGCTGTCCCCCCCACTTCCAGAAGCATCCCCGTTCTCCCCGTTCCCGCCCCCCCCCCCCCCCCCCGCCTCTGCCGCGCCTTCTCCCTGAGCCACTGGGAAGACGTGGGCTCGCGCGCCTAGGAGGAGAAATGCCCGGGGCCCCGAGTCACGGCCCTGACGCGGGCCCTCGGCGGTCCCCGCGGCTCCCAGCGGGCTCGCTCTCTCCTTTGTTGGACCCCTTCCCTGCCCAGCCGAGGCCGGTTGCCGCAGCACCGCCATCTTTTCCTTTTCCGTCCTTGCCCGGCGTCCCCTTCTGGAAGACCCCAGCCCTCCGCAGCCCGGGAGGCGGAGGGGGCGCCCGCCCGCTGCGCCCTGGCCCTTCCGCAGCTCTCTGGCCAGCTCCCTGCCGGTCCCCACGAGCTCCCAACAGCCCAGCCCCCCGCTTCTTCCTCTTCCTTCACGGAGGCGAGGCAGGGTGTGAGGCAGAAATCCCTCCCGGTCCCAACTGCTCTCCCCAGGGCCCACCGAGTAGCCTGGCATGTGTCCTCGGGGCGGCGTCTCCCCTGTAGGGCGAAGAGCCGCACCTGCACGGGGCTCTGCCCCCAGGCCTCTTTCCCTGTGCCGGGACCCCTCCCTTCGTCGGTCACCACCTCCTGGCCCTTCAGCCTCGGTCTGCGTCACTCTGCGCACGTCCTCCCGCAGCTCACCAAAACCTCCTCTTTGGGCCCCCCATCCGTCTTTCTGTCCCCCTGTCTCTCTCCTTCCCTCGAAACGCTGCTCTTTGCGCGTCGTTTACGCTCACTGTCTAACATGTGCCTTCCCGTGTTCTGTTTGGGTAGTTTTGAATCTGCCCTTCCTTCTGCCCTCTATGCCCTGCCATGCATCTTGAGCTAGCGAACACCGGCTCGTCTTGTAATTCTCGGCGTAGACCTCTCTGGAAGGCCTGCCACGACTGCCGGCCTGGGTTCGGGCTTGCTCTTGTGTGCGCTTAGCCTCCCGTTCTTACCTGTGCCGTAGCCATCCGAGTGTAATAATAAATAATACGCATATCAGCGGGTGATTGGGCGCTAGCGGAGCGGTCGGCAGGTAGTATCGTGGTTACGTTCGTAGTAACCTCATACTCCAGCGCCTCACTTTGTCCTCAGGGGAACTCTGAGAGATGCGCTCATCTCGATTCTGTAGGTGAGGAAACTGCAGCACAGAGAAGTTAAGCAACTTGCCCAAGGTCACACAGCTGATAAGCATCAGAACCCAAGCATGTCCCCCTAGCGCCTGCGCCATTTACCTCAGCGTTATAGACCGGTGGGTCTCGCTGGATCACGCAGCAGAACCACCTGGATGGAGGGCTTGTGGAAACAGATCGCCGCCCCCACCCTCAGGGTTCCCCACTCAGTACGTCTGGGGTGGGAGACGGTGCCTTTCCAACAAGCCAGTAGGCGATGTGGATGCTACTGGCCCCAGACCGCACTTGGAGAACCACTGCTGCGGCTGCCGGTCACTTGATTGAAATCATCCCTCTCCAGCTACAATGGCAGTTTCTTCGGGCAGGATCCGGTGATCTTGTTGTGTTGTGTCGTGTTGTGTTTTCTGTCCATATTGCCGGCACCTAGCAAAGCAGTTCTGACAGGTAGTAGGCCCCCAAGAACTGTTTATTTGAATGAATGGAGGAATGAAGGGAAATGGTTCCAGCCTCCGGCTGAAGTGTATTGTTTCCCTGAATGAAGTTTCTGTGTATTTGAAGAATTCTCAGGTTTTATTAGTCCCGAACCTGGTTGGCCTGTACGGGACATGCACTCAAAGGTTTTGTAAGGGTAACTGTCGATGGCCTGAGTGAAAAATACTTTGAAGCCAGAAGTCACATGTGTTATATCTGGCTCACTGTTCTTTCCAGAGTGGAATGCTCACTGCCTAGGAGTTCGCACCGTCATTCTATGCAGAGAGGCTCTTTGGCCTTTTAGCAGATTTGAAACTTTCTTTCCTAAAATAGCGTTCTCCTTGACGTAAACCGACTCCGTCCTAAATGTGGTGGCTTATAAGAATGGTAGTACATTTACTTGCGGGTAGTAAAGCTTCTGAAAATGCCTGTATGGCATGAGTAGTTGAGTAGGAGGCTGGGGCTCCTTAACTCAGCCAGCTCTGCTCTGTGTCACCAAAACCGGGCGTCAAGTGGGAAACGATCTTTCTGATGGCTTTAGAGCTTCCCTTGTTTCTAGCGATAAAGATTTGGCTTACTGGTATTTTCTTGTCTGTTACTTTTCTTTTGAAATAGGATCTGCTAAAATACTTTTTGTGTTATAATAGGGTTTGCAAGAACTTATTGAAAACACAAATAGGCAGGTAAACCAGCTTTGCAGAATCGTCTCAAAAATGCAACCTTCTTGGGAGAAGCCCCTGTTGCCAAACTGTGTAAGTGTCATAAAAACATTCTCACTACTTTGATAAACCTCTAGTTCCTAAAGATACCAATCGATTAGAAGTGAGAGAGAACTAATGACTCTGAGATTAGCAAGGCTGACATATACTTACTGTAGCAGCAGATGGGAGATTAAACCTCTCTTGGAGGAATGCTATAGTTGAGGATTGAGAAATTTTGATACTGAGTGTTTTTATGTTTGTAACTGTAATCTATAAAATGCACTCAAAATGTAGGGTTGAAGAGGAATAAAAATCATGTAATAAAAATTCAGCATTTATCCTTAACTATGGAAAATGATTTCTCCAGGAAAGCAGGTGTTCATGCTTTTATCAGCTTTTTACTTATTATTGTCACAATTGGTTTATCATGGGTTTGTGTGATTTTACAGGTCCTCTGGATTTACACAAAACAGTTTTAATTTTATACCTCGTGGAGAAATTCAAGTCCAGGAACCAAAGCAAAGAGCATAACCCATTGTATTCTCTTACCCTGGCCAGGGAGCCGCGGGCCCCTCTGTACCAGAGGACCAGCAGGAAACCCAGCCCCTGACCAACTCTGTGGGAGCTCCTCTTCAGTCGGCAGCATCCCCTGAGCTACAGCAGCCGGACCTCAGCAGAAGCCACCAATTCCCAAGGTTGTCCCCACGTTTTCATTACAGTCCAATCGCACACCAGGCGGCCCAGCTCCTGGTCTTGCTGCCCTTTCCTACTTTGTCAGCGAAGGTGCGGAAGGTGCCAGCTGTGTTACCCTGTCTGCCCAGTGTCCTCCAGCAGTACCTCCAGCCCTTCTGCCACAAGGAAAGCCCAGTCTGACCCAGTTTCCTGAGGCGGCAAACTGCTCAACTTTACCAGAAAATAGCAGCATGGACCCACATGCTGCCTCGTCAGCTTTCTGCATCCCTCCCAGTTTTGGTGAGTTTGAAGTGGCACATGTTAGAAATAGCATCCTTTCAACTGGATTAAAGAGCATTCCTTATTATTATTATTATTATTATTATTATTATTATTATTTTAAGAAAGCTCATGCCCAGCATGGGGCTTGAATTCACAACCCTAAGATCAAGACCGGAGGTGAGATCAAGAGATACTTAACCGACTGAGCCACCCGGGTGCCCCTAAAAAGCATTTGTAATGCAAACTAGCAATAGCTATTTTTTAAGTTGAAGTATAGTTGGCTATAGCTATTTTTTTAATTAAAAGTTTTAGGAGATAATTGTAGATTCACATGTAGTTCTAAGAAAGAATCAAGTGGTACCCCTTACCCAATCTCCCTCAAAGGTAACATCTTGTGAAACTACAGTAAAATATCAAGGGCAAGAGACTGATGCTGATATAACCCACGGATCTTATTCAGCCATCCCCAGTTTGGTTTCACTGTATGTCTGTGCATTTAGTTCCAGGCAGTTTTATCACGTGGGGTTTGCACATCCACCACCGTGGTCAAGGTACAGAACATTTTTCTCACCCTCTGGTGGCCCTGCCCTCCCTGTTCCCCTTTCCCCAGCTCTTGGCAACCACTGATCTATTCTCTATCTCTAAAAGTGTGTCACTTCAAAATTGTTATATAGTTGGATGCATGTAGTATGTAACGTTTTCATACTGGCGTTTTTTCACCCCAAGTAAGTCGCTGGAGATTAAACCAAGTTGTTGCATGTATCACTGCATGCTGACTACTGTTCCATGGTATAGGTATGCTGTAGTTTAACAGCTCACCTGTCGAAGAAAATTTTCATTCCCCCCCAACCCAGTGTTTGACTATTGGGGTAAAGCTGCTGTGAATATTTATGTACAGGTTTTTGTGTAAATAGAAGTGTTCATTTCTTGGACATGAGTACCCAGGAGTGCAGTTTTTGGTTATCTTTTATTTGCATATTCAGTTTTATGGGAAACTACCTGTTTTCCAGTATAGTTGTGCCATTTTATGTTGCTGCCAGCTGTGTATGAGTGGCCCAGTTTCTTCACATCCGTATTTCTGCTCTTTCCATTGTTCTTTCTTCTGATGCTTCATGATTCCTTCTTTCCTCATATCCTTTCTGATAGAAGATTTTCCTTTAACCTTTCTGTAGGAATAAGTCTTCTGGGGACAAAATCTTTTAGTTCTCATTTGTGTGAGATGGCTTTATTTCCCCTTCTTTCCTGATGGATAGTTTCATCCAGTATAGAACTCATGAATGCAGGTTCTTGTATTACAGCCCTTGAAAACCTTTTATTTATAGAAATGCCAGGAAAAGCTGAAGCCAGCCTTGGAGACAGCGCTAAGTCAGTGTATTACCCAACTTCGTTGGGACATGACAGTGGCCAAGATACTGCCTCTTCATCTGTTTTCGTCCTTCCCAATTTTGGTGAGTTTGAAATGACACATATGATAAGTCGTGCCATTCAGATTCACCAGCATCCTTAATGCAAGTCAGTGCCAGCTCTTCTTTTTAATGAAGCTTTTTATTTTGAGATCATTGCAGATTCATGTGTGGTTGTAACAAATTACGTTGATGGGTGCCTGGGTGGCTCAGTTGGTTGAGTGTTGGACTTCGGCTCAGGTCATGATCTCACAGTTCATGACTTCATGAGTTCGAGCCCCACGTCTGTCTCTATGCTGACAGCACAGAGCCCGGAGCCCACTTTGAGTTCTGTGTCTCCCCCTCTCTCTACCCCTCTCCTGCTCACACTCTGTCTCTGTCTCTCTGTGTCTCAAAAATAAACGTTAAAAAAGTTAAAAAAAAAAGAAATTATGTAGAGATCCCATTTATGTTTTACCCATTTTCCCCAACGATAACCTCTTGTAAAACTATAGTAAAATAGCACAACTAGGATACTGACATTGATTATATCCACATTTGTGTGTGTGTGTGTGTGTGTGTGTGCATGTATTCAGTTCTGTGCAATTTTATTCCACGAGTGTTATTTATCATCACAGTTGTGATCCAGAAAGCTTCCATTGTTGCCACATACTGCCCTTTACAACCACAGCCACCTCCCTCTGGTCACCTTTTCCTCCTACACTAGCAAAGAGTGAACGGATCTCACTTTCTATAATTCTGTCACTTGAATATTGCTTTTTTTCTTTTTTTAATTTTTTAATGTTTATTTATTTTTGAGAGAGAGAGAGAGAGAGAGAGTGTGAGTGGGTGGAGGGGCAGAAGGAGAGGCATGAGATCATGACCTGAGCCAAAGTCAGATGCTTACCTGACTGAGCCACCCAGGTGCCCCTTGAATATTGTTATTTAGATGGAATAAAATCCATATAACCTTTTGAGCATAGCTTTTTTTTTTCCTAAACATAATTTCCTGGAGATTCATGCTAACTGTTGCATGTATCAACAGTTTCTTCCACTCTCCCATGTTTGATTCTGCAAATAGCCATATACTGGTTTTTGTGTAAACTTAAGTTTATATTTTTTTTGAGGTGGCTGCCCGAAAGGGCAATTGTGGGTCATAGGACAGTTTCATGTTTAGTTTTATAAGAGACTGCTAAAATTTTTTTCAGAGGAGCTGTGCCATTTGACTTTACACCTGTAATACATAAGTGATACAATTTCTCTTTATGCCTATTTTTTTCTCTTTCCATTGTTCTTTCTTCTTGATGCTCAGGGAGCCATTCCTTTTTCATGTCTTTTCTGTTTGAATATTTTGGGAATATTTTGAATATTTTTGGCCTTTCTTTAAGGGTCAGTCTGTGAGGGACAAGTTCTTTTAGTTTTTCTTCATGTGAGAATGTCTTTATTTCCTGTACATTAATGAAGGATAGTCTTGCTACATATAGAATTAACGGCTGAGAGTTCTTTTCTGAAGCACTTGAAAAATGTCCTTTCTGTAGAAATACCAGTAACAGCAGAAACCAGCCTGGAAAACAACCCCAAGACAATGAATCACCCAAGTTCATCAGGAAATGACAGGGACCAGTGCTCTTCACCTGTCTTTCTCCCACCCAATTTTGGTGAGTTTAAAATAAGTAGCACTGTTTGCTTTAGATGCATCAACATCCTTAATGGAAGCTAGAGGTAGCTCATACTTTAAATTAAGCTTTTTATTTTGAAACAATTTTGGATTCACATATGTTTTCAAGAAATAATGTAAAGACATCCATTTTACTCTTTACCGGTTTCTCCCAACATTAGCATGTTACAAAACTATGGGATGATAACGCAACCAGGGTATTGACATCGGTACAATACACAGATGTTACTGAAATGCTCCCAATTGTACTTGTAGTGATTTGTGCGCGTTTGTATGTATGCCTACGTAATTTTATCACATGAGTAAGTTTGAGGTCCACCAGTACAGTCAGGATACAGAACATATCCATCGCTATCAGGATGCCTCGTCGTGCCCTTTTATAACTACACCTGCCTCTCCCAGGCTGCCCTTTCCTTCCCGTTGCCCATTTCCTTAACCCTTAGCAAGTGCTGCTCTCTATAATTTTGTCTCTCCAAGAGTGTTGTATAAAGAGAATCTTATGGGATGTAACCTCTGAAGATTATTTGGAATTTTCAGTCGGCACAATTCCCTGAAGACTCATTCAGGTTGTTGCATGTATTGGTACTTTCTCCCTTTTTAGCGCTGAATAGTCTTCTGTGGTTGCAACGTGCAGTAGTTGTTCACCCGTTCACCTGTTGAAGGACAGTCATTGTTGTTGGGTTTTTCTTTTTTCCAGTTTTTGGTATTAGGAGTAAAGCTGCTACGAACATCTGTGTCCTGGCTTTTGTATAAACATAAGCTTTATTTCCGTCACGAATGCCAAGAGTGCAGTTGTTGAGTCTTATGGTATTGCATGTGCAGTTTTTTTTTTTTTTTAATTTTTTTTCAACGTTTTTTATTTATTTTTGGGACAGAGAGAGACAGAGCATGAACGGGGGAGGGGCAGAGAGAGAGGGAGACACAGAATCGGAAACAAGCTCCAGGCTCCGAGCCATCAGCCCAGAGCCTGACGCGGGGCTCGAACTCGCATGTGCAGTTTTATAAGAAACTGTCCACCAGTTTTCCAGAGAGACCGTACCAGTTCGCATTCTCACCAGCAAAGTGTGAGTGATCTGCTTTCTCTGCATCCACATTTCTGTTCTTCCCATTGTTCTTTCCTCCTTCCTGATGCTCCAGACTTCCTTCTTTCATCATGTCCTTTCTGTTTGAAGATTTTACTTTAGCCTTTCTATACAGGTAAGTCTGCTGGGGACAGATTCTTTTAGTTTTCCTGTGTTTCAAGATGTCTTTCTTTCACGTTTTTCCTTAAGGATAGTTTCGCCTCATGTAGAATTCATGGTTGAGAGTTCTTATCTTTCAGCAATTGAAAAGTTCATACTCCTAGAAATGTCAGGAAATGCAGACACCAGCCCCGAAAACAGCTCCGAGACCATCTATTACCCAGCTTTACTGGGAAGTATCAGGGGCTCAGATACTGACTCTTCATCTCTCCCACTCCTGCCCAATTTTGATGAGTTTGAAAGGATACATATCACGTGTATAACTGTTTAATCTAGATCCATCAACATCCTTAATACAAACCAGTTACAGCTCTTTTTGAAAATTTTATTTTGATGTAACTTAAGATTCAGTGCAGTAGTAAGAAATAATATGGAGTGATTCGTTTATGCTTTATGGATTTTCCCCAATGATAACACCTTGCAGAACCATGGTACAGTGTTACTACAACCCAGACATTGACATTGATATAATTCACAGGTGTTATTGAGATGCCTCCGGTTTTACTTGCATCTGTGTGTGTATATGTGTATATGTGTTCATGTGTGCATTTAGTACTACACAGTTTTATTGTACGTGTAAGTTCGCACGTCTACCACCACAGTCAAGGTAGAGATCATTTCCATCACTCAAGGATCCCTTGTTATTGCAATTTTTAGAACCACACCTACCTTCCCTGCCCCCAAGACCCCTCCCCGACACCTGGCTGTCTCTAATCATTTCTCTGTTTCTACAATTTTGTCTCTTCAGATTGTTATATAAGTGGAGTCATATATGATGTAGCTCCCCCGCCCCACTCAGATTGCTTGGAGACTCATCCAGTTTGTTGCATGTATCAATAGTTTATTACTATTATTGCTGAAAATAGTATTCTATGCTACAGATATACTACATTTTGTTTAATTGTTCACCTGTTGAAGGACATCTGGGGTTTTTTTTGGTGTTTGGCCATTAGGAATAAAGCAGTTACAAATACCCATGTACACATTTTTGGGTAAATATAAGTTTTTATTTCTCATTTATTGGTAAAGAGTTTCCTGTGGTATAGATACACAACAATTTTTTTAAAAAACGCATTCACACATTGAAGGACATCTGTTTTTTTTTTTTTCTTTCCAAGTCTGTGGATACTAGAAGTAAAGCTGCTGTGAACAGTCACATACTGATTTTTGTGTAAATACAAGTTTTCATTTCTCTGTCATGAATGCCAAGAGTACAATTGCTTGGTCTTATGGTAATAGCATGTTTGGTTTTATAAAAACTGCCAAACAGTTTTCCAGAGAGCCTGTGCTATTCTACATTCCCAGTAGCAATGTATAGGTGATCCAGTTTCTCCCCATCTAGATTTCTCACCTTTCTATTATTTCTTCCTTACTAATGCCCCAAGATTCCTTCTCCATAATATCCTTTCTGTTTGAAGATTTTCCTTTAGCTATCTTTTCTGAGTAAATCTGCTAGGAACATTTTTTTAAAAAATTTTCTTTTGTGTGAGAATGTCTTTATTTCCCCCTTCTTTCCTGAAAGATAATCTAACTCAGTATACAATTTACAGATGAGAGTTCTTGACTTTCAGCACTTGACAAAGTTATGCTTGTCGAAATGCCGGAAAAAGCAGAAACCAGCCTGGAAAACAGCTCTCAGACGGTGTATTACCAAACTTCATTGGGAAATGACACTGGCCCAGATCCTGCCTCTTCATCTCAATCCATCCCACCCAGTTTCGGTTAGTTTGAAATGATACTTACTTCAAGTAGCACTGTTTAAGTTAGAACTATCAATATCCTTCGTGTGAACTCATGATAGCTTTTTCTTTGTAAGGAGTCATACTTTTAATATTGTGGTAATTTGGATACCCATTGTAGTTGTAACAAATAATACAGAGAGATTTCATTTATGCTTTACCCATTTCGGCCAACAATAGCATCTTGCAAGACCGTGGTAGAACATCACAACCAGGAGACTGACACTGATATCATCCACAGATCTTTTTTTTTTAATTTTTAAAAATATTTATTTATTATTGAGAGACAGAGAGACACAGAGCGTGAGCAGGGGAAGGGTAGAGAGAAGGGGAGACACAGAATCCAAAGCAGGTTCCAGGCCCTGAGCTGTCAGCACAGAGCCCGACGCGGGGCTCAAGCTCACAAACCATGAGATCATGGCCTGAGCCAAAGTCGGTCGCATAACTGACTGAGCCACCCAGGCACCCCACATCCACAGCTCTTATTGAGACTTACCCAGTTTAATTAAATTGATTTTTGTGTATGTGTTTAGTTCTATTTGATTGTATCACATGAGTAAGTCGGATGTCCACCGCCACGGTCAAGATACAGAACATTTCCACCACCATAAGGATGCCTCATCTTGCCTGTTTGTAACCACACCCATCTCAACATAAGTCCCCAGGAGATTCATCTGACTTATTGCGTGTATCAGCATTTCCTTCTTTTTTATTGCTCTGTACCATTCCATGGCGTGGATGTACCAAGGTTTGTGTATTGGTTCACTGTTGAAGAACGTCTGGACTTTTTTCTACTTTTCAGGATTACAAGTAAAATTGCTGTGACTGTTTATGTACAGGTTTTCATGTAAACATAAGTTTTGATTTCTTTTAGATGCCCCAGAGTGCAAATTCTTGGTTGTATGATCATTGCATGTTTAGTTTTATAAGAAACTGCCACAGTTTTCCAGAGCGGCGGTACCATTTTACTTCTGCACGAGCAGTGTGTGAGTGATCTGGTTTCTCTGCATCTACATGTCTGCTGCCTTCATTCTTCTTTCTTCCTTTTTGTTTATTTATTTATTTAAGTGTTTATTTATTTTGAGAGAGAGCTCATGCATATGAGCAGGGGAGGGGCAGAGAGAGAGAAAGAGGGAGAGAAAGAATCCCAAGCAGGCTCTGTGCTGTCAGTGCAGAGCCCGATGCAGGGCTTGAACTCATGAACCATGAGATCATGACCTGAGCTGAAACCAAGAGTTGGATGCTTAACCTGAGCCACCCAGGTACCCCTCTTTTTTCTTTTTCAATGCTCCAGAATTTTTTTCATCATTCTTTTGTGATAGAAGATTTTCATTTAGCCATTCTCAAACATAAGTCAGCTAGTGGCAAATACTTTTGGCTTTCCTTTGTGTGAGAATGTCATGATTTCCCCTTCATTCTTTTTTTTTTTTAAACCAGTTTGCATGTTCGTACCTTGTCTTCAGTGTTATTGAGGTATAATTGAGAAGGTTGTAATATATTTATAAAGTGTATGGTGTGATTTGATATACATGGGGAAATGATTCCCATCATTGAGTTAATTAACATGTCTACCATCTCACATACTTACCTTATTTATTTATTTATGTATTTATTTATTTATTTATTTATTTTTGTGGTGAGAATGCTTAAGTTCTACACTTTAAGCAAATTTCAGTTATACAGTCAAGTATTATCAGCTGTACATTAGATCCTCAGACTTTATTTATCTTAAAACTGAAAGTTGGTACCTTTTCACCAGCCTCTCCCCATCCACCCCCCCCCACCCAGCCCCTGGCTGCCATTGAACTGACATTCATTTATGCTACTCTCTGTTTTTATGAGTTTGAATTTTTTTCTTTTTAGATTCCACATATAAATGATACCATGCAGTGTTTGTCTTGTTTACTATTTGGCTTATTAATGCCCTCCAGGTTCACTCATTACCATTCTCATAAATCTGTTTCATTACTGAAGGACAGTTTTGCCTGATACAGACTTCAGGGTTGAGATTTCTTAACTTTCGGTATTTGAAAATATTTTATTCATAGAAATATCGATAAAGGCTCAAACCAGCCTGGAAGAGAGCCCTGAGACAACAAGTTATCCACTTTTATTGGAAAACAACAGTGGCCAAGACTTTTTCCCCTTATGTTGCTGCATTCCTCCCAGTTTTGGTGATTTTGAAATGATACACTTGATACAGTAGTATATTTAATCTAGATTCATCAACATCCTTAGTGTGAGATAGTGGTAGCTTTTTCTTTTTTTTAATATTAAAAAATTTTTTTTGTTTATTTTTTGTTTTTGAGAGAGAGAGAAACGTGCACGCATGTGCAGGGGAGGGGCCGAGGCATGGGGCATGGTGGGGGGCAGAGGATCCAAAGCAGGCTCTGTGCTGACAGCAGAGAGCCCATTGTGGGACTTGAACTCACGAACAAACCGTGAGATCACAGCCTGAGCCGAAGTCGGACGCTCAAACGACTGAGCCACCTAGGCACCTCAGTGGTAGCTTTTTCTTTTTCTTTTTCTTTTTTTTATTTACTCTTGAGAGAGAGACACACACAGCATGAGTGAGGGAGGGGCAGAGTGAGAGAGGGACACATAATCCGAAGCAGACTCCAGACTCTGAGCTGTCAGCACAGAACCCGATGCGGGACTCGAACTCACAGAGCCATGAAATCATGACCTGAGCTGAAGTCGGGCACTCAACTGACTGAGCCACCCAGGAACCCCAGTGGTAGCTTTTTCTAATGAAGTTTTTATTTTCAGAAAAATTTAGCTGCACATGCAGTTATAAAAAATAATACAGAGAGGTCCTGTGTTCCCATTCTCCAGTTTTACCCAATCTTAACATCTTGCAAAACAGTGACAAATTATCACAACCAAGATACTGTTACTCTACCATCCGCAGACACAAGCAGATACAATTGAGATGTCCCTTGTTTCAGTTTCGCTCATGTGTATTTAGTTCTATACGATGTTACCGTCTGCAGAGATTCATGTAGCCTCTACCACAGGGAAGCCCCGAAACAGTTCCATCAGCACCATTTTCCCTCATGTTGCTCTTTTTTTGCCACACCCACCTCCCTCCAGAGGACTTCTCTCCCCAATTCCAGGCCATGCCCTGTCTCTCTTTGCTGGCAATCAGGAATCTGCTCTCTAGATCTATAATGTGTCCATTCAGCATTGTTCTATAAATGGAATCACATGGTGTTTGAGACTGGCTTCTTTCTTCCCTCAGTGTAATTCCGTGGAGAGTTGCTCCTGTTGCTGCGCTTGTCAGTCATTCCTTCTTTTTTGCTGCTGAGTACTATTCCAGTGTATGGATACCCCATGATTTATTTAGCTGTTAAAACCTCTGGGTTTCCTGTTTTTAGCTGTTAGGGGTAAAGCTGCTATGAATACTTGTTTATCGTTTTTAGCTTTGCTTCATTTCATTCATTTCACTCTCTCACACAAGTTTTTATTTCTCTGGGATGAATGCCCAAGAGTGCAACTTCTGGGCCCTTTGGTAATTGCATCCTTAGTTTTATAAGAAATGGACAAACTGCTTTCCAGCATAGCTGTACCATTTTCCATTCCTGCCAGCAATGTATGAGTGAACCAGTCACTGTGCATCCAGATTTCTGCTCTTTCCATTGTTCTTTCTCCTTCTTGATGCTCCAGAACTTTTCTTTCATATTCTTTCTGTAAGAAGAGTTTCCTTTAGCCATTTTTGAGCCTAAGTCAGTTAGTGACAAATACTTCTGGTTTTCCTCTGTATGTAAATATCTTTATTTTTGCCTTATTACAGAAGGATAGTTTCATTGGGTATGGAACATGAGTTTGGTAGTCTTTTCTTCCAGTACTTAAAAAATGTTGTCTTTATAGAAATGATGGGCAAAGAAGAAACCAGCCTGGAAAATAACACTAAGATGACAAATTGCCCACCTGTATTGGAAAATGACAGTGGTCAAGATACTTCAGCATATTTCTTCATCCCTTCCAGTTTTGGTGAGTTGAAAGGATACATATTACAAGTAGCGCTGTTTAATATAGATTCCTTAACACACTTAATGTCACCTACTGGTAGCTTCTCCTAATTAAAAATTACTTAGGGGCACCTGGGTGGCTCAGTCGGTTAAGCATCTGACTTCAGCTCAGGTCATGATCTCTCAGTCTGTGGGTTCAAGCCCCGCATCAGGCTCTGTGCTGACAGCTCAGAGTCTGGAGCCTGCTTCAGATCCTATGTCTCCCTCTCTTTCTGCCCCACCCCTGCTCATGCTCTGTCTCTCTTCATCTTTCAAAATTGAATAAATGTTAAAAAAAATTTTTTAAGATACTTAAAGTTAATTAGTTAGAAATTAGAAATTTTATATTGAGAAAATTGTAGCTGCTCATGCAATTGTAAGAGAGATCTTGTGGACATTTTACCCACTTTCTCCCAATGACACCATCTGGCAAAACTATAGTATAGTATCACACAACCAGTATGTAGACATTGATAGAATCCACAGATTTTTATTGAGATGTTCTCAGTTTTATTTGTATTTGTGTGTAGATTTATGTTTGTGTGTGTATGTGTATTCAGCTTTATATTATTTAATTTCATGACGTGAGTAGTTTTCATCTATTGCCTTTTAAACCTGTACCTGCTTTTCTCCTCCTATTCTCTTACTCCTACCCTGCCTTGTCCCTGCCGTTGGCAGCCACTAATCTGCTCTTCTCCTTTACAATTTTTTCATTTCAGGAGTTTTATATAAATAGACTCATATGGTATGTAATCTTTGGGGATGGCCTTTTCTTTTCATTCAGCATAATTCCTTGGAGCTTCAACTAAGTTGCTGCATGTATCAGTGATTCTTTCTTTTTTGTTGCTGAGGGCTAGTCCACAGTATGGGTGTACTGGGGTTTATCTGTTCACTGGTTGAAGGATGTCTGGGTTTCCAGTTTTTGGTTATTAGGTGTAAAGCTGCTATGAACACTCATGTACAGGTTTCAATGTGAGCATCAGTTTTCATTTCTCTGAGATAAAGCACAGTTGCTGGGTCCTGCAATAATGGTAAGTTGAGTTTTGTAAAAAACTGTTGAACTGCTTTCCAGTGTAGCTGTACTGTCTTCTCTTCCCACCAGCGATATACGAATGATCTAGTTTTTCTGTGTGCATAATTTTGCTCTTTCTTTTGTTCTTTCTTCCTTATTTGTACTTTGAGGCTCCTTCCTTCATTATATCCTTTTGGTCAGATTTCCTTTAGCCATGTTTTAAGGCTAAGTCAGCCAGCAACATTTTTTTTAAATTTTCCTTTGTCTGAGGATGTCTTTATTTCTCTCTCATTCTTGGAGAGTAGTTTTGCCTGACACAAAAATCACTCTTGAGATTCCTTGTCTTTGAGCACTTGAAAGATGTTTTACTGATCAAAATGTTGTGCAAACAGAATCCAGGACAGAAATGAGTTCTGAGACAATGAATTCCTCAACTTCAATGAAAAACAACAGTGACTGTGACACTGATTCAAAGTCTTTCTTCCTCACTCCTGGTTTTGGTGAGTTTAAAATGATACATATTATAAGTAGTACTCTCTAATTTAGGTTCATCAACATTCTTAATATGAATTCTTAGTGATAGCTTTTTCAAAATGAAAGTTTTCATTTGGAGATATTTCAGAACCACATGTGGGTGCATGAAATAATACAGAGAGATCCTTTTTTCTACTTTAGATTTTATTTTATCATTTGTTTTTATTTATTTATTTCACTTTTTAAAAAAATTATAATTTTTTAAAATGTTTATTTATTTTTGAGAGAGAGAGAGAGAGAGAGTGTGAGTGAGAGAGGGGCAGAGAGAGAGGGAGATACAGAATCTGAAGCAGCCTCCAGGCTCTGAGCTGTCAGCACAGCCCAATACGGGGATCGAACTCTTAAACTGTAAGATCATGACCTGAGCCAAAGTCGGACGCTTAACTGACTGAGCCACCCAGGCACCCCTACAAATTTTATTTAAGTCCAAGTTAGTTAGCATATAATGTAATAATGCCTTCAGGAATAGAATTTAGTGACCCATCACTTACATATAATACCCAGTGTTCATCCCAACAAGAGAGAGATCTTGTGTATCCTTAACAGAAATTTCTCCCAGTGCTAATATTTTCCAAAAATGTAGTAAAATATCATATTTTGACATCAGTACAATCTACACATCTATTCAGATGTCCCCAGTTTTACTTATATTCCTTTGTGGTGTGTGTGTGTGTGTGTGTGTGCGCGCGCGCACGAGTTTAGTTGTCTGAACTTTTGTGACATGTTTAGGTTCAGGTGTTTACCACTGCTGTTCATACAGTTCTGTCCTGTTACCTCCTGTTGCCTGTTTATAATCATGTCATGTGTCATTCCTTCCCTGGCTTCATCTCGAACCCATTTAAGGGCTGATGTATTCTCTCCCTCTTTATAATTTTATACTACTTTATGAAAGAGTATATTGGTGTTAATTTTTTTTTATGTTTGATAAACATCTCCAGTAAAATCATCCGGGATTGTAGATTCCTTTTCAGAAGGCTTTTTGAAAAAAAATTATTTATTTATTTTCAGAGAGGGAGAAACGGTGACCAGGGGGAGGGGCAAAGAGAGAGGAGACAGAGAGAATCCCAAGCAGGCTCTGTGCTGCCAGTGTGGAGCCTGATTTGGGGCTCAAACTCATGAACCGTGAAATCATGACCTGAGCCGAAGTCGGACGTTTAACCAACTGAGCCATCCAGGCACCCTTTCAGAAGGCTTTTAATTGCAAATTTAATGTCTTTGATGGTTATAGGGCTGTCTAGATTATCTATGTCATCTGGGTTGAGTTTTGGTATTTGTAATTTTGGAGGAATTGATTCAACTCTTCTAAGTTACTAAATTTATGAATGTAAAGTGGTTTGTAGCATTCCCTATTATCCTTTTGATGACTGCTGGATCTCTAGTGATAACTTGCTTCATTCTTGATACTGATGATTTGTGTCATCTCTTTTTCTTTTTAGAGGTTTAGTAGCTTTATTAATCTTTTGCAGCACTAGCTATTTGCTTTGTTGATTTCCTGTTGTTTTCATATTTTCAGTTTCATTGATTTCTGTTTTTTTTTAAAGTTTATTTATTTTGAGAGAGAGAGAAAGAGAGAAAGAGAGAGAGAGCATGCCCGGGAAGGGGAAGGGCAGAGAGAGAGAGGGAGAGAGAGAATCCCAAGCAGGTTCCATGCTGTCAGCACAGAGCCTGATGTGGGGCTTGAACTCACAAACCATGAGATCATGACCTGACTGAAATCAAGAGCTGGACACTTAACTGACTGAGCCACCCAGGCGCCTGATTACTGCTCTTTGTTATTTCATTCTTTTTGCTTATTTTGGGTTTATTTTACTCTTCATTTCTTAGTTTTTGGTGTAGGAACTTACATTATAAATTTAGAACTGTCTTCTTTTCTAATATAAGCATTTAGGGCTATAAATTTCACTTTTAGTACTGACTTAGTTACATCTCATATATTTTGATGTGTTGTATTTTCATTAAGTCCTATGTATTTTATTATTTCTTTGAAAACTTTCTCTTTGATACATCTATTATTTATAAATATGCTATTCAATTTCCAGGTGTTTAAAGATTTTTCTTCTTGTGTTTCTATTATTGATTTCTAGTTTGATTCTATTATGGTCAGAAAATATACTACATATGATTTCTTTTCTTTTCTTTTTTTTTCTTTGTTTTTTTTTTTAAATATATGAAATTTATTGTCAAATTGGTTTCCATACAACACCCAGTGCTCATCCCAAAAGATGCCCTCTTCAATACCCATCACCCACCCCCCCCCACCCCCCATCAGTCCTCAGTTTGTTCTCAGTTTTTAAGAGTCTCTTATGCTTTTGATTTATTTTCTTTTAAATTTGTTGAGATTTTTTTCC
Organism: Panthera tigris; assembly: GCF_018350195.1. NCBI lineage: Eukaryota > Metazoa > Chordata > Mammalia > Carnivora > Felidae > Panthera > Panthera tigris. The sequence goes on along the minus strand of NC_056677.1, from coordinate 14,364,118 downwards.
TCTGGCCTAGGATGTGGTTTGTGTTGGTGAATGATCCACAGGCATTTGAAAAAACATACACATTCCAGTTTTGTTGGGTGGAATGTTCTATAACGAGAATCCTGTTCATTGATTGTGTTGTTCAGATCTTATGTATCCTTGCTGATTTTTGGTCTGGTTGTTCCATCAGTTGCTGAGAGAGGGGAGTGTATGAGGTCCAGAACTATAATTATGGATTTGATTCTTTCTCCTTTTAGCTCTTTCCATTTTTGCTTCATGTATTTTGAGACTTCGTCATTTGGTATGTTGAGAATCATTGTCTTCATTGGGGTTGGTCTTTTCATCTGTATTTGTTTTTAGTAACTTTCTTTGCTCTCAAGTCTACTTTATCTGATGGCAGTACAGCTATTCTGTTTTTTTTTTTTTTTTGGATTAATGTTTGCATGATATATGTATACTTTTCCATCAGTTTACTTTCAATCTGCCTATGTATTGAATTTGTAGAGTTTCTTGTAAACAGCACATAGTTGACTTTTTTTAATCTACTTTACCAGTTGCTGCCATTTAATTGATATGGTTAGGTTATTTTCATTTAAGATAATTATTGATATCATAGACCTAAGTCTAGCATTTTATTATTTTTCTTTTTGTTTTCTGTTTTTCTCATTATTTTCTTTAAAGTTTGTTTTCTTTATTTTTGTAAGTAGTCTCTACACCCATTGTGGGGCTCGAACTCACCACCCTGAGATCAAGGGTTGCATGCTGTACTGACTGAGCTAGTGAGACACCCCTCTCATTCTTTTTTTGTTTATCTTTTTTTGCCTTCCTGTGGGTTACCTGAACACTTTCTAGGATTCTATTTTGATTTATTTACGTTTTTAAATATGCTGTTTTATATAGTTTTCTGAGTGGTTCCTCTGGATGTTACTATATATGTACGCGACTTATCACAGTCTACCGGTATCAGCATTTTACCACTTGGAATAAAGTGTTGAAACTTTAATTCCACTTAGTTCCCTTTGCCCTCCTCATTTTTAACTGTCATTGTCTTGGATGTCAGATGGTATTTTCATTTTTGTCTCAGTCGTCACATATGGTTTACAAAACTCACGATCATATTGTATTTATCCGTATCTCTGCCTCTTCTGTTCTTTATTTCTTTTAATTATTGAATAGTATTCTGTGGTATTAGATTTACCACGGTTTGTTTAACCATTCACCTGTTGAAGGACATCTGGGTTGTTCACAGTTTTGGCTATTATGAATGAAGCTAAGAACATTCATGTGCAGGTTTTCATGTCATATCATGAGCTCTTACTTCTCTGGGATACATGCCCAAGAGTGAAATTACTATGTCATGTGGTAATTGAAGATTTCGGTTTTATAAGAAACTGCCAAACTGTTTTCCAGTGTAGCTGTTCCATTTCATATTGAATGAATGATCAAGTTTCTCTGCTTGCATATTTCTGCTCTTTCTGTTGTTATCTTTTCCTTTCTGATGCTCCAAGATTCCTTCTGTCACCATAACTTTTCTGTTTGATGATCTTCCTTTTTTTTTTTTTTTTTTTAGCCATTCTTTAAGAGTCAGTCTGCTAGCGATAAATACTTTTAGTTTTCTTTGTCTGAGAATGTGTTTATTTCCCCTTCATACCTGAAGGATAGTTTGCTGGATAGCGAATTTGCTATCGAGAGTTCTTTTCTTTCAGCACTTTTAACTATAGAAATATTGGTAAAAGCAGAAAATGTCATGGAAAACAGATCTTACTCAACTATATTGGAAAATGACAGTAGCCAAGATTCTAGCTCATCATCTTTCTGCATCCGGTCCAATTTTGGTGACTGTGTGATGACACACATCACAAGTAGCACCATTTAACATATATTCTTCAACATTCTTTTTTTAAAAGGTTTATTTATTTTTGAGAGAGAGAGTGAGCGTGCATGAATAGGGGAGGGGCAGAGAAAGAAGGGGACAGAGAATCTGAAGCGGTCTCTGCACTGAGCCTGATATGGGGCTCGAACTCATGAACCACGAGATCATGACCTGAGCCAAAGTCAGACACGCAACCGACTGAGCCACCCAGGCGTCCCCTTAAACATTCTTGATACAGGCAAATGGAAGGTTTTTGTTTCCTATTTTAAGGGTTGGTTTTAGGTTATATTAATAATAATGGCTAATATTTATTGAGTGTGTACAAGGCACTGTACTAATGAACTGACATGTCTCTTCTCTGTTAACATTCAAATGACCCCATATGTAGGTACTTTTATTACTCCCTTTCTCAAAGTCTTAAGACCTGGTGAGTGGCAATTCTGGAACTCTAACTCATTTCTCTCTGGCTTTAAATCTCATACTTCTTTTTTTTTTTTTTAATTTTTTTTAACGTTTATTCATTTTTGAGAGACAGAGATAGAGTGCGAGCGGGGGAGGGGCAGAGAGAGAGGGAGACACAGAATCCGAAGTAGGCTCCAGGCTCTGAGCTGTCAGCACAGATCCCGATGCGGGGCTCCAACCAATGAACCGTGAGATCATGACCTGAGCTGTGTATTACCTGCCAAGCCACAGTGGCAGAGATGAGGTGACCCTAAGTTCCATGGTTTCTAAGGGCAAACCTTCCTAATATTTTATAGTTCCTTTGTGTCTCTACTTCTAAGTAGATAATCTCTTATTAATATTCTAGCACAGGGCTCAGCAAACTTTTTCTGTAAAGGGCTAGATAGTAACTATTTTAGGCTTTGTGGGCCATCTGGTGTCTGTCACAACTACTCAACTTTGCTGCTGTAGCATGAAAGCAGCCACAGATGTAGGTAGATGAATGAGCGTGGCTATGTGCCAATACAACTTCATTTACAAAAAATGGTAGTGAGATTGCCCTGTGGACTGTAGTTTGCTGACTCCTGTCCTAGAGGAGATGCTTTTCTTTTAAATCATTTTGTTGGCCAAAGTAGAAAAAAGTTCCAAAATTGTTCTGTTACTAAATGGGCACCGTGGTATGCTGTTGTTAGAAGTATACACTGGCGAAAACTTTCTGAAGGGTGATTTCTATAAAAATCCATAAAAGTATTTATGCCAATTGACTCAGTAATCCCACTTCTATCTGAAGATGTAATTAATAAAAAAGATTTATATTTAAATTTTGGTACAGGAACTTTCTTTAGAGAATCATGGACAATTGGAGACAGCCAAATAAGCAGCCATAGGGAATTAGTGAAGTAATTCCTGGTATATCCATGGACATACATGAAGCAGTAAAGCATCGTGGTTAAGAGCATGGGCTCTTGAGTCAGATTGCCTGGGTTCAAATCCCAGCTCTAGGTCTTACTAACCATGTGACCTTCAGTCACTTATATAACCTAAGTATTGGTTTCTTCATTTGTGAAGTGACAAAAATTCTGGTACCTATTTCATAGAATTGTGAGGATCAAATGGAATTATTCATTTAAAGCTCTTAACGCAATGCTCAGAACCCAAGTCCAACCTGAGTGTCACCTGTCAGGAAAATCATGAAGATAGGAATGCAGATGCAGACTTGGAAAAAACAAAAACAAAACAAGAACTAAAGAAAATGGAGACATGTTCGAGATAACTGAAAAAGCAGGATTCAGACTATATATGACGTATGATTTTAATTTTGTGTTTAAAAACAAGAAATAGAAAAAAGAATGGAAGACATCAGCAGATTAATGGTTCAGAGAACTTGGTTTATAAACAGATTTAAAAACTGGCTCTGTGATCTTGTTCACAAGTAACTTCTGTGGGCCTCAGTTTCCTCATCTTCTAAATGGGCATAATGTCATTAGGGTGATGAAACTGAGATTACAGATGCAAAATATTTAACATAGTGACTGATATATAGTAGTTACTCAATAAATGCTAGCTATTTTAAAATTTTCTTTTTTTATGTTTATTTTTATTTTTGAGAGAGAGAGAGAGAGAGAGGGAGAGAGGTGGGGGCGAGGGACAGAGAGAGAGGGAGACACAGAATCCAAAGCAGGCTCCAGGCTCTGAGCTGTCACCACAATGCCCAACACAGGGCTCGAACCCATGAACCGTGAGATCATGACCTGAGCTGAAGTCGGATGCTTAACCGATTGAGCCACCCAGGTGCCCCTTAAAATTTTCTTAATTATGCCTACCCATTTTTTCCAAATCATTTTCAGGGAACATATAGTCACTCAGGAATATAGCTCTGAGTGTACTTTTAGTCTGTAAAAGGGAGCAATGGGATCTCAGAGCAACATGTTTACATATGCATCTTCAGCCTAAGAATTGAATTTATTCAAGACAATGAAACAATTAGTTCAAGTATGGAGAATTCAAGACTAGAAAAGGTGAAAAATGCTGTTATGCAGATGGCATCAAAGAGACTCATTTAAGGAAAAGAAGAGAGAAGTACAGGAAAAAATTCACCCAAGTAGAAATTAGTGAATTAGAAATCACTTAGTTTCCTTTTCTTGGGCACTTTCATGGTAGCCTTGCATGAAAAAAACAAAGATTTTACTTTTTCCCTCTGTTTTAAAAGGGTATCTCGGTGATCCAAAAAGGAATGTCAGGGTGCTTGATGCTCATTTGCTGACTGCACAAAGGAAGGCTAATCCTAGGCATGCAGTCCGCTACCTGATTCATATTTTGTTCTCCAAGGAAATTCTGACAGACGGCTGGGTAGGTGTCAATTCCCAAGGCCTCCGACCTCTAGATGCAAACAAAATGGCTGCATTAAGAGGTATGTAAAGTCATTATGGAATCTTGTTTTATCATCATTTGGTCATCTGATGAATGTTATTGGCAGTTGAAGAGATAGTGATGAGGTCGATGCAAATCTTAGAACTGTTTATTTTTTCACCTGTCTGACCCAGATTTTACAATTTAATATTTTATGTAATGGGTAACAGCTTGTAAAGAGTAAAACTTGTCCATAGGCTAATGGAACAAGACCAGCTTTATTGATTATTGTTGCTTATGGCTAGAATGAAGTCATTTCTTCAGTGCTGAAACCTGGTACTATAAAAATAAAGAACCCCCCCCCCCCCGCCCCACCCCGCAAAATACAGGAGAATAAAACACACTTCTTTGCTAGTAACTGGCAACACAGAAATAGAATGTCATGATTAATCCATTTTAGCCTCCTGTCTTCCCGCCTTCCAGCAATTTGTATGAAGGTCCTAGAACTCATAGGCACTGAGGCCACAACAATGAATAAGTATTTCTGCCCACAAGGAGTTCACAGTCTAGAAAGGAACTGTTGAGGGAAACAGATCAATTCTCATCCAGGCAGTAATGTAGAAGCTCAGAGAGCAAAGCAAATACTGTGAGGGCATTAGGAAAGGCTTACTAAGGACAAAACATTTGAGTTAGATTTGGGAGGATTCCTTAGCTAGATAAATAGGAAGGGTATTCTAGGCAGAGGGAATAGCTTATGGGGAAGATAGACATGTAGTAGGCACAAATAGACTATGGTGTAATAATATTTGCAATAACACGATTTTCTGTTTATTTTCAGGTTTCCTTTTTAGTTTTAACTTATCCATAGGGTTATTCAAGGGCATTAACACCCAGAAATATTTGACTTTCTGTTACATACTTTTTTAACTTTTAATTTTTTTTTTGGAGACAGAACGTGTGAGTTGGGGAGGGGCAGAGGGAGAAGGAGAGAATCTTAAGCAGGCTCCACACCCAGCATAGAGCCTGAAGCCAGGCTTGATCTCACGACCATGAGATCATGACCTGAGCCAAAAGCAGGAGTTGGATGCTCAACCAACTGAGCCCACACTTTTTTTAAAAAGCACCAAAACGTCATCACTTCTCAGCCTTTTGGCTAAGATCAAGTGTAGTATATGTTCTTATTAATTTAATAAAAGCACCAGTGGCTCGTTAGCGGCTCCCTAGGTCAATGTTTTATAGGGAATTGTACATTAGAAGAAGTGAGATATTCAGCAAAGCATCCTCTTTGGGCAGAATTTCTAAACTCTCAGAAAGAGAGAAGAGAATGACAATTCAAAATAGAAAATTTCAGCTTTTTAAATAAAAAATGTCTTGTCAGTTCTTTGTTTTTTTTTTCTTTTTTAAAATTTTCATAAACGCTTTCTGCTCTTTGCAGAACATCTGCAATGAGTTTTTCCCGACTATGATTTGCGTGAATATGGAAATTACTGGCAAACCTGTATTGCCGATATCAATTCTCTGATCAGTTGTTTGCGTTCTGAAGCCAACACAATACGAGTAAGTTCTTTTTTATTTAAATATGGTCGCTGCTGTACAATTGCATACTGTGTACAATTCCGGAATGGATAGCATGAGACACTGGATCTTTAGGCTGTGTGCTCAAATTCTTGTTTATTTAATTTAGGGGCAGTGTATGTTCTGTGCCTGTTTGTTTCACTCTTTGACATTTATCCTCCATACAAATACCCTAAAGATAAAAGCAATCAAATGGAGTGTTAGAGTTTGTATATTTGAAGCCACGGTGTATACTAGAAAAAAGTTTCAGCTGTGAAGGTATTTGGTGAATCTTTTTCAGTATCCCATTGAGTAACACAGAAAAGAGCAGACTGCGGTGCTGCTTAGCTGTTCTAATGGTACTTATGGATGGCACAGGTGCTTGTTCGCTTTCAGTGATGGCAGGACCTGGTGAAAAGCATGCATGTCATGAGGTTAAGCAATCGTAGATATGTTGTACTTTCCACAGTTACATGGTAAACAGGAATCTAGCTTTTCTCTAATCCATTCTATCTTCAAAGTGCATTAGAGATTTTTTTTTATGTTTTATTTTATATTTGAGAGAGAGAGCGCGCGAGCAGGGGAGGGGCAGGGAGACGGAGACAGAATCCGAAGCAGGCTCTAGGCTCCGAGCTGTCAGTGCAGACCCCAAAGTGGGGCTCCAACCCACGAGCTGTGAGATCATGACCCGAGCCGAAGTCGGACTCCTAACCGACTGAGCCACCCAGGCGCCTCTCATTAGAGATTTTTTAACATGAACAGGCCAGTAGGGGAGAGGGAGAGTGTCATATCTATTGCTTTCTCCTGAAGAAGCATTTAACTCAACAATTTCTCATTTCTACCCACCCCTCTAAAAATCCCATGTTATTCTCACCACATACAGTCACTCCTGCGTCTCTGGAGTGAGTTTATGGAAACTCTCTGCCAAGAATATTTGTAGCTGAGCTTATGTTTTCCTGGTGAACGGCTTGATTTCAGTGATAGCTCACGCACCATCTGTCTGAAACCAAATCTGCTTATTTTTCACATTCCCTTTTATATCCTACAAAAACTGCACCCTAAACATTTGAATGTAAAATTATGATACTGCCTGGAAAATGGTAATTTGCATATTTGCTTAGGCGTCAGAAGAGAAGCAGCATCTGCCAAATGCCTGCTATGTACTTGACTAGGAGAGGGATACGTCTTTGCCACTCAAAGTTGGGTCCGCGGACCAGCAGCAGCAGCAGCACCACAGGAAAGCTTGTGAGAAATGCAGAGTCTTGAGTTCCACACCAGACTCACTGAGGCAGAATTTGCATTTTCGCAAGACCCGCAGGTGATTTGTGTGCACATTGAAGTTTGAGAAGCCCGGACCTAGAGCAGTGGTTGTCAGCCCCCGGTATGTATTAGAATCGTGCGAGACACTTTTAAAGAATGTAATTAATGCCTGAGCTTTCCCACTCCTTCCATCAAAGATTCTGGTTGAATATGCCAGGAAAATGGGACTCAAGCACAGCTTTAAAATTAAAAAGATTCTGAGGGTCTTTAGAGATCCCTAGAGTCTCTAGCCACCAAGGAAAGAGAAAGAAAACAAAAATATTTCAAAAAAAAACCCCCACAAGTTATCATCTCCAAGAAGCTGATTTATTCGTTTATTCATAAGATGTTTCCTAAGCACTTATTTTGTGCCAGCAATTATCATTCAGGTAATTAGATAAAGCTGCCAGGTTCTCCAAAAAGCAGGCAGTTAAGGCAGTTTGAGGAGGAAGCCACACCTCTCCTTCTATCACGGCTTTCGCTCACCTTATTGGAGACGGTTGCTTCCTTACCAACCTGGGGGGCTCTGGTACCTGATGGAACATGTCCATATTTTCTCCCAATGGGACTTTGTTTATAAATACAATTTGGTGTTTCAGCAGAAAGCTGGTGACAACAGTAAAGGCCCTACCAATCCTGATACACCAGTGGCTGCAGATTTGAACGGTACGAGGTATGGTAAAGGCAGTGAAAGCAGTTCCCAGTTATCTCAGCAAGCAGCTGCCTCAGAAACAAGAGGAAATGGGAATTCTCAGCAGAACAGCAGCGCTTGCCCCAAAGGAATTAAAGAACATTCCACTGATAATTCATTGGTATCTTACGAAGCATTGGGTGAGTTAAAATAAGTTCTCTTGATGATACATGTTGAATCTGGGTGATGCATTTATGGATCTCCTTGTACTACTTTTATGTATGTTTGAAAGTTTTCATAAGAAATCTAAACAACCTAATCTCTTATATTAAGGAGTTAATGAAAACAGACAACCTAGTTCTGAGACTGGTAGTTTTTAACATTAAGCTAAACCTGTTACTTTTCCTTTGAAAAGCAGTTCTCAGCTAATTCTTTCAGCCAGTGTGAACCCTCAGGTTAGGCATCTTTTTTTTTTTTTTATGTTTATTTGTTTTTGAGAGAGAGAGAGACAGAGTGTGAGCCGGGGAGGGGCAGAGAGAGAGGGAGACACAGAATCCAAAGCAGGCTCCAGGCTCTGAGCTGTCAGCACAGAGCCCGACATGGGGCTTGAACCCATGAACCGTGAGATCATGGCCTGAGCCGAAACTGGACGCCCAACCAACTGAGCCACCCAGTTGCCCCTTAGTTTAGGCGTCTTGCTCCGCAGGTGAAGGAGAAGGTGCTACAGCTGGATGAGCCAGAAGCAATTCAGGTGTTTTGCTCTCTCTGTGCCCAGCACATGGCTGGCGCTCCTTAAAGAGCTTTTGTGTGAATTGATGAATCCCATCTGTCAGAACACTTTGCCCCTACCGCTAGCTGTCTGCTGGAGGCACATCCCACTTGATTAGTGTCAAGCAGCAGTCGGTTCTGTAGGTGACCACGCCACCTGCCACTCATGCTTCCCAATACCCCTCCCTCAGTATGCTGGGGTGTAGTGGCACTGGAGGTAGCAAAACTATTTTCTGTTTCTCCCCAGCCCCCATGTCAACCCTAAGGAAGAATATTACCTGTGAACCTGTTCAGACGAAATTATTCAAATGACGCATCTTTATATTTTTTCCATTATAAAAGTAATAGAACTACTCTATTTGTTCAGGTTGTATGCCATAGAAACAAACTCTGGCCCAATTAAACCATAACAAAAATCAGAGGGTGAATAGCTCTGAGATTTAAAGAAGCAAAGAACAAACCGAGCCACATGCAGGAGCCAAACTGCCAGGCCCAAGAGTGCGGCCTCTGGGGTCTATTGAGGTCTGTGGGTCTCTGTGTCTTCCATGATATCTAGGTTCTGGTTTTCTCTGGTCACCGTTCAGATTCCTAGGAGAAAGAATCTGATTTGGGGTGCTTAGGTCAGAGGTCTAGAACCAGGGGATAGAGCCAATTAAGCAAATTGTGAGCCAGGCAGCTGAGCTGCCCAGTTTGTGTATAGTCTGTTACACCATTTGATTCTTACAAATTGGAAAATATTTGGAAGGGAAGAAAAGCTCCCACAAGATACTGTATCCCATCAAGATACTGTAAAACACTATTATGGGCATTTTAATTTTCTTCTACTTTTTTTCTTACCTTTTAAAACATTATGGTCTCTATGCTCTTCTTTTTAAATATGATAGGTGTATGTTTTTCCTCTAGAATCTCCAGTGTTTATGATCATTGCTTTTAACAGGTATATAATATTCCATTGAGTAAGTGCTCTAATTTCTTTAACTACCTCCCTCTTTTTTTTTGTGGATTTTTTTTGGAGAGGATTATTAGTCATACAATTCATGCTGCCAGAAAATTCCTTTGTATAGCTCTGTACATATTTTGGATTTTCTTTTTTTTATTAAATTTTTTAATGTTTATTTTTGACAGAGAGAGAGAGGGAGAGAGAGAGAGAGAGAGACAAAGCTTGAGTGGGGGAGGGGCAAAAAGAGAGGGAGACACAGAATCCGAAGCAGGCCCCAGGCTCTGAGCTGTCAGCACAGAGCCCAACATGGGGCTCGAACTCACAAACCGTGAAATCATGACCTGAGCTGAAGTCAGATGCTTAAGTGACTGAGCCCCTCAGGCACCCTGGGTTCTCTTCTCAAGTTAGGTTCTCAGAATTTGAAATACCAGGTTAAAGGGTATTAATCTTTTTTTCAGGCCTTGATAAATATTGCTAGGTTAATCTTCCAGAGTGAAGTCTTTGGACCCACTAAGTGAACTTTTGAATAATTTAATGTCTCTTGCTAAATGTTGGATCTGGGGGATTCAGTAATTAATACTGTTACTCATTAAATGATGAATGTTTCAAGATGAAAAATACGTTTATGGACCTGTAAGAATCCTATTGTATTTCTCTAACATATTTTCTCCAACAAATAATTCTTTATTATGTGTAAAATATGATATTTTTAAGTGTGGTTAATTTGAATGACTAGGACTGATGAGAGTTGGTGATAATTAGGCTGTAGAGTTGAGGAATGAGAATAGGCTTAAAATTTATTTTGAGGTTCAAATAAGTTATCTAAAATAAGATAATTAAGTTGCGTTGGCTGATTTTTTTTAAACATTATTTTTTTAATTTTATTTTTTATTTTTAAAAATTTACATCCAAATTAGCATATAGTACAACAGTGATTTCAGGAGTAGATTCCTTAATTCCCCTTACCCATTTAGCCCATCCCCCCTCCCACACCCCCTCCAGTAACCCTCTGTTCTCCATATTGAAAAGTCTCTTATGTTTTGTCCCCCTCCCTGTTTTTATGATTTTTGCTTCCCTTCCCTTATGTTCCTCTGTTTTGTCTCTTAAAGTCCTCAAATGAGTGAAGTCATATGATTTTTGTCTTTCTCTGACTAATTTCACTTATCATAATACCCTCCCGTTCCATCCATGTAGTTGCAAATGGAAAGATTTCATTCTTTGTGATTGCCGAGTAATACTCCATTGTATATATATACCACATTTTCTTTATCCATTCATCCATCGATGGACATTTGGGCTCTTTCCCTACTTTGGCTATTGCTGATAGTGCTGCTAGAAACATGGGGGTGCATGTGCCCCTTCGAAACAGCACACCTGTATCCCTTGGATAAATGCCTAGTAGTGCCATTGCTTGGTCATAGGGTAGTTCTATTTTTAGTTTTTTTGAGGAACCTCCATACTGTTTTCCAGAGTGGCTGCACCAGTTTGCATTCCCACCAATATTTCAAAAGCATTCCCCTTTTTTCCACATCCTCACCAACATCTGTTGTTGCCTGAGTTGTTAATGTTAGCCATTCTGACAGGTGTAAGGTGGTATCTCATTGTGGTTTTGATTTGTATTTCCCTGATGATGAGTGATGTGGAGCATTGTTTCATGTGTCGGTTGGCCATCTGGATGTCTTTGGAGAAGTGTCTATTCATGTCTTTTGCCTATTTCTTCACTGGATTATTTGTTTCTAGGGTGTTGAGTTTGATAAGTTCTTTATAGATTTTGGATACTAACCCTTTATCTGATATGTCATTTGCAAATATCATCTCCCATTCTGTCGGTTGCCTTTTAGTTTTGTTGATTGTTTCCTTTGGAGTTTGCTGATTTTTAAATGATGAGTTTAATAACCAATAAAAAAAACCCTACATTTACATTTTTTTGAACATTTATTTATTTTTGAGAGAGACAGAGTATGAGCAGGAGAAGGGCAGAGAGAGAGGGAGATACAAATCCAAAGCAAGCTTCAGGCTCTGAGCTGTCAGCACAGAGCCTGACACAGGGCTCCAACTCATGAACTGTGAGATCATGACCTGAGTCGAAGTCGGGCGCTTAACCAACTGAGATACCCAGGTGCCCCAGAAAACATACATTTTAAAAATTATAAAAATTTCAGTAATAACCTTGTTCCTTTTTTAAAAATGATTTTTAAAGTTTATATATTTATTTTAGAGAGGGAGAGAGTGACAGAGTGTGAGCTGGGGAGGGGCAGAGAGAGAGGAAGAGAGAGAATCCTAAACAAGCTCCACACTCAGCACGGAGCCTGACTCGGGGCTTGATCTCACTACTGTGAGATCGTGACCTCAGCCGATATCGAGTTAGATGCTCAACTGACTGAGTCATCCAGGTGCTCCTGTTGCTTCTTTTTGAAAAAGCGTTTTTTTTTTTTTTTTATAGAGGACAACGATGCATGAAAATTACTTAGTATTTATTACTAAATGGAATGTTAAAACTGATTATATCCTGAAAGGCAAAAGAACACTAAATCACTTTCCTGAACAATCAGAACATGTGTAATCATATCAGCAGTGATTCCTGTTTCATTTGTCATGCTATCTCATGATACACTAAAAATTTAAGGCCTTAATATTTTTTTTAATGTTTATTTATTTTTGAGAGAGAGACACATACACAGAGTGTGAGCAGGGGAGGGGCAGAAAGAGAGGGGGACACAGACTCTGAAGCAGGCTCCAGACTCTGAGCTGTCAACACAGAGCCCCATGTGGGGCTTGAGCCCACAGACTGTGAGATCATGACCTGAGCTGAAGTCAGACACTCAACTGACTGAGCCACCCTGGTGCCCTAAGGCTTGAATTTTTTTAACGTCTCAAATTCTGGAGCCTAAAAATTCAGAAAAATCAACCATTCTGTTAAAGCCTTTTTAAAAACTTGAACCCTACATTTGCCATGAAAGTTGACATCTTCTTTCTCTTTTGCTTCTAGAATATCTTGGAAATCCAGATAGAAATATCCAGTTGCCGCATTCAGTGCTAAGTATGGCAAAAGCAAAGTCTCACCCAGAGCTGTCAGCCATATACTTAATTCGCAACCTGTTCACAGAGGAAGTCCTGATAAGAAGTAACATCTATGGCAGCTTGGGGCATGGCATGTATGCCCTTAATCCGAATAGGATTAACGCTCTTCGAGGTGGGTTACAAGTTGAGTATGTGAGAATAAATAAAAAGCAAATTATGTTACAGAAGGACAGAAACGACAATCCATTCAGTTTGTGTGTATTTTAAGGAAAGATGGAGCTGTAACTAATTTCCCTCTTTAGAGCATAACAAGGAGCGTTTTCATAAATTGTGTTCCTTTTGCATTTGGATTTCCCAGGCTAATTGCTCTGTCTTGCCAGGCATATGGAAACTCAAACACCTCTGTTTACTGAGGATCAGGGTCGAGGCTGCTGGGCTTTATCAATTTGCCAAAGTGTCAACAATAGCACAGCGGGTTAATTTGCTAGATTTTTCTTGTGCATATGAGTACAGTGTAGTCTTTATCTATGATGTATATGGATGAAGCTTCCAAAAGCAATTCTATGAAATTGTTAATTTGGAAAACGCACGATGCAGAATATTTCTTATTTGTATCGCTGGTCCCCATCAAAGAGAGAGTTCTGAGCACCATCTCAGTTAGTTCTTCTTCGGTTCCTGCCTTCATATCACACATACCCAGCAAATTTGAACAGCGCTTTGTGTTTCAGACTGAACTAAAGAAGGCTGGCTTACAGCACCTTTTGTAAGCATTTGCTGTCATCTAATCCAATTGTTTTCAAATGTGTTTTTTACTGCAACTCATAGTCAAAAATACAGTTTATGTTGTGACTCAGTACATGTGTGTATGAGTTTTTAAAAACACAAGGAAAAGTTTCACAAGCAATGCTTATTATTTCTATGAGAATTACATTCCAGTGGTTTCTATTCTAATACATTTTTAAAAATGTGCTGCCATCACTGATCTCATGACCTAGTAATTGGTCACAGTTTGCAATTTGGACATCACTGAGCTAACCCACCAGGCAAAAAACCAAAACCTAATTCCTCTTACATTACAGTAAAAAAAAAAAAAAAGGACACAGACTTTGTAACCAATCTGGAAATGAAGGTGTTTATAGGAGAAATATTATCTTTCTAATTAAAAAAATTTTTAAGTGAGGGGGAAAAGGTGACTTTTATAGTTCTTTTAATATCTGGAATATATTAGTTCCTTAAAAGTAGACTAAAGATACTACACTATGCATTTCATTTTGTTTTATCCCGTATTATATTACAAATCAAGAAGATGTCTTTTGTAGTAAAAAATATTCAGTATGAGTTTGACATACTATCCACATGGGGCATATTTTAACAAATTTCCCATAAGACTCAAAGTTCTGTTCCGTGTAGAAGGGCAGCCATTGAGTTATCTCAGCAGGGAGAATACGATAGAATCATCATTGTCCTAGGGGCTTGGGCAGAGCCAGGCCCAAGGAGGAGAATATGACCAGAAAGCATATTTTACTTTAATATAAGGACAAAATGAACTTAAAGAATGAATAGAGTCAGAGCAAAATCTCAGTGAGCAGAGATGAGAGGCGATTCCTGTACTCATAGAAGGACTGGACTTTATGGCCTCCAACATAATTTCTGTAAAAGTATCAGTTCAGTATAAAACACACAGAAATGTACAGAAATGATATAGTAATATGATCACTTGTCAATCCAGTACAGATATAGGTATTTTGCTTTTTGTGCTCCAGGTGTTTTTTTTTTAAATAAAGCATTACTAATATAATTAAAATTCTCTCCCATCATCCCTTTCCCTGTATTTCTCCCCAGAAGTAACCACAGTCTTGGAGTTAGATTTATCATTTGCATGCATATTTTACACTTGTGCTACTCGTATTGATAGATCTATAAATACTATATAATATTCTATAGTTTTAATGTACATAAATGGGGATATATAGTGTGTATCCTTTTGCTAATTTTTATCACTCAACATTATGTTTTTGAAGTTCATGCATTTTAACTGCTGATTGGAATCCCATTGAATGAATAAACCAGTTTATTCTATTCTAATTTCTTATTCGCAGATTTTATTATTTGGAGGGAACTCTTACAGAAATTAGTAGTCAAATATGTCTAGTAGCCAAAGGTGTGATTTCATAGAAGAAATTATTGTTCACACTCTATGATGAGAGTTCAGTATCACTTAGGGGCTCTTTAGATAATGGTTTACATGGAGAAAGTTAGTAGGCTGCAGATTTGCAATCAGCGAACAATCCTTATACCTTCCCATCTATGTCTGTATATGACATAACTATAAAAGCTTAGCAATAGGAAGTACATCACACATCCTCTAATACAGCTTTTGCCCCAGAGCAGGAATTTGATCTCAGCTTTGACATATAGTCACCTCTCCTCAGCTTGAACATTTCCATTGATGGCAATCCACTACATTTTTTAAAGTTTTTTAAAAAATTCTAGTTAGTTAACATACAGTGTAATATTAGTTTCAGTTGTACGATTTGGTGATTCAACACTTACATATAATACCCAGTGCTCATCACAAGTGCCCTCCTTAATCCCCATCAACTATTTCACCCATCTGCCTACCCTCCTTCCCTCTGGTAGCCATCAGTTTGCTTTCTGTGGTTAAGAGTCTGTTTCTTGGTTTGCCTCCTTCTCTTTTTTTCCCCTCTGCTCATTTGTTTTGTTTGTTACATTCCACAAATGAGTGAAATCATATGGTATTTGTCTCTCTTGGACTAACTTATTTCGCTTAGCATAATACTCTCTATCTCCATCCATGTCATTGCAAATGGCAAGATTACATTCTTTTTTTTATGGCTGAGTAATACTTTGTGTGTGTGTGTGTGTGTGTGTGTGTGTGTGTGTGTTTATACACATACATACCAGTATTCTTTATCCATTCATCAGTCGATGGACATTTGGACCATTTCCATAGTTTGGCTATTGTAGATAATGCTGCTGTAAACATTGGGGGGGGTGTCCCTTGGAATTAGTATTTTTGTATTCTTTGGGTAAATACACAGTAGTGCAATTGCTGGATTGTAAGGTAGTTCTAGTTTTAACTTTGTGAGGAACCTCCATACTGTTTTCCAGAGTGGCTGCACCAGTTTGGATTCCTACCAACAGTACAGGAGGGTTCCCCTTTTTCCACATCCTCACCAACACCTATTGTTTCTTGTGTTGTTGATTGTAGCCATACTGACAGGTGTGAGGTGATATCTCATTGTAGTTTTGACTTGTATTTCCCTGATGCTGAGTGATGTTGAGCATGTTTCGATGTGTTTTGGCAATATGTATGTCTTCTCTGGAGAAATGTCTGACCATATCTTCTGTCCAGTTTTTAATTGGATTATTTGTTTTCTGAGTGTTGAGTTTTATAAGTTCTTTATATTTTTTGGATAGAAACCCTTTATCAGATATGTCATTTGCAAATATATTCCCTCATTCCAGCAGTTGCCCTTTAGTTTTGTTGATTGTTTCCTTTGCTGTGCAGAATCTTTTTATTTCGATGAAGTCCCAATAGTTTATTTTTGCTTTTGTTTCCCTTGTCTCTGGAGACCTATCTAGAAAAATGTTGCTAGGGTTGATGTCAGAGAGGTTACTGCCTGTGTTCTCCTTTAGGATTTTCATGATTTCATGTCTCACTCACATTTAGGTCTTTAATCCATTTTGAATTTATTTTTGTATATGGTGTAGGAAAGTGGTCCAGTTGCTGTCCAGCTTTCCCAACACTATTTGTTGAAGAGATTGTCTTTTTCCCACTGGATATTCTTTCCTGCTTTGTCAAAGATTAATTGACCATATAGTTGTGGGTTCATTTCTGGATTTTCTATTCTGTTCTATTGATCTATGTGTCTGTTTTCATGCCAGTACCATACTGTTTTGATCACTAGAGCTTTGTAATATAACTTGAAGTACAGAATTGTGTTGCCTCCAGCTCTGCTTTTCTTTCTCAGAGTTGCTCTGGCTATTTGTGGTCTTTTGTGGTTCCATACTAATTTTAGGATTGTTTGTTCTAGCTCTGTAAAAAATTCTTGTGGTATTTTGATAGGGATTGCATTAAATGTTAGATATTTTAACAATATTTGTTCTTTAAATACATGACCATGGAATGTCTTTCCATTTCTTTGTGTCATCTTCAATATCTTTCATCAGTGCTTTATAGTTTTCAGAGTATAGGTCTTTCAACCAAGAGTATACCTCTTTGGTTAGGTTTATTCCTAGGTATCTTATGGTTTTTGGTGCGGTTGTAAATGGGATGAATTCCTTAATTTCTCTTTCTGATGCTTCATTATTGGTGTATAGAAATGCAACGGATGTCTGTACATTGATTTTATATCCTGACTTTACTGAATTCGTGTTTCAGTTCTAGCAATTTTTTGATGGAGTCTTGCAGGTTTTCTACGTAGAGTATCAGGTCATCTGCAAATAGTGTAAATTTTACTTCTTCTGTGCTGATTTGGATGCCTTTTGTTGCTTCTTGTTGTCTGATTGCCATGGCTGGGACTTCTAGTACTATGTTAAATAACAGTGGTGAGGGTGGCCTAGGGGGCTCAGTTGGAAGAGCAGCTCTTAATCTTGGGATCATGAGTTCAAGCCCCATGTTGGGTGTAGAGATGACTAAAAAAAAAATAAACTTAAAAAAATAACAGTGGTGAGAGTGGACATTCCTGTCTTGTTGCTGACCATAGAGGAAAAGCTCTCAGTTGTTCTCCATTGAGGATGATATTGTGGGTTTTTCATACATGGCCTTTATTATGTTGAGGTATATTCCCTCTAAACCTACTTTGTAGAGTGTTTTTATCATGGATGGATGTTGCACTTTGTTAAATGATTTTTTTGCATCTATTGAAATGATCATATGGTTCTTATCTTTTCTTTTATTAATGGGGCGTATCATGTTGATTGATTTGTGAATATTAAACCACCCTTGCAGCCCAGGAATAAATCCCACTTGATTGTGGTGAATGATTCCTTTAATGTACTGGTGGATTCGGTTTGCTAGTATTTTATTGAGCATTTTTGCATCCATGTTCATCAGGAATGTTGGCCTGTAGTTCTCTTTTCTTAGTGGAGTCTTTATCTGGTTTTGGTATTAGGGTAATTCTGGCTTCATAGAATGAATTTGGAAGTTTTCCTTCATTTTCTGTTTTTTTGGAAAAGTTTGAGACTAAGAGGTATTAACTCTTCTTTTAAATGTTTGGTAGAATTCACCTGTGAAGCCATCTAGACTTTTGGTCCTGGACTTTTGTTTGTTGGGAGAGTTTTTTGATTACTGATTCCATTTTTTGCTGGTTATTGGTCTATTCAAGTTTTCTATTACTTCCTGTTTTAGTTTTGGTAATTTATGTGTTTCTAGGAATTTATTCATTTTTTCCAGGTTGTCCAATTGGTTGGCATATAGTTTTTCATAATATTCTCTTATAAATGTCTGTATTTCTGTGGTGTGGTTATTTATCCTCTTTATTTAATTTATTTGGGTCATTTCTCTTTTCTTTTTGATAAGTCTGGCTAGAGGTTTATCAGTTTTATTAACTTTTTCAAAGAACCAGCCCCTGGTTTCATCGATCCATTTTTTTAGTTTCTATGTCATTTATCTCTGCTCTGATCTTTATTATTTCCTTCGTTTTGTTCGTTTTAGGCTTCGTTTATTGTTCTTTTTCTAGCTCCCAGATTTCCACAGTCCTGACCTTCTGTTGTTGCATGCCTTGCTACTTTCCTCGTTTATAAGCCCTACGAATGCATCTGCTTCTGACACCTTTGAATCAGCAGGTCTCTTCGCTGTGGGATTTTTCAGTGGGAACTAACTCTGGAGTGTAGCATTTCTCATTTGCACAACTGTAAACTTTTTCCCCAGGAAACTTCTTTCATGACTAGTGTTTCAGAGAACATTTTTTGGGAAACACCAACCACTTTAGGCTCCTGTTACAGCCGGTTGAAAGCTTTGCAGATGCTGTATTTGTCTTCCAGTCTATTAGTTATCCATCCCAGCTTTGCTGTCATGGGCAGATGGGCCAAGCCTGCTTTCCATAACTTCTTTTTTTGTGAATAAAAATGTCTGGCAGCATAAAAAACACTAGTGACATACCAGTGAAAGCCTCCTCCCAGGCTACCACTGATGTATTAAGTAGTCCTTTGAATATGAAAACTTTTTAACTTTGTCACATACCTTGCTAAAAATTTTGGACTTATGCTGTTTTTATGTCATTATCCTGATTTCCCAGCTTCTTAATCTTATTGAAAAATAAATGAGATTAATGTACCCAACTAATGCTGGCCTGGATTATTCATCAGGTCCTTTTGTAAGACCTCAGATTTACTTCAGAAATTACCGAGGGGCGCCTGGGGGGCTCAGTTGGTAAAGTGTCCAACTCTTGATTTTGGCTGAGGTCATGATTTCACGGTTCATAAATTTGAGCTCTGCGTCGGGCTCTGCACTGAAAGCGCAGAGCCTGCTTGGGATTCTGTCTCTCCCCCCCTCTCTGCCCCTCCCTCATTTCTTTCTTTCTCTCTCAAAATACATAAATAAGTTTTAAAAAAGAAGTTACCTAAAAAAGTATCTGAGGACAGTTCTGCTCTTCCAGTTAAATAACATCTCTCTTCTCTACCTTTCCCTTTGTGTGTGCTCCTCCTTTCTCTAATATCCTAAATTTTTCTAATTTGAGCTTTGTTGCTTTGTTACCTTCCCTTATAGACCGTTTCCTCTAACTGCAAGATCTAGAGACTCTCATTCTTTCTTGTCTGAGATAAACCAAGCAGCACCAAAAAATTTAGCAGTTACAGCTTCTTGCCTCTAAAAGTATAAAAGTGGGGCACCTGGGTGGCTTAGTTGATTAAGCATCGGACTTTGGCTCAGGTCATGATCTCACAGCTTGGGAGTTTGAACCCCGTGTCAGGCTCTGTGCTGACAGCTCAGAGCCTGAAGCCTTTTGCAGATTCTGTGTCTCCCTCTCTCTCTCTCTCTCTGCCCCTCCCCTGCTCACACTCTGTCTCTCTCTCAAAAATAAATAAACATTAAAGAAAAAAATTAAAGTAAAAAAGACACTTCAGCATCTTGTGTGTCACAAAGACTTGGCATGTCATGTTATAATGAGTAACATGCATGTTTGATAAATTTAAGAATGAGAAAAGTTTACATTGGGTATTGAAGGCAGGAGAGGATTTCCATTCTGGTTATGTAGTAAGTTCATGGGATATTGTTATTTTACTATGATTTAAGAATGGAGCTATTTCATGTTATCCTTTTAGATGAAAAGATTTGTTCAGCTAATTTAATAATATAGTCCATGTGTTTTAAAGTTTTAATGACCCTTTCTTTCATAGACACAGCAATAGAACTGAGGCTGAATAAATTCATTTCTCTGAGAAGTGATTTCTGAGTAACTAATGTTTTTGGATTTTACCACCAGAATTTCTTGGAGACGCCTACCCAACCTGCGATCTATCAGAAAGTGGATATGACTGGAAGTTGTGTGTGACAGCTATCAATAGTTGTATCCGTAGTCTTAGATGTGACTTCAAGAAGTCCACATCCAAAGCATAGCCGCTTCCAGCAACAAACCCTTTAACAGAGTCAGAGCCAAGAGATATCGACTGACTGAAGTACTTGAATGTCAGCCATTCTAATTCTACATTGTTTTTACTGCTGTATCATCCTGTAAGTTTCTCAAGTTATAATTCCAAAATTAGCTTGTTGTAGTGGCAGTGTAGTTCTGCATTCACAACCAAAGAAATATCCAGTGTTCTTTTTCTGCCCACATAGAATTGCATTAGGAAGAATTGCGTTAGGAAGATGTGTAATGTTTCATCTCATGAACAAAGTGATGGGTGGCATTCCAATAAGAACCTCTAATTAAGGGAATGGTAGTAAACTCCTGAAGGTTGTTTTCACTGCTGTTTTAATATAGAATGAGAATAGCACATTTAGCTCTTAGTGACAGAGGAAATCTGAGCACCAGTGACACAGTGGTAAGGTAGAGAGCCATAGTTGGATAGGCAAACCATAATGCCAAGTGTAGGAATTTGTAGGTAGTGGATATTCAATATTTGTCAAGTGAATCGTCACTGTAGATCTTAGGCCTGAACTCCACTGACTCAGCAGGGAGGTGTGGTTTGCACATAACCAAATCTCCCATGTTGGTTTTCTTATACATCCATCCATAGGGGATTCATAGGATTGACATCTCATTGTTTGACCCAAGCTTTCCAGACATGAGACCTATGTTTTTTTGACTTACTCCTGATAAAAAAACAGCATTCTTCTAATTACCTCCGGTTAATATTTTATCACAGCAGTTTTCTAAGAGTCAACATAGAAAATCCTATCAGGCGGCTTTTTGGTTCCATTGAAGTAATTTAAATTTAAGAATATATCACTATGAATAAAAAGAATCTGACCAGATTAAGACACTAACATTTTTGTTGTTGTTGTTTCTGAAATGTCTGGGTGAAGGTTTATAAACAGACTGTGTTTTTCTGATTTTACTGTTGAAATGCATACAAATTTAAATCTTACAGTGTTTAAATGAAAAAAAAAATTGATCAGAGATTCAATTAGAAAAAAGTGATCTTAAAGGATATTGGCAAGAATATTGGAGAATGAAAAAAAATTCCATTTTGCTCATGAGTAGGATTTTATTTTTAGCTTAAGCACTTTAAAGTTCTTGAATGTGTGAGCCATAGAAATACTGTATAATTTCATTGTTTGATCATTTATGTTTAAGAAACATTTTGTCAAAAAAGAGAAATATTCTGTTAGTTATAATGCCATCTTTTAGCTTTCAACCTATCAAACGGTCTTCAGTTACATTCATTTTATAGCATCTTTAGTTATTGTTAAGAAGCAAATTTTTTTCCTTGTGGGAGTTCACTCTTTATCTGCAGTCATTTGCTTATGACCCATGGATTTTCCTAGATAAGTTTTCTGATCCTAGATCAGTTTTTTGATTAAGGCAAAGAAGAAATTCAATAGAAAGTAATGAATAGGTCAGTCAATGTAATTTGTGTGAAAGTTGACAAGTCTTGTTATTTTGGTGACTTGTGAAATAGTTTAGGATTGTTTTATATGGTTAATTTGTAGAATAGATACATTTTTCAAATGACATCTTTTGAAAACTCAACTTAGAATATTTTAGTGAAATATGGTATAATTAATTTTAGAAAAATAAGATGTAAGATATAATTTTTATGACTCTTACCCAAATATATAATTTGCTGTTAGTTGCCTTTAGGTTAATAAAATTATAGTATTTCTATGCATACCTTTATATGTTTAGGCTATGTTACAGTGATCTTTAAAAGTAAATAATTCAAGTAAAAAAAAATCTTCCATAGAGGGCCAAAGAGTTTGGACAGAGTTATTCAGATTAATTCACCTAAAATAATCTTTGGCCTCACCATTCAGTTTCACAAATAATTTTACAAACTACTGGTAATATAGCTAATATGGAAAAGTAATAAAATTATATCTTAGACAAGATTAAATTTCAAATTTTATATGCAGATTTCAAATTTGATTTTTATTTTGTGTTATCTGAAATATCCCCTGGATTAGGAGCAAAATTACAAGAACAAAAACTTTATATTTACCAAAATTTTTCAAGATTTACATGGTTAACTTTATTAGGGTGGCTGCTGATATAAGTTACTAGACCAGTCCTGTCTAATACTGTTACCAACATAATGGTAATGTCACTAGCCACGTGTAGCTCTTAAACACTTGAGATGTGGCTAGACAGGAACTAAATTTTAAAACTTTACCACATTTTAGCTGATTAAAAATTAAATTAAAATAGCCACATGTGGATAGTGGGTGCTGTATTGGCTAGCACAGTTTATAATACCCATTACTTCTTTTTTTTTAAATTTTTTTTTTAACGTTTATTTTTGAGACAGAGAGAGACAGAGCATGAACGGGGGAGGGGCAGAGAGAGAGGGAGACACAGAATCGGAAGCAGGCTCCAGGCTCTGGGCCATCAGCCCAGAGCCCGATGCTGGGCTCAAACTCACGGACTGTGAGATCGTGCCCTGAGCTGAAGTCGGATGCTTAACCGACTGAGCCACCCAGGCGCCCCCCTTTTTTTTTTCCCATTATTTCTTTTAAGAAAGTGTTTAAAATGATTTCTTAGTTTGAATCATAATATACGCACAACTTATTTTTATTTTTTTATGCACAACTTTGCAGTCACACTGAGCAAAATAAATTTCATAAAGGTGCTGCATATTTTATTTTAAACTAAATGAAAACTTTTCTGTCTTCAAAGTGTCACAGGATCACTCCATTATTGTATTAGTTCAATGTTAAAGATTTTAAATGGCTGTTCATAAGACTTGTGTTTGATAAATAAGTTTATCTTTCATATGTCTTATTTTACAAATAAATACAATAAATATTTAAAATATTCTTAATACTGATGCTTTGGTTGTTCTTTTACTAATGCAATCCACAATGTTTTTTTAAATTTTTTTTTTTCAACGTTTTTTATTTATTTTTTTTTGGGACAGAGAGAGACAGAGCATGAACGGGGGAGGGGCAGAGAGAGAGGGAGACACAGAATCGGAAACAGGCTCCAGGCTCCGAGCCATCAGACCAGAGCCTGACGCGGGGCTCGAACTCACGGACCGCGAGATCGTGACCTGGCTGAAGTCGGACGCTTAGCCGACTGCGCCACCCAGGCGCCCCTGTTTTTTTTTTTAAATTAACATATTTTTCATCCCGTTCCATAAAAGTGGTACAGTTAGAATGTTTACTTTCTTGCTTAATAAGCAAAATGGAATAGTTGAACCCAGCAACAGTGACTTACTATTGTGGGTATAGTCATAAGGATATTGAAAACTTTGGAAGTGTTTTACCCTTCTTGGGTAAAAAAGAAGTGTTACTAAAGCATAATATCATTTTATACTTTAATATTTATTTAAATATATGACACATTTTTATTTGTAATAAAATAATAACATTGGGACGGGAAATTAAAAAATAATAAATTAGGGTAAAGGAGGTAGTGAGCTTGAACGTGGTTTAGACTGCCACTGTTCCGGAGTGCTGCAGAGATGGTCCTCTACTAGATGCAGAAATGATCTTTAAAGACAAGTGAAAAACAGCTGAAAATCTAAGCCTTACTGGCCAAAGGCCACGTAAACTGTTACCATATATTTAAGTAACAATGTTATTGCCACCTGCGGTAGCTGCTCCGCCCCGCGGGCAAGCAGCCCCGCCCACTCACGGCTGCGCTCAGGTACGCAGGCGCTGGCTTCAAGCTGTTCCCGCCAGTACCTCTGGTATGGCGGGAGAAGGCCTCCCCGACGCGGGTGCGGCCGTGACTCAGTAACCGGCCGGGGCCTGGGCGGTCGCGGCTCCAAGGTGGCACAACTCCTTGTTTGAGGACCAGGGTCCGGCAGACGTGCACCCTGCCGAGTCGAGTTCCTCAGGTGAGCAGCACCCCCGCTTGGGGCTACAGCCTCGGCCCGCCGGTCCGCGTGCTTGTTGTTGAGACCGCCCCCCCCCTCCCTCCCCCCCGCCGTTTCTCAGCCCGCCTCAGATTCTCCTGCAATCCCTGCGGGGCGAGACCAGAACGGGGGCTCCCGCGAAGCTACCCACGGCGCTGGGGCTCCGCTTGTCGCCCGGGCTCTCTTCCCAGGGAAGGAAGGAACGAACCTGAGGCTCAGGGAGGCCTGTCCGTGTGGTGCTCGCAGGTCTGGGTTAGGGGCGCTGCGGTCCGTGTGTAGTTCTCTTACCCATCTCGGGCGGTCTGCCTTGGTCTCTGTGGTGCAGGGGGGTGCCTCAGCCTTAGCCCGTGCTTCAAGATTCTCCCAGTGGTCTTGTTCAGGAATGGTTGTTCCAGTGAGGGACGGTGAAATCACAGACCTGTGTGTTGCCGTCTTGGTGACCTCACTCTTAATTTCTGTTTTGAACCTCTACGCGCTGCGGGTAGAAACTTAGCCTTAGTCATTCAAGGCTTTTGAGTTTGCCGAGAATGCAAGTAAAGAGCCCAGGAGGTGAACAGAGGTAGGTCTGGGAGAATACCAGTGGGTGGGTATTTTCATCCTTTTCTCCAGAATTGATTCGAAGTTTAAGTGGTTTTATACAATGCCAAGAGTGAGGAGGGGGTTCAGAATCAGGTTCTTGTCATTTTTCTTAGCCATCATCAGCTGAGATAACTACTTGATTCACCTGGTCTTTAGCCATTGGCCCAGAACCATTCTTATTCTTGTCCGCAAGACCCATTCGGGTGGAGAAGCTCCTGTCTCTGCTCCTTCAAGCTGGTGGGAATCATTTTGCTGCTGCTTCATTATTTTGTGTCACAGGCCGGGTTTTTTTTTTTTTTTTTTTTTTTTTTTTTTTTTTTTAATTTTAAGTTTATTTGGGGGCGGGAGGGGCAGAGAGATGGAGAGAGAGAATCTCAAACAAGGCTCTGTGCTGTCGTGGAGAGCCCCACACGGGGCTCCATCTCGCCAACCTTGAGATCATGACCTGAGCTGAAATCAAGAGTTGGTCACTTAACTGATTGAGCCACCCAGGCACCCCAGGAAAGGAGTTTCATCAGTTCTCCATAGACTTCCATGTAGGACTGGGTACATAATTTGCAAGGCCCAATGCAAAATGATGAATTCAATTTTGATACTGTTTAAGTAACACAGTTTTATATTTTAAAATTTTATTTTGGGATAATTTTGGACTTAGAGAAGAATTGTAAAAATAGTACAGGGTTCCTATACACCCTTCACCCAGCTTCTCATAATGTTAACAGCTTTAATAACCATGGTGCAATTATGAAAACTCAAATTAACATTGGTTCAATATTATTAACTCCAGACTTTTTGTATTTTGCCAGGCTTTCCACTAAAGCTCTTTTTCACTTACAGGATTCAATCTAAGATCCTCTATTGCATTTAATTCTCATGTCTCCTTACTCTCCAATCTGTGGCAGTTCTCAGTCTTCCCTTGTTCTTCCTGACCTTAACATTTTGAAGAGTATTTGTCAGTCTTTTTGTAGCATGTCCCTCAATTTGGGTTTGTTTAGTGTTCTCTTGATGAGACTGAGGTTATGCATTCTTGGGAATGATGTGCTCTTCTCACAGTATCACAGCCTCTTGAACATTTCAATAAAAAAGTTACCGGAAGGTTTGGTAGTTTGTCCAAAGTCCTAGAGTTGCTAGCACCAAAGCCAGGACTGGACCCCAAGTCTCACTTTCATGCTAGGGTTGTTAACACAAACCTATAAATCCTTTAGTATATTTTCCCAAACTACTGACTTATTTGGCATTTGCCTTTTAAAAATGTTTATTTATTTATTTTGAGAAAGAGAGCAAGCACGAGTTGGGGAGGGGCAGAGAGAGAGGGAGACAGAGAATCCCAAGCAGGCTCCACACTCAGCACAAAGTCTAACCCAGAGCTCAGTCCCATGAACCGTGAGATCATGACCTGAACCGAAATCAGGAGTCAGACACTTAACTGACTGGCACCCCAGCATTTGCCTTTTAGGATTGTGATTCCCGAGTCCTTGTTTGGTCCCTGCACAGTGAAGTAGGAGAAGGGGGATACTGAACAACGGACAGATAACCTAGGAGAAAAATAGTACATACTCCAACTGCTGTGAGGTTAAGTGCTTGTGTCCCTGCTGCTTCGTGGATGGTGGTGATGATGGTCACTTAATGAGCTCCAGCTGTGTGCCAGGTTTCAACTAAGCATCACCACCTCCCACTTTTAGAATTTCTGCTTTGCGGAAGAGAAGCTGAGAGCCACATTTCCCATAACCCCTGTGTCAGTATGGTTCCAGTTCAGAGTTTGTTGATGAGAGGAACTTTCATGAAATTTGTGGGCTGAAGAAAAGGAGAAGCTGTTTTGCACCACAATGAGGGCAGATGTGAGATTTACGGAAGCTCCCCCTCTAGCCTGACCTTCCTATCTTTGCCTAACTCAACGGTCTGGGAGTAGCAGGTGTGCAGTAAGCAGGGGCGTTCCTCATTCACCCTGCCTTGCCACACCTGAAATTCCACTATTAGTTTGATCTCTTTGGCTTGAGCCTAATTTGACCTTTTCCCCTGTAAAAATAGAGGTTCTGTCTGCATTCATCCTGTATGCTTTCATGGAGCTGAACTTGTTAAATCCATTCCTCACAGTTGGTTCAGTTTGGAGTGTGAGAGAGCATGAGGACATGTTCGTTTTGAGAGAGACTTCTACGCAAAGAAATTAGTGCGATGTGTTGCAGTATTCTCTGTAATAGGATAAAAAATTAGAAATGTGTTAAAGAATATTTTTTAAAAGTAAAATTATGGCTCTCAGATATAAAATGAACATATGTTAGAGATTTTATTTAACTTGTTAGGGAACCAATAAGATGTCACAACCATTTCAAAGGATAACCAAACAACATATTTTTATTAGATTAGTAATATTGAAATGAAAGTGCAAATGGAGGCAAAACTGGCTCCTCCCACAGTTGGAAAAGGAATTAATTGAATCTCCACCAATTTATTTGCATGTCTATAGATAAGAATTATTTTCCATTGCTATCAGTTATATACAACTTACAGAATGGAAAATCAGAACCAGATAACCAAGAATGATGTGCTTCAAACAATGAACATTTTTCCACTGAAGCACAAATTTTTACCCATGAGTATAAATATCCCTTAATAGGGAACTGGTAATATTAATAAACTGCTACTACACTGGGAAAAGAAACATCCATTGAAAATGTGGCAGATGCTAAGGTGAAAGGGAAACCAGAGATTTAAAATACATTAAAACAATTTTTTTTAATGTTTTTTATCTATTTTAGAGAGAGACAGAGCATGAATTGGGGAGGGGCAGAGGGAGGGAGAGAGAGAGAGAGAGAGAGAGACAGAATCTGAAGCAGGCCTCAGGCTTTGAGCTGTCAGCACAGAGCCCAACGTGGGGCCTGAACCCACAAACTGTGAGATCATGACCTGAGCCAAAGTTGGATGCTTAACCAACTGAGCCACCCAGGTGCCCCCCAGAGATTGAAAATATTCACAATACTTATGTCTCATAGAGGACTTGTCTCCATTATATATTAAGGAATTCTATAAACCAATAACAAAACAATTAACAACCCAATTAAAAAAAATGGGCAAAATTCTTGAATGGGTATTTCATAAAAGAACATATTGGAATGGCCAGTAAGCACATGAAAAAGTGCTCAACGTCATTGGTCACCAGGAAAATGCTAATTAAAATTGTTGCAAGATACCAGCATACATCCACCAGAATGGCTAATGTAAAGACAATACAAAGTGGTGATGAGGATTGGACAACTGGAAGGTTATACGCTGCTGGTGGGAATGTAAAATGGCTTGGTCACTGGGGCAAAATGTTTGTAGTCTCTAGTAGAGTTATACACCACCTATCACCCAGCAATTATAAGTATATTCTCAAGAGAAATGAGTGCACATGTCCACAGAAAGATTTCTAAAAGAATGTTCATAGCTTCATTCACAAGAGCACCGCCCCCCCCCAACTGAAAACAACCCACACTGTGATGGGAATACCACTTAGCAATAAAAACAGAAACAAAATCCCCTGCAAAACTACCAATACATGGAAAAACAGAAATGAATCTCAAAAATATTAGGTTGCATGAGGGGCACCTGTCTAGCTCAGTAGGTTAAGCATCAGACTTCGGCTCAGGTCATGACTTTGCGGTTCATGGGTTCAAGCCCCGTGTTGGGCTGTCTGCTGTTAGCACGGAACCCACTTAGAATCCTCTGTCCACCTCTTTCTGCCCCTCCTCCCCCTCAAAAATAAACGAACATTAAAAAAAAGGAAAAAAAATACTAGGTTGCATGAAAGAATCCAGACACAGAGGAATAGCTACTCTGTGACTCCATGAATGTGAGATTTAACAGGGAAAACTAATGTATAGTGTTGGAAGTCAGAGTAGTGAATACTTCTCTGGGGGTGGCATGACTGGAAGGGCCATGAGGGAGACTTTCTGGGATAATGGAAATGTTCTATGTATTGATCTGGATGTAGATCACACGGGGATATATGTATGTAAAAAGTCCTCAAGCTGTACTTAAGTTATGTGCGTTTACTGTATATAAATTATACCTCAACAAAGTACTATTAAAAAAAAAAAAAGGATGGAGCCAGTCTAGATAGACTGATGTGACAATCATGTCCTGACTCAAAAAAGGCTCGTCTCTTCAGTTTGAATAGTGAGTCACAGAACAGTAAATGTAATACAATTCCATTTACGTTATTAAAAACCATGGGTGTGGTTATGTGTAATATGTGAACGTATCACAAGAGATGGAAGATACTTGTCTGGTTTTGTGGCTATCCTGGGCAGTGAATAGGAATAGGTGTGGACAGGCATTCTTGTTTGAATCATTGACAATGCGAATGTATGCATAATTAAAAATAGGCCAAGTTGGGGGCGCCTGGATGGCTTAGTCAGTTAAGCATCCAACTCTTGATTTCAGCTCTGGCCATAATCTTGTGGTTTGTGAGTTTGAGCCCCATATCAGGCTTTGCACTGACAGCACGGTGCCTGCTTGGGATTCTCTCTCTCCGTCTCTGCCCCTCCCCACTTGTTCGTTCTCTCTCTCTCTCTCTCTCTCTCTCTCTCAAAATTAATAAATAAACTTAAAAAAAAGGCCAATTTTAATTAATATTAGCAGAAACTGGAATACGTGCTCTAGAAGAAGCGTTGCTGAAATGGATAGTTACACAGTTGGGCCGTGCTGGTCCTGAGACCTCACCTGGATGTCTTACGAGAAAAGTTTCCTTTGGTTAAACAGTGGGATTTTTAGCAGCTCTCTATAAAGCCATAGCCAAAGATCTATGAATCCAGTCTAGGACAAAAATACAGTTTTGGTATTTCAATGCCTTCTAGCATTATGTATTTCACACTGCAGGCCATTTCCTGTCAGTGGGTGATAAAATCAGTTTAATGAGTTGAGACTAGCATTTCTTTAAGAAAAAATTTTTAAAATATTTTTACTTATTTTAGAGAGAGAGAGAGAGAGAGAGAGAGAGAGAGAGGGAGAGGGAGGGAGGGAGGGATTCAGGGAGGGATTCGGAGAGGGGCAGAGAGAGAGGGAGACACAGAATCTGAAGCGGGCTCCCAGCTCCAAGCTGTCAGCACAGAGCCGGATGTGGGGCTCCAACTCACAAACCGTGAGATCATGACCTGAGCCAAAGTTGGACGCTTATTCGACTGAGCCACCCAGGGACCCCTGGGACTAGTATTTCTAAGAAATGAAATAGAAAATATCACAGGACAATATTATTTTGGAAAACGTTCATCTTAGTTTTGTATTTCTACTGTATATAGGGACTGGACTGCCATGTAAAATGCTTTTATTTGGATCACAATTCAAAAATATTTGAAAGCCACAGGCTCTAGTAAGTTCAGCTCTCTGCTCTGCTTAGCTCACTGCATTGACAAATGTAGGTTTACTGGTTCTCCCTTGCTCTGTAATTTAGAGAGATTTGGGGGACAGCAGGAATGGGAATGACTTTACCTTAGGCTACAAGGGGGACACCACCTTCCCTTTAAGCAGAGCCCCAAGTGACTCCTTCAGGGATGGCCTTTGGCATCCACATCAGGCTTAGGAGGGACTAAGGGAGGGACTGGATCATAGTGGGATTGTATTTAGTGGAATGAACATTTTACATTCCACCCATCATCTGACCCTTGAAATACTTGCTTTTTAATCCTTGAAATCCTTGTTGTTTTAAACAGAAGCTATTTCAGATGTCTGTTTAAAGGAAATGGCAGCTGCCAGCCTTCAAGATGTAGGTGATGGTAGGTTTCTTTTATTTTCCCTTTTCAAACACAGGAAGAGTGGTGTGGAGGTGTGGGAAGGGAAGAGAAAGAGAGGGGGAGAGAATAAGAGAAGCATATATATGCATACTTATGGATACTTATGCATACTTATGGTCCAATATATTTTCCTTATCCCTAAATGGCCAGATAAGGGCTCTGCTTAACTGAAACACCTGACTTGAACAGGACTATTAAAGCCCAGTCTGAGGAGGTGCTTATACAGTTGCACTGTTAATATATTCCATTTCCCAAGACTGTTGACACTTCAAGTTTTTAATGGCACCACTTAAGTGAGTTTCCAAGTAAGGCACTTTCTCAAGAGATGTTCCTGAAATAAAATGTACATTTTAGTGGATGGCACTTTTCTGTATTAGCACTTGTGTTTTCAACCTAATTGTTGGTTTACTTAAGTGATGGATGATGTTTATTTAAGGAAGACCTAACACATTGATATGTTTTTGTGATGCCTGGCCATGCAGTATCTGTACGTAAACTTACTGAGTTCCAAGAGTAATTATTGTTTAAACACCCTTTTGATCTGCCTAAGAATACCAGCCTAATAAGAAAAGCCATTACCAAATTTACCGACTGGGTTTGAGAACAGAAGTGTTCACATAAGCACACTTACCAGTTTGTCACTTTAATTAAAGGATATTAACCAATTCTTAGACCTTAGTGTGTATCTGTGTATGTGGGTCGGTATTCTAATGTGTGATGGGTCTGATACACAAGGGTTTAGAATACTATTTGGGTCTGTTGGGGATGGAGAGGATCAAGCTTTGTTAGTTACCCTTTGTATACTAACCAGGTCATGGATGAAATTGAAGACTGATCTTTTTTTTTTTTTTTTTCTTTTCCCTCAGATGGGCCTGTTGTTTCTAGGTATTACTCTAGAAAAGTATTTTTCAAACTTCATTCTGAGAAACCCCATGGATTTCACAAATGTTTGATTAGAGTATCATTGATAACAACATTTAAAATATTTTAAGCCTGTAATTAATGGAATTGTTAGTTTTCTTATGTGTGATGATAATGTGGTGGTGGTATATATTGTGCTTATTCTTGGGAGATGCATGCAGAAGTGTTTAGAAGACAAGTGGTATGAGGTTTTTAATCATCCTTTCAAGTGGTACAGCAAAAGAAAATGTAGATGTGGAAGGACAAGGTATGCTAAAATGCTAAGAATTCTTGAATCTCAGTGGGAGTATATGAGCATTTATGATATTCTTTATGTTGGCTTGACAATTTTCAAAATAAAAATTAGGGGAAATATGTATATACATGTTTTAAATACTGTATATAAATATAACTATGTGGAGCGACCGAGTTAAATATGGCCAAATGAGAGTGCTTATTGGATCCACATGTAGGCTCCATAGGTATTGCTTGTACTTTCACGTGTCTGAGACCCGAAGGCAGATGTTTACATGCACAAGTTAATGGTGGGTGCTCTGTCGGGGAAGGCAGCGGGATTCAGCAGGAGGAGGAGCTGAGCTGTGATGCAGTACTAACCAAGACCTCAGCCCAAATCACCGGAGCTCCGCAGCTGGGATGGCGCTTCCTGGTTGTCCTTGAGGCAAGGGGGCCAGGGCTTCATGCCTCTTCACCCACCAGTCATTGGATGTGAGCTACCCTGGGAATGGGGAGGTAGGAGAATGTGGAGGGGCGGAGGGTGACGTAGTGGGGAGGCAGCACTCATAGCATCTGGGAGATGGATGTGTCGTTCTTGAAGGGGGCTCTGGGTGGCTCGCCACAGTATCCAGTACATAGCTTTTCTTTAATTTGTTTATTGCAGTCACATTCTTGTAGATGTATCATTACTTTGTGAAGTTACAACTTTGTCAGATGTTTGTTTTGTTTCAGTAATTCAGGCCTTTGGATTAGTGCTCATGTAAAACACCTTCTCAAACTTATGTGTACTACACTCAATTAAATGTCCTTGTCCCCCCAAAAAGGGAACTTGTAGTAGCTTTCATTGTGTCAGTATCATATTACATACAGTTGTAGGATTTTAGGTTTCTTCTTTCCTTCTTTTCATATACTTAAAAAAAAAATTTTGCTAAGCCTTGGGTGCTTCTTATCTGACTTAGAACTTACAAAATAAATTTAGACAACATGCCACTTTTAAATCTGCTTTTTATGTTGAAGATTCAAATAAGATTATTTTGCTTAACAAGGAATTTGCCCTTTGAAAACCATTGGCCTATGATCCCTCTCCTATCTCTAGCCAAGTTCTGACTTCCAAATATGAATATGAAGTTTGAAAACAATAAAAGATAAAAAGGGAAGTTTTGTGATGCTAAGCATAACTGGCATCTGACTGCTGAGCTTCTCCGTCCTGATCATAAGTGAGCAAGAACACTGTGCCCTTTCTGCCTGCACTAGTTGCTCCCTGGAACAAGGACAAGAATGAACAAGGGAAGTTCTCTTCTGGTTGTCATTTTAAGCATTTGTTTCCTTCTCATTTTCTTTTTTCCCCTCTTTGCCATGGTTTGTGATACGCGCTTCGTTTATTCAGCCAAGGGGATAACATTCTCCCACTGGAGAAGAAAAACAATAGCCCCAGAAGCAGAAGCCACACGTTGCAAAGAACTCAAAGTCACTTTTCCTGGGGAAAAAGCTTTATCTTAGAATGGATTTGGCCTTCTAAAACATGGATACAAATAAGGAGGGGGAGTGTAAATACAACCCCCCAAATCTCTATAAAGCTATTTAAACTGCAGAGTGGTGAAGCAAGATCTTAAATTCTTTCAGAAAATGAAAGATCTTTTTGAACTATTTTTTACTGTCCTACATGTCACTTCAAAGGAAGATTTGGCATGATCTTTAGAGACTTTGTTCTGTCCAAGGAAGGGTGTAAGGATGTTGGAAAGTATTTGAACCAAGTAACTCATCCAGTCTCCCAGCTTTCCCCTGCATTTCCTCAGGACTATTGTAAGGAATGAGCAATGAATGGTTGCAAATCTTCTTGTAAAGCATAAAGGGCAGAAGAAATGTTCCTTAATAATTTACTCCAGAAGTGGTATGAGAGTTGAGCTGTCTGGAGCCAGGCTTCTCTCTGATCTTACAGAGAGTGAGCAGGTTTGCCCAGAAAAGGTCTCTACTTTCAGGAAAGGTCCCTAGGGAAAGTCCACTGAAAGTGGCAGTGATGTTGAGTGTAGCAATGACCATTTGGAATCGGCGCCAGGTGAACCCCCATTGCAATCTCAAGGAGCCCTTGGAGCATTGACCTGTGCAGCTTTTTAGAGCACACACGCGAATCATTTGTGATACCCATAGCATGAAGAATTGTTAAACTCTCCCTAGACCCAAGTCCTTACTAAATTCCTTAATATTCTACTCTTCTTTCTCCCTCTGCAGTCGCCCAGTATGGCACTTACTTTGTGGTGCTCTGTTGTAAATAAGGCCATTAGTTCCCTGCTATGCACACTGGGGTGCTCACTACATTTTATTGTGGAATCTCTGTGTTTTAGGAGATCAGAAACAAATGTTAATGACTCCATTATCTCTGACATTAAGCAACAAGCAGAAATTGTGTAAAGCATGCATTTTTTTTCCACAGTGAGATTTTCTTAGTTTGGTTTCCTGTAGAAGTCGACCTGAGACAAGGATTCAAGTGCAAATGATTGAATTGGAAAGGGAAGGAAACACTGGAGAGAAATGAGAAGGGCAAGGGAAGGAGCCATTATAGTGTGCTATTTGACCTTAAGCCTGCTGGGCATCACTGGGAAGGGTGTAGAAAATGTGCCTCAAAGTTCTGCCACCTGAGGGTGAGAAAGCTGAAGCATTTATATAGCAAATCCACTGAGTTCTGGGTTGAAGACTGTTAGGTTAATTTCCCAGCACTTTCAACTTGCTACCCTGGTGGCAAAATAGGCTTTAAAATGCTGGTGGGTTAGGGGTATGAGTGGTTGCTACAAAGATGCTATTGGATATCCAGAATACCATTCAGATAATTTTCAACAAGCTCTGGTACCTCTACCACCAAAGAATTGTTTTTTTCTGGTAATGAGTGGAAGGCGGGTTTCATTTACTTGAGTTTAATAAATAAGAACAATACTTTTTTCACCTTGCAAGCTTATGAGAAACAAGTCAATTAATATCTGAACGTATAACAGAAATAGAAGATGGCAGTTGAAATGATTTGACAGTTTGCAACTGGATAGGAAAATGAGTCAAAGAAAAGCAGTAAACTGTAAAAACTATTGCAGTCATTTCCCATTTTATTGAGTTTTAGAGTGGTTTTGCTTCTGAACCCCAAAATGTGACTTAGTTTATGTTGTATTTTCCAGTGACTTAGTTTATGTCATATTTTCTGATTAATCAGAAAGCCTTCTTGGAATCTGACATGATTAAGTTTTTGCTATTGTTTTTTTTTTTGTTGTTGTTCTAAGAGAGAGACAATGCCTGCACATGCATGTGTGAGCAGGGGAGGGGCAGAGGGACAGAGAGAGAATCTTAAGCTCCACGCTTAGTGCAGAGCCTGACTTAGGGGTCGATCCCACAACTCTGGGATCATGACCTGAGCTGAAATCAAGAGTCAGATGCTCAACTGACTGAGCCACCCAGGCACACATTGCTTTTAAAAAAAAATAATAATGTTTATTTATTTTTGAGAGAGAGAGAGAGAGAGAGAGCGCGCAAGCATGAGAGGGACAGAGAGAGAGGGAGACACAGAATCCAAAACAGGCTCCAGGCTCTGAGCTGTCAGCACAGAGCCTGACGTGGGGCTCGAGCCCATGAACCATGGGATCGTGACCTGAGCCCAAGTCTGACGCTTAACCAACTGAGCCACCCAGGCACCCCCCCCCCCATTGCTATTTTTAATATGTATATTTTTGGCCCACCTGATTGGTAACTTTTTGAAAGAAGTTAACTAAAATCTTCAATAATGGTGAATATCTTATAAAAATGTTGCTTTATATATTTTGAAACTATGTTATTAATGCATAGAGGTTCAAAATTGTTAAAGCTACTTGATAGATTGTTCTTGTTATCATCAAGTAAGGTCCTGCTTTATTACTACTAAGTCTTTCCCCTTTAAATTTTTCTTTGCTTATATTAATCTTGCTAGATAGATTTTTTGTTATTTGGTATATTTTTTCCTGTTCCTTTTATTTTAGCTTTAGTATGTCCACTGTGTTTTAGGTGTGCCTTTTGTAAAAAGCCTATCTCTGGCTTTTGTTTTCACCCACTCAATATAAACAGACTTACTTATCTATTAAAGATAGTGGTTAAAGACATAGATTACTGATATATTTGGGTTTAATTTTTGCTTTCTTGTTCCTGTTTATTTAAGTTTTTTTTTCTTCTTCTGGTTTGGAAGTTATGCATCTTATTTCTTTATCATTTATTTTATGCTCTTAGTTTCCATTGCCTTAAAAGGCATGGAACATAGCTTTTATGTTGTTGATGAGAGATATTTACTGCAGGGTTAATTATCTTTCTTTTGCTTGGAATACAGTAAAAGCATGATATTTATTTTGTGGAATAACATTCACTGCATATTGAAGGATGCTGCTGTGTACCTAATGACCTATAGTGTATATGTTGCTTTACTTTCTGCTCAAAGAGAATGTAGAGGCAAGCTAGTGAAATCTTCCCAAACTTTCTCTAATGTTTTTATCCACAGAACTCAGCTGACCTGCCCTCTTCTTCCCCTTTGTCTTTTCTTGTGATTTTCCTCCAGTTGCCTTTGAAAAGGAGCCTTACATAGTATGACAGAAAGTTGCAAGAGGTAGCATGAAGGGAAGTTCAGTATATCAAGTTATGAGACTTCAGCTACCCAATTCTATGAAGTTAATAGTTTTTAAAGAGAACCTTTTTTTCTCTTTATCCATTTGTGTGGCTGCTTTGTCCTGTGCCACATACACCTTTAGCTGACTTTTGAAATTCTGCTATTTTGGGGGTCATAATTTTGACTGATAGGCCTATAATTAGTAAGTCCTCATTAAGTACTCTGTCCTGAGTATTTCTGTGGGGTGGAATAGAATGTTCTTAGCAGCTGCCAGGGTGATAACAGCCTTGCAAATTGGCATGACTCCAAAAGTAACCGAAGAACTTTATAAAGATGAAAATTAAACAGAAAAACATAGCAGTAGCTATAGCAAGGGAGAAAATAGTATGAAGGTCCGTGGTCACCAAAACTAAGGAGTCCTTTTCCTTGTTTTATCCATAATGTTGAAAAGTTGATACTCTTAGTTTTTGTCCCACCCATATGAAGTCGTGCCTCTCTCTCCTGGTTCTTTGTCCTCCTGCCTCTTAGCTACAGGTGTTTCTCAAGTGTTAATCTGGAGTCCTCTTCTCTCTTCCCTGATCCTCCCCCACACAGAGCATTCCATCCCAGTGGCTTCACATGTAAGCTTTTTGTTGATGACTCCCAAATCCACACCTCTGGCTTCTACCCAAACTCCAGCCCCACATTTTTAATTGCCTGTTGAACATATACCCCCAGAAGTCTTCCTTAAGCCTTGATTCAATACCCCTAAAGCCATACTCTTTCCTTAAAATCAATGTCCATACTTTATGACTCAGTATTTCTGCTCCTATATATGTAGCTAAAAGAAATGTGTGCACAGTGCACCAAAAGACCTGTACAAGAATGTTCAAAGAGCATGACACATCATGATCAAGTAGGCCTTCACCCAGGAATGCAAAGTTGGGTTAAAATTTAAAAATCAAGCAGTTTAATTCATCACATTAACAGAATAAGGGGGGGGGGGGATCATGCAATTATTGAACAGATGAAGAAAAATCATTTGACAGTATTAAACATTCTTTCATGATAAAAATTTTTAGCAAAATAGAAGAAAAGAATATTACTTTTTTCTTTTAAACTTTAAATCCAATATAATTAACATACAGTGTTCTATTAGTTTCAGGTATACAATATAGTGATTTAACAATTCTTTTTTCTTTTTGACACTTGATACATTTTTATTGAACCTTTTAGTTTACAACCTGAGGTAAAAGGAAAATCAGTTCCCCATAACCAATATTTTATGCAGCTGTAGTAAAATATTTCACACTTTAGGGAATTATGATGGATTGCATATCTTAAAAGTTGGGGATAGAGTAAACAATATTTGACTTCTTGAATTTTCCAGTTGACTCTTCCCTTACAATAGTAACCAGCTCAAATTAGTTATATAAGTTTCTTCAGGGCCATGTTTTATTGTTGCTGATGTCTTTATACCTGAAGCATTGTTATTTCAATGAATATCCAGTAATTCCACTTTAAGAATGAGTTTTGCATTTGGTGGAATTTTGGCATCAGGCTGTCCTTTGTTTCCATAAGCCCATTCTGGCTCAATCTCTAGTCGAGCCTTTTCTCCTTTACTCATGGTCAAGAGAACTTCATCCCATCCTCTGATAACTTTGCCTGTTCCAACCTTAAAACTTAAAGGCTTGGCATTTTTCTTCTTCTTTGAACTTGTTTGAATATTAATATCATAAACAGTCCTATCCTATAGTGTTCCTGTATACTAACAGTGAACAACCTGTCTCTTTTGGGGAAAGTTGGTTTTATCTCCATTTTTAAGAACAGAATTTATTTTGGTGGACCCTCATTCAGAGTCTCTTCAGGCTTGGTTTCTTTGGGTTTGTCTTCATTAAACTTCACATTTTTCACCTGCTCAGATATTTATACTTTCAGTACCCTTGAAGCTCATTCAAAAAGATGATTATAGGCTGAAACCAAATGGTCCCTGTTAGCTGTTTTGGCCACATTTTTAATGTTTACTAATAACTTATGTTCTGAAAGAAAGAAATCTGAACTGTGGTCCTGTAGAAACTTGATAATGTCCTTCTTGGGTAGCTGCCCATTGCACAGCTACTCTATGGTCCAGTGCTGCTGTGGAACAGTCACTGCCATCTTCCCCTGCTTGTGATTAGAAAATTCTATACATTACCCAGTGCTCATCATGATACGTGTACTCTTAATCCCTTCACCTGTTTCATCCATTCCCCCACCCATTTTCCCTCTGATTACTGCCAGGTTGTTCTCTGTATTTCAGAGTGATTTTTATTTGTCTCTTTTCTCTTCGTTCATTTTTTAAATTCCATATATAAGTGAATTTATATATTTGTCTTTCTCTGATCGACTTATTTCACTTAGCATTATACTCTAGATCCATCCGTGTTGTTGTAAATGGCAATATTTCATCTTTATGGTTTAGTACTATTCCATTGTGTGCATATATATATATATATAAAATGTGTGTATATATATGTATATGTGTGTGTGTATATATATGTGTATATATATATATATATCATGCATATTCCATTGCATGCATGCATACCCACACACACACACACACACACCCACACCCACACCCCATGTCTTCTTATCCTTTCATCTGATGGACACTTGGGTTGCTTCCATAATTTGGCTATTGTAAATAATGCTGTAATGAACATGTGCATATTCTTTTCAAATTAGTCTTTTTGTACTTTTTGGCAAATAGTGAAATTACTGGATCATATGGTAATTCTATTTTTAACTTTTTTTAATTGAAATTTATTGTCAAATTGGTTTCCATACAACACCCAGTGCTCATCCCAAAAGGTGCCCTCCTCAATA
This sequence comes from Panthera tigris, assembly GCF_018350195.1. Classification (NCBI taxonomy): domain Eukaryota; kingdom Metazoa; phylum Chordata; class Mammalia; order Carnivora; family Felidae; genus Panthera; species Panthera tigris. Next base: position 14,324,845 of record NC_056677.1, on the reverse strand, counting down.
CCCATCACCCAATTTCCCCTCTCTCCCACCCCCCATCAATGCTTAGTTCTCATTTCTTAAGAGTCTATTATGCTATGGCTCCCTCCCTCTCTAACCTCTTTTTTTTTTCTTCCCCTCCCCTGATTTCTGTTAAGTTTCTCAGGATCCACATAGGAGTGAAAACGTATGGTATCTGTCTTTCTCTGTATGACTTACTTCACTTAGCGTAACACTCTCCAGTTCCATCCACATTGCTACAAAAGGCCATATTTCATTCTTTCTCATTGCCATGTAGTATTCCATTGTGTATATAAACCACAATTTCTGTATTCATCAGTTGATGGACATTTAGGCTCTTTCCATAATTTGGCTATTGTTGAAACTGCTGCTCTAAACATTGGGATACAAGTGCCCCTATGCATCAGCACTCCTGTATCCCTTGGGTAAATTGCTAGCAGTGCTATTGCTGGGTCATAGGGTAGATCTATTTTTAATTTCTTGAGGAACCTCCACACTGTTTTCCAGAGCGGCTGCACCATTTTGCATTCCCACCAACAGTGCAAGAGGGTCCCTGTTTCTCCACATCCTCGCCAGCATCTATAGTCTCCTGATTTGTTCATTTTAGTCACTCTGACTGGCATGAGGTGATATCTGAGTGTGGTTTTGATTTGTATTTCCCTGATAAGGAGCGACGTTGAACATCTTTTCATGTGCCTGTTGTCCATCTGGATGTCTTCTTTAGAGAAGTGTCTATTCATGTTTTCTGCCCATTTCTTCACTGGATTATTTGTTTTTTGGGTGTGGAGTTTGGTGAGTTCTTTATACATTTTGGATACTAGCCCTTTGTCTGATATGTCATTTGCAAATATCTTTTCCCACTCTGTTGGTTGCCTTTTAGTTGTGTTGATTGTTTCCTTTGCTGTGCAGAAGCTTTTTATCTTCATGAGGTCCCAATAGTTCATTTTTGCTTTTAATTCCCTTGCCTTTGGGGACGTGTCAAGTAAGAAATTGCTGCGGCTGAGGTCAGAGAGGTTTTTTCCTGCTTTCTCCTCTAGGGTTTTGATGGTTTCCTGTCTCACATTCATGTACTTTATCCATTTTGAGTTTGTCTTTGTGAATGGTGTAAGCACGCGGTCTAGTTTCATCCTTCTGCATGTTGCTGTCCAGTTCTCCCAGCACCATTTGTTAAAGAGACTGTCTTTTTTCCATTGGATATTCTTTCCTGCTTTGTCAAAGATTAGTTGACCATACTTTTGTGGGTTTAATTCTGGGGTTTCTGTTCTATTCCATTGATCTATGTGTCTGTTTTTGTGCCAATACCATGCTGTCTTGATGCTTACAGCTTTGTAGTAGAGGCTAAAGCCTGGGATTGTGATGCCTCCCGCTTTGGTGGTCTTCTTCAAAATTACTTTGGCTATTCGGGGCCTTTTGTGGTTCCATATGAATTTTACGATTGCTTGTTCTAGCTTTGAGAAGAATGCTGGTGCAATTTTGATTGGGATTGCATTGAATGTGTAGATAGCTTTGGGTAGTATTGACATTTTAACAATATTTATTCTTCCAATCCATGAGCAGGGAATGTTTTTCCATTTCTTTTTATCTTCTTCAATTTCCTTCATAAGCTTTCTGTAGTTTTCAGCATACAGATCTTGTACATCTTTGGTTAGGTTTATTCCTAGGTGTTTTATACTTCTTGGTGTAGTTGTGAATGGGATCAGTTTCTGTATTTGTTGCTTCATTATTAGTGTATAAGAATGCAACTGATTTCTGTACATTGATTTTGTATCCTGCGAATTTGCTGAATTCATGTATCAGTTCTAGCAGACTTCTGGTGGAGTCTATCGGATTTTCCATGTATAGTATCATGTCATCTGCAAAAAGTGAAAGCTTGACTTCATCTTTGCCAATGTTGATGCCTTTGATTTCCTTTTGTTGTCTGATTGCTGATGCTAGCACTTCCAACACTATGTTAAACAACAGCGGTGAGAGTGGACATCCCTGTCGTGTTCCTGATCTCAGGGAAAAAGCTCTCAGTTTTTCCCCATTGAGGATGATGTTAGCTGTGGGCTTTTCATAAATGGCTTTTATGATCTTTAAGTATGTTCCTTCTATCCCGACTTTCTCGAGGGTTTTTATTAAGAAAGGTTGCTGAATTTTGTCAAAGGCCTTTTCTGCATCAATTGACAGGATCATATGGTTCTTATCTTTTCTTTTATTAATGTGATGTATCACATTGATTTGTGAATGTTGAACCAGCCCTGCATCCCGGGAATGAATCCCACTTGATCATGGTGAATAATTCTTTTCATATGCTGTTGAATTCGATTTGCTAGTGTCTTATTGAGAATTTTTGCATCCATATTCATCAGGGATATTGGCCTGTAGTTCTCTTTTTTTTTTTTTTTTTTTTACTGGGTTTCTGTCTCGTTTAGGAATCAAAGTAATGCTGGCTTCATAGAATGAGTCTGGAAGTTTTCCTTCCCTTTCTATTTTTTGGAATCGCTTGAGAAGGATAGGTATTATCTCTGCTTTAAACGTCAGGTAGAACTCCCCTGGGAAGCCATCTGGTCCTGGACTCTTATTTGTTGGGAGATTTTTGATAACTGATTCAATTTCTTCGCTGGTTATGGGTCTGTTCAAGTTTTCTATTTCTTCCTGTTTGAGTTTTGGAAGTGTGTTGGTGCTTAGGAATTTGTCCATTTCTTCCAGATTTTCGAATTTGTTGGCATATGATTTTTTATAGTATTCCTTGATAATTGCTTATATTTCTGAGGGATTGGTTGTAATAATTCCATTTTCATTCATGATTTTATCTATTTGGGTCATCTCCCTTTTCTTTTTGAGAATCCTTGCTAGAGGTTTATCAGTTTTGGTTATTTTTTTCAAAAAACCAACTCTTGGTTTCATTGATCTGCTCTACAGTTTTTTAGACTCTATATTGTTTATTTCTGCTCTGACCTTTATTATTTTCTTTTTCTGCTGGTTTTGGGGTGTCTTTGCTGTTCTGATTCTATTTCCTTTAGGTGTGCTGTTAGATTTTGTATTTGGGATTCTTCTTGTTTCTTGAGATAGGCCTGGATTGCAAGGTATTTTCCTCTCAGGACTGCCTTCGCTGCATCCCAAAGCATTTGGATTGTTGTATTTTCATTTTAATTTGTTTCTTTATATTTTTTAAATTTCTTCTCTAATTGCCTGGTTGACCCGTTCATTCTTTAGTAGGGTGTTCTTTGACCTCCATGCTTTTGGGGGTTTTCCAGGCTTCTTCCTGTGGTTGATTTCAAGTTTCATAGCATTGTGGTCTGAAAGTGTGCATGGTATGATCTCAATTCTTTTATACTTATGAAGGGGTGTTTTGTGACCCAGTATGTGATCTATCTTGGAGAATGTTCCATGTGCACTCGAGAAGAAAGTATATTCTGTTGCTTTGGGATGCAGAGTTCTAAATATATCTGTCAAGTCCATCTGATCCAATGTATCATTCAGGGCCCTTGTTTCTTTATTGACCATGTGTCTAGATGATCTGTCCATTGCTGTAAGTGGAGTGTTAAAGTCCCCTGCAATTACCATATTCTTATCAATAAGGTTGCTTATGTCTGTGATTAATTGTTCTATATATTTGGGGGCTCCCGTATTTGGCGCATAGACATTTATAATTGTTAGCTCTTCCTGATGGATAGACCCTGTAATTATTATATAATGCCCTTTTTCATCTCTTGTTACAGCCTTTAATTTAAAGTCTAGTTTGTCTGATATAAGTATGGCTACTCCATCTTTCTTTTGACTTCTAGTAGCATGACAGATAGTTCTCCATCCCCTTGCTTTCAATCTGAAGGTGTCCTCAGGTCTAAAATGATTCTCTTGTAGATAGCAAATAGATGGGTCTTGTTTTTTTATCCATTCTGATACCCTCTATCTTTTGGTTGGAGCATTTAGTCCATTTACATTCAGTGTTATTTTAGAAAGATATGGGTTTAGAGTCATTGTGATGTCTGTAGGTTTCATGCTTGTAGTGATGTCTCTGGTACTTTGTGGTCTTTGCAACATTTCACTCACGGAATCCCCCTTAGGATCTCTTGTAGGGCTGGTTTAGTGGTGATGAATTCCTTCAGTTTTTGTTTGCTTGGGAAGACCTTTATCTCTCCTTTTTTTCTGAACGACAGACTTGCTGGATAAAGGACTCTTGGCTGCATATTTTTTCTGTTCATCACATTGAAGATTTCCTGCCATTCCTTTCTGGCCTGCCAAGTTTCAGTAGATAGATCCGTCAGTAGTCTTATCGGTCTCCCTTTGTATGTTAGAGCATGTTTATTCCTAGCTGCTTTCAGAATTTTCTCTTTATCCTTGGATTTTGCCAGTTTGACTATAATATGTCATGCAGAAGATCGATTCAAGTTACACCTGAAGGGAGTTCTCTGTGCCTCTTGGATTTCAATGCCTTTTTCCTTCTCCAGATCAGGGAAGTTCTCAGCTATCATTTGTTCAAGTATACCTTCAGCCCCTTTCTCTCTTCCTCCTCTGGAATCCCTATTATACGGATATTATTACGTTTTATCGCATCACTTAGCTCTCTAATTCTCCCCTCATACTCCTGGATTTTTTTATCTCTCTTTTTCTCAGCTTCCTCTTTTTCCATAATTTTATCTTCTAATTCACCTATTCTCTCCTCTGCCTCTTCAATCCGAGCTGTGGTCGCCTCCATTTTATGTTGCACCTCATTTATAGCATTTTTTAGCTCCTCCTTCCTGTTTCTTAGTCCCTTGATCTCTGTAGTAATAGATTCTCTGCTGTCCTCTATACTTTTTTCAAGCCCAGCCATTAATTTTATGACTATTATTTTAAATTCATGTTCTGTTATATTGCTTAAATCGTTTTTGATGAATTCGTTAGCTGTCGCTACTTCTTGGAGTTTTTTTTGAGGAGAATTCTTCCATTTGGTCATTTTGGATAGTCCCTGGAGTGGCGCGGAACTGCATGGCTCTTCCCCTGTGCTGTCTGGAGTAACTTGTGTTGGTGGGTGGGGCCGCTTTAAGACCCACTGTCTGCCCCCAGCCCACAGCTGGGGCCACAGTCAGACTGGTGTGTACCTTATCTTCCCCTCTCCCAGGGGCAGGGCTCATTGTGGAGTGGTATGGCCCCTGTCTGGGTTACTTGCACACTGCCATGCTTGTGGTGCTGCTTTCATGGGGTCTGGCATATTAGTTGGGGTGGATCCTCAAGGTGCACAGGGGTGGGAGGGTTAGGCTGAGCTCACTTTGCCTTTGGTGGTCCTCTTCGGGAAGGGTCCTGCCGTACCGGGAGGGAGGCAGACCTGTCGCACGGATGGATCTACAGAAGCACAGTGTTGGGCATTTGCATAGTGCAAGCAAGTTCCGTGAGGGAACTGGTTCCCTTTGGAATTTTGGCTGGGGGATGGTTGAGGGAGATGGCGCTGGCCAGCGCCTTTGTTCCCCGCTGAGCTGAGCTCTGTCTTTTGGGGCTCAACAACTCTCCCTCCCATTGTCCTCTAGCCTTCCCGCTCTCTGAGCAGAGCTGTTGACTTATAACATTCCAGATGTTAAGTCCTGCTGGCTGTCAGAACTCATGCAGTCCAGCCCCTCTGCTTTTGCAAGCCAGACTTGGGGGCTCTGCCTTGCTGAGCGGGCTGCCCCTCCACCACCCTGGCTCCCTCCGGGGAGGTGTAGCGCACACCGCCTCTCAACCCTTCATACCCTATTCTGTGGGCCTCTCGTATATGCTTGGCTCTGGAGAGTCTGTTCTGCCAGTCTTCTGGCGGTTTTCTGGGTTATTTAGGCAGATGTGGGTGGAATCTAAGTGATCATCAGGACACGGTGAGCCCAGCGTCCTCCTATGCCGCCATCTTCAAATTCAGTCCCCAAATTTAATTTTAAATTCAGTGTAGTTCCAATAAATGTGTTTTGGTGGAACTTGACAAACTGATTTTAAAATTCATATGGAAATAAAAAGACTAAGGATAGCCATTACCCTTTTGTAGTAGAAGGTTAAAGGGAAGACTTTATCCACTGGATAAGAAGACTATTATAAAGCTGTAGTAATCAAGACAGTATATTATTTTTTCATGGATAGAAAAATAGGCCAGTGGAATAGAATGAAGACCTCAAAAACCTATCCATGCGTAAGGTCAGTATTTCACTTACGTTGCAAATGTAGAACAGAGGAGAAATGTCATCTTTGGAATAAACAGTACTGAGATTAGTGGCTATAATTAAACCCCATCTCACAGTGTATCTCCAGATATATTCCAGGTGTATTAAAACCCTAACTATGAAAGGAAAAATAAAAAGCTCCTAGAAGATAATATAGGAAAAGATCTTCATGAAATTGTGGGTAGGGAAGAATTACACAAACAATATACACAAGATACCTTAATTATAAGGAAAGTGGACTTCTGTCTATCAAAAATGAGTGAAAAGAACAACCATAGAATGAGGGAAGGTATTTTCAATTCACAAAACTGAGGAAACTAGTATTTTGATGTATTAAGAACTCTTATATAGGCATGGCCTGGGGAAAATTATGGGATAGTGCTGACCAACAAATTTGGGGAAAACTGAGACCAGGGAACCTTTGTCTCATTCATGGTCTGAAAGTCTCAAAAGAGTCCTCTGGACAGAGACCCATTTGTCAAAATGGGATGACTCAGCCTAGTAAAGAGAGGCATTATTAGACATAGTGAGTGTCTTAGGTCATGTTTATTAGAGCTTGAAACAAAGATTCTGATGCATGCTGTTTATTGAAGGAATGCTCTCAGGAGAAAGAGAATGAGGGAAGTGGGACATGGCAGGGGAAGGTAATAAGCAAGGGTATGTTGTTAGCTCCAGCCTGATCCCATAGGGAGTTCTCTAGCATGAGTTGTACCATAGAGTTGTTTCCCCTCGAGACAAGGGGGCCAGAATCCCATACCCCTCTGTAGCATTTAGTCATTTGCTGTGGGCTGTACCCCAGTGGTGGGGGTGAGCATAACTTCCTGGGCAAAAGTGGTCCCCACTCAGTGGGTCATGTTCTTTAAAGAAAGGGACATTTGTAAGCTGTTAGCAACCAACACACAACATCTGGAAGGATTGTTGAATTGGTTGGTAAAGGGGATCACTGTGGAGCACCACTAGTGTCCTCAGCAGTGAGGACTTGGTTAACACATCTGAGTCAACCTTAGTTTCCATGTGGTATGGATCCTATGTTGGAGCCCAAAAGCCTGCCATGCGGCTGGCCACCACAGGGCACAGTGACCTGGAGCAGAGGATAAAGGGTAAACTCTGTTTCTAGGGGGTGAGAAGGAGGTTGTGACAGGGATTCAGAGGGATTTCTAGAGATGAGATTGAAGCAGCTGGGGGAGAGGGCCAATACTCTCCTAGAATAGTGACTGAGCCAAAAAACCAAAAATGGAAACAGACCTATAGTTGATCAACTGCAGGTGCCGACCTCAAGGCTAGCAGGGGAGACAGCACCAGAGAATACAATGACACCTTTTCTCCTAGACCAATTCCATTTCTACCATCCAGGCTCTAGCCTTGAGAAGTCCCCAGGGGTCAGAAATAAGTGCCATAAGGATTTGTGAAGAATAATATATCAGGTTTTTAAGAAATAAACTGGGGTGCCTGGGTGGCTCAGTTGGTCAAGCGTCCGACTTCAGCTCAGGTCATGATCTCACGGTTTGTGGGTTTAAGCCCTGCATCGGGGTCTCTGCTGACAGCTCAGGGTCCGGAGCCTATTTCGGATTCTGTGTCTCCCTCTCTCTCTGCCCCTCCCCTGCTCATGTTCTCTCTCTCTCTCCCAAAAATAAACATTAAACAAAAAGAAAGAAAGAAACTACATTTACTTTGAAAATCTGAATTGTGGTGTAAGTGAAATTTCAACACCCACTTTGAAACACTTCAAGGCCACTAGATTGTTATATTCAAACACATAAATGAATTAAAAGTCTGACCTTTGACAAGATTGTAAACCTTTTCAGAGCAGGATTGTGAACCCACATAGCAAAATATTAGATAACTCTCTTTTATCTCATATTACATTCTCTCATGAGATTTGAAACTGATCCTCTTGTTTCAACCCACACATCTTACCAAGAGCCACTGGTAAAAGTCATAAGACACTGTGGAAAAAGATGATTCAACTATAAACTGTATTGGTATGTCTGTTACTAATTTAGAGAAAAATCAGTTTAGACCTACACCTCACCCCACAATGCCAGATGAATAAAATATATATAAAAATTAGTTCATAGAAAACATTGAATTTTATGAGATTTCTGGGGTTCTCTAAGTTTATAAGCTTTAAAGTAATAAACCTCACAATTATGACTGACAAATCTGACTACATAAAAACTTAAAACTTTGAATATAAGAACTTTGAAAAGCACAGAGGAAATGTTGTTTAACAAATGTGGAAAACAGGCTTAAAATCTTAGACAAGATAAAAAGAAACTCTTAATATCACAATAATAAAGATGAAAAAGACAACACAATTCCAAATGAGGAACTATGCTAAGTGAACAGATATGTGGGAAAGTGTTAACCTTTCACTTAAGTCTTAAATATTTATTGAGCATCTGCTATGGGCCAGACACATAAAGTTCTAGGCACTCTGATAAAGTAGTTCTAGGTACAGACATCAAAGAATACAAATAAAATTACTAATCAGATACTAGTGAAACTGATACTTTAATACACTGCTGACAAAAGTAAAATTACACAATTACACATTTGAATTTGGCCATACCTGTCAATTGGTAGCATTGTTAAAATCCTTTAACTTAGGAATTCTACTTTGGGGAACATATCTCCAAAGGAAAAAATAGTCTCAAGAGAGGAAAAGAACTTATATGCCTGAAGATGTTCATCACATTGTATTTTATAAAGAGAGAAAAAATATATGAAAGTACCTTAAGTACTTAGTATTTTAATTCAAGTCTACTTAATTTTTCTGTAGAATCCTTTTTCATAGAATATTTATTAAGATGTTTGAGAACACACCTTCAGGAAGAAAAGGGTCCATATTTTTGATGATCATCCTGTTCAGATTATAGGGATGTGGTTCATATAGTAATATGGTTTTGGTTGGGTGAAATGTTTAGAGCCCAGGACCACTTAAGCACCAGCCTCTAACCCAGAAGACAGTTTCCAAAACATGAACAGAGGATGAGGGCCCTTGAGAATGCACTTTTGATTTTCCATGGTGTGAGCATCTGTGGTTTTCAGTAAGGCTAGATGAGGCCGCTCCAACTTACCTACTGGACACAGGCCTTTTACTGAGAAAGAATAAGAATGAATCTCTTATTCCTGAGAGATGAAGACTTTCACAGAAAGGACAAGACCCCTATTATAAGCTAGAGAGTTCAGAAGAAAGGGCAAAGTACATGATTGAGTCTCAGAATAAGCATTCTCAGAGTCATGGTGCTCACTAGGAGCTCTCCAAGGTCCTGAAAAACTGCCTGTGCCTCTCTCCAAACTGAAGGAATCTTCATCTCCCTAATGTCTCTCAACTAAAGGATTCACTACGTCTCCTTGCCTTGACACTTGCCCTCTGGCCTCTAACTCATTGATAGAATCTGTCTATGACCCATGCCTAGTGGGACTTCAGTCATTGCCTTTTATCTGCATGTACTGGCAGATTCATTTATCAGTTTACTTTTAAAGGAAATCTATTAGGTTATTTCAGTAGAAGAGAATATATGTTTTATTAACTTTTGTACTATCATGAAGAAAGGGAACTCAAGAGAGATCATTTTCAGATATGGGTCTTTTTATATTAGTAAAACCTGGTATCTGTCATTGTATTTGGTTGTTACTGAGGTAAGTGAGAAAGTAACTACTAGAAGAATACAGGGAAGAAACAGAAGATATTATCAG